>NC_086125.1:11090386-11439136 GCF_963921235.1 Mobula hypostoma | reverse complement strand
TCTTGCTCCACCTCTTCTCCCTGCCTCTTAACACTGCTTACCTCCTCTAATCTTTCAGTCTACATAGATGAACAGTCTCAAGCCGAAACGTTGGCTGTGTATCCCTTCCATAGGTGCCACTTGACTCCACTAGCTCGTTACTTTTTCCTTATTTCACTCTTACAGCACAAGGATGAGAGAGCGGCCCTCCCCGTTGGGTGGACGATGGTTGACCCATCTCCCCTAACTGATGCCAGGTGAAGCCAAACTAAAGTCCAGGCCATTGCAACAGAGGAGTACATTCACTACACGACCCCCAGTCACTCTTTAACCCACTCACCTCCGCTGCCATGCTAATGGCGTGGATCTCCCAGTGTTTTCCTGGGCTGAGCTGACACAGCTTACAAGATTCAGTGGCAGAAAGCAGGCGGCAGGCAGATCACAGACACGACAGAGACGTCTCCTGTGTCTGGAGGGTGGCAGCAGCTCCGTTACATTCAGACTTTGTGGGGAGCAGGGACCCCATTCTTTCTCCCGTCAGTGGGTGAACTGACTCGGACTACAAGCACTTACATAATGGGATACTGATTTCCACACTAAGACGGGTCATGTCTTGAAACAGGCTGGCACACTGGATTCCTGCACCTTGCCACAGGGGTAATAGTTGTAGTGTCACTCAGTGACCCTATTTTGTGGTCATCATACTGCTCAAAGTTAAAGGCAATGGTTTCTCACCCACCTAGAGACATTCCGTTCTCGAACCATCATGCAAAACTTTACTTTTGCAACACTGTGACCACTTTGATCACTTTGCACTGGAATGGATATTTTTTGTTTTCTTGTAAAAATATGTATAATTTTATAGTGGGAGGAGAAGATGGCGGCCCGACGCAGTGCGCACGGCCACTCCAAAATGATATCGTATGTGTTAACTAGGGGCCGTGCACAATCGTGATTTGATGGAGACGGACGTGACAAGCACAGAGGAACACCTGGAGAAACTTCTGAAATGCCTGCTTCGCTGCCGCTAATACTGTGTGATCGAGAATCTCCGGAGGGGAAGGCCCCAGATCCTTGGCTTTGCATATTGCCTGTTGCTGGGGCCGGGGTCGAAGCGCTCGGCAGAGATGGTGCTCGGTGCTCAGTGTCGGAGGCTCAAGGTTTTCGGACGGACTTAAGAGTCGGCTATGGTCGGGTGCTTCCAGGATGCTGCATCGGCAAGTTTGCGGCGCTGGAAGCTCATGGCAGGAAGAGGTTTTTTTCTTCCCTCTACCGTCTGCGCGAGATGATGGGACTTTTGAGAGACTTTGAGACTTTTTTTTTACCGTGCCCATGGTCTGTTCTTCATCAAATTATGGTATTGCTTTGCACTGTTGTAACTATACGTTATAATTATGTGGTTTATTTCAGTTTTTCAGTCTTGGTTTGTCTTGTGTTTCTGTGATATCATTCTGGAGGAACATTGTATCATTTCTTAACGCATGTATTACTGAATGACAATAAAAGAGGACTGCGTGTCCTCATAATCTAATCTAATCTAATAATAATTTGTGTCTTTCTTGTGAGCTTTGCTTATCTGATGCCATGTGCCTGCGACGATACTGCGCGTAGATTCTTCATTGCACTTGTGCATATGACAATAAATTCAACTTTGACTTCTACTTCACAATGCCCGAAGCTTCTGAATCAGCAAAGTATAGAAGGCTATAGACCAAGGTGCTAAAAAGGAGAGTGCTTTCAATTTGGCATAGACGCAGTGCGATAAAGAGCCTGTTTCCGTGCTGTATGGCACTCCTGCTACATGAGGCCAATTTTTACAATAATTCAATATCAATTTACCAAACTTTATGTGCAAGAGAGTCCCAGCAGTTTTTATCACTCTCTGTTACACATACAGATATGACAAAGTCTACTGCTTCCAGTGGACACTAGTAATAAATGATATGACTGAATACTTCCAGCCAACCAGTCCTAATCCTGGTGCCTGTCGAGATAAACACACCAATAAAACTTTTTTGCAACTTGTTTCTAATAGGCAAAGAGCCCAGTAATCAATCTTACCCTGTCTCCCAGTTAGTTCAACGGAAAGGAAACTGTTTTACATAATGAGTCGTCATCATATTCCCAAACGGAGTGTGTTGCTGCAGGAAACGTCTCCACGTAGTTTGATAAAAGGACCACCTGAAAAAAAAGCATAGTGGCTGAACTCACAATGCTACAGTCTGCTTCATCTGTATGTGCCCAGAATTAGAATCAGAATTGGATTGACTATTGCTGATCTGTGACATGAAGATTGTTATCTTGTGTCAGCAGTACAATACAAAGGCATACAAATCTATAAATTATACCAAGAAAAAGAATTGTGTAAAGGAAAAGGAAGAATGAGGTAGTGTTCATGGGTTCATGGACCATTAATAAATCTGATTGAAGAAGGGAAGGAGCTGTTCCTGAGATGGTGAGTGTGGATCAAAAAGTAGTGACGAGAGGAAGACATGTCCTGGATAGTGAGGGTCCTTAACGTTGGATGCTTTCTTGAAGCGTCACCTCTCGAGGATGTTCTCAGTGATGGGGAGGGTTGTGCCTGTGATGGAGCCGGCTGAGTTTATAGCCTCCTTCAGCCCCTTGCAATCCTGTGCCCTTGAGGCTCAATGCAAAGATATGCAACAGTTTCTTCCCCCAAGCCATCAGACTCCTCAATACTCAGAGTCTAGACCGATATCTACATCATTTATTATTATATTGTAATTTGTCCTCTACTCTGCTTATTGTCTTGTTTATTAATTATTGTACTGCCCTGCACTGTTTTGTGCACTTTATGCAGTCCTGTGCAGGTCTGTAGTCTAGTGTAGTTTTTATGTTGTTTTACATAGTCTAGTGTAGCCTTGTGCTGTCTCACATAGTCTAGTATAGTTTTGTGTTGTTTCATGTAGCACCAGGGTCCTGGAGGAACATTGTTTCGTTTTTACTGTGTACTGTACCAGCAGTTAATGGTCAAAAAGACAATAAACTTGACTTGACTAATGCAACCACGGTCGAAAAATAGAGATTCGCAAGAGTCTTTACTGACATATCAAACCTCCTCAAACCCTTAACAAATTAGAGGCACTGATGTGCTTTCTTCATGATTGTATCAGTGTGTTGTATTCAGGATAGACCGTCTGAGATTCCTAGAAACTTGAAGCGACTCATCCATTCCACCACTGGCACCTTGATGAGGACTGGTGTGTTCTGAATTCCCGTCCTTCATCTCCTTCACCTTACTGACCTTTAGTGCGAGGTTATTGTTTCAGTCAGCTGATCTATCTCACTCCTGTATGCCTCTTCGTCGCCACCTGAGGTTCTGTGAACAGAGGTGAATTTATAGATGGAGTTTGAGCTGTGCCTGGCCACAGTAATGAGTGTAGAGAGAGTAGAGCAGTGGGCTAAGCACGCATCCTTGAGGTGTGCCTGCGTTGATTGTCAGCAAGGAGGAGATGTTGTTATTGATCGGCACAGACAGACATCTTCCAAAAAAGAAGCGTTAAATTCAGTGGCAGAAGAAAGTATAGGTTTTGAAGCTTGGTAATTAGTATTGAAGGGATGATGGTGTTGAACACAGAGTTGCAGCCGATAAACAGGAACCTGATTTATGTCTTGTGGTTATCTAGGTAATCCGAAGCAGAAGAGGAGAGCCAGTGAGATTGCATCTGTTGTAGTTTGTTGCCCAATTTGGATACTGCTCTGCTACTCACCACCCTCAGGACCACCAAATTCCCAAACCTGCAGCCGATCAGCTCTATCTTTCAGACCAGGGGCGGAAGTGGAGAGGGAGATGGAACAGAAACAGGCCCTCCAGCCCACTGAGTCCACACCAGCCATTAACCACCCATTGACACCAATTCTACACTCATCCCAGTTGATTCCGCCTACATTCCCATCATTTACCCCCAGATTCCACATTACACCTACATACTAGCGGCAATTTTCAGAGACTAATTAACCCACCAAAACTCACGTCTTTGGGATGTGGGAGAAAACCCAGAGCACCTGGGAGAGACCCAAACAGTCAAAGGACAAGCATGCAAATTTCCACACGGTCAACAGCAGAGGTCAGGATGGGGCCTGGGCAGCTAAAACTGAAAGGAGGCAGTTTTACAAACTGTCCTGTTATGCATGAATCCTTAAGCTTTCTCCTGGGCCACCTCTGACTCTAATTGAGGTAGCAAAGCACAAGTTCAATCAAAGGTCCCAGTGCAAAGGCCAGTCACTGCTCTAACCGCTCTCTATTGCAATTGCCAACACATGGCTCGAGGGTATTTCTGTGAGGGCTGAAACCCCCCCTCCCCCCGAATAAACAGTGACACACTCCAGGCAACTAATTTTTAATATTAAGATAGAAATTAAAATAGATATTTATCTATGGTCTTTTACATCCTCAACCATTGTCTGCAATCACAACACACAGAAAATGCTGAAGGAACTCAGCAGGCCAGGTAGCATCTATGGAAAAAAAGTATAGTTGACGCTTCAGGCCTGAGGAAGGGTCTTGGCCTGAAATGTCGACTATACTCCTTTCCATAGATGGCTGCCTGGCTTACTGAGTTCCTCCAGCATTTTGCGTGGTTGTTGCTTAGATTTTGGTATCTGCAGATTTTCTCTTGGTTCTAAAATCACAAGGTTGATAAAATTCAGCACTGCAGATTTTTACTCCTCATGTATGTGAAGGATGTCAGAAATAAAGTCAATTTAATGCATTAGTCACCCTGTGTATCCACAACACACATGGGGTAAAGATAAAGGAGGAGAAAGCGGGTTAGAAATAGTACAAAGATCATGGAAATGTGCTATTGTTCTCAGACAAGAGACCCACTCTCTTGCTGACCTTGGTTTGTAACAAAGAGATTAGTTTCTGAAGGCAAACTCCAAACTCCAAGTGAATTCAGTCTGGCATCCCAGGGTAGTTTACCATGAATCTTGGCACAATGTGGTGCTGAGGGCACTTTTAGATATGGCAGGAGAATTCTCTTTCTGAGAGATTACTATTCCCTGAGTTTGGAACTTATTCACCTAGCGTAGATCTTCAGGCTTCAGTGTTTCAGGAGCTTACCCAGCCCCACAAATAACACTGGACAACAAAGATTTTGCTTCCTGAATACTCTTCGATGTATCTTATGGACTTTGGGCTGCTAATCATGAAAATCACAATGAAATTTCTCTATCATGCAACATTTTTTAAAATCGCCTATATCTGAAATTTCAATTCATAATTCAAGTCAATTAAAATGTTGCCCACAATGTAGCTGAAAATTAGTCTATCTTGTTCAGGCATGCCTGGGCAAGCTTAGATAGTCAAATGGTACATTGCAGGACATGTTTTAGAAAGGCGGTAAATTTTTGCGAAGGTTTTCGATGTTTGAGAAGATGTTTCCCAGAATAACTGATGCCAAGATTAAGGAAGGAATTTTAGTTGGTCCACAGATCAAATAGGTCATCAGTTTGAAGAACTTCTAGCGGCAATGGAGAAAATCGAATGGAAAGCATTCAAGGATGTTGTTGAAAATGTTATGTGCTGTCAGTGATGAGTATGGTGAAGGTTTCCATCAGGACATTGTAGTCATGAAGAAATAGCATCAGGACAACTGGAATCCATCAATGCTGGCTGATTAGTGTTGGACACTTAAGCGAGAAGCCTCAGGTACTTGTTTCTTCAAATTCCTATGTGATAGAAGTAGCCTGAAATTATACTTGTGTTCAGCTTCAAGCAGCATATCATAAACGAAAAAAAATCTGAGGAATCAGCACTTCCAAAAAATTTGTTGTCCTGTGCAATTACACCCCTCCTCTCCAACTTTCTTAATGCAAATTCTAGACTCCAGCCACAGCCTTAATGCCATGTTTCAAACCCAACAGTATTAACGCAAAAGTAACAATGAATAAATTTGAAGCTTCTGTATCGATTGCTGCTTTAACAAGCCCTTAACAAGCAAAAAAATTGCAACTTAGTTTGTGTTATAAATCACCTTCATCCCAGGAGCAGACACATCAAGTGTGTCAGCTACTCTCTGTCAGTAGTTTTCTCACCACTGAGTCAGGATTGCTGGGTTGGAGTCCCACTTGTAGAATTCAATGGCCAGTGAAGATCGTCACTGCACAACACAGATGGCTTGCTGACTTTCTACTGAGATATTAAATTTAGTCCTCTTAGGTAGAAGATCTCAGGGAATATTCCCGGAGCAGGAGATTATTCCTGATCCATTACAATCAGTTTACGTCATGTAACCAGTCAGTTAGACTGCGTCCACTATGACTCGGAGAATAATTATCTCAGCTTGGAACAAGAAGGGGGACGAAGCTGAATAATGGTGAATGATGCACTATTAGAGGTGGTGCAAGCTAGCTGTGATGTCCGACTGGTGCCCCATCTGCTCTGGTGGGTGGACGGCAAATGTTACATCCTTCCCTAAAAGTTCAAAGGACAAAGTAAATTTTATTGTCAGAGTACATATATGTCACCATATACAGCCCTGAGATTCATTTTTCTGTGAGCGTACTCAGCAGATGTATAGACTAGTAACCATGACAGGATCAATGGAAGGTCAACTAGAGTGCAGAAGACACAACCTGTGCAAATGCAGATATACATAAATAGCAATAAGTAACAAGAACATGAAATAACAAGATAAAGACTCCTTAAAGTGAGATCATTGGTTGTGGGATTGCCTCGTGGAAGAGCAGGGATTTTGCCCAGGACTTTCAGACACACTACTTTACAGTACATGCCAGCAGAGCAGAGGCTCTGGGCCTCTACTCAGTAGAATTCAGAATAAGGGGGTGACCTCATTGAAATCTATTGAATGATGAAAGGCCCCGACAGGGTGGATGTGAAGGGGATGTTTTCTCAAGGGGGGGAGCCTAAGACCAAAGGACACGGCCTCAGAATAGAGGGGTGTCCTTTTAGAACAGAGATGAGGAGGAATTTCTTTAGCCAGAGAGTGGTGAATCTGCATAATTCGATGCCACAGGGAGCCATGGAGGCCTAGTTATTGGATGTATTTAAGGCAGAGGTTGATGGATTGTTGATTAGACCGGGCATGAGGGGGTATGGGGAGAAGGTAGGGAATTGGGGCTGAGAGGGAAGTGGATCAGCGATGACAAAATGGCGGAGCAGACTGGATGGGTCAAATGGTCTAATTCTTCTTCTTAGGGTCTTGTGGTCTTATATTCTGCTTAGACACACCATTCATTTATGCTGAAAATGAGCTTTTCCTATCTTTTCCTATCGCTGCTTCCTGCACGCATGCAGAACGCGTTGACTTTATTAACTTTGCCTCCAACTTTCACCCTGCCCTCAAGTTTACCTGGTCCATTTCCGACACCTCCCTCCCCTTTCTAGATCTTTCTGTCTCTGTCTCTGGAGACAGCTTATCCACTGATGTCTACTATAAGCCTACTGACTCTCACAGCTATCTGGACTATTCCTCTTCTCACCCTGTCTCTTGCAAAAACGCCATCCCCTTCTCGCAATTCCTCCATCTCCGCCGCATCTGCTCTCAGGATGAGGCTTTTCATTCTAGGACGAGGGAGATGTCTTCCTTTTTTAAAGAAAGGGGCTTCCCTTCCTCCACTATCAACTCTGCTCTTAAACGCATCTCCCCCATTTCACGTACATCTGCTCTCACTCCATCCTCCCGCCAGCCCACTAGGAATAGGGTTCCCCTGGTCCTCACCTACCACCCCACCAGCCTAAGGGTCCAACATACTATTCTCCGTAACTTCCACCACCTCCAACGGGATCCCACCACTAAGCACATCTTTCCCTCCCCCCGTCTCTCTGCATTCCGCAGGGATCGCTCCCTACGCAACTCCCTCGTCCATTCGTCCCCCCCATCCCTCCCCACTGATCTCCCTCCTGGCACTTATCCGTGTAAGCGGAACAAGTGCTACACATGTCCTTACACTTCCTCCCTTACCACTATTCAGGGCCCCAAACAGTCCTTCCAGGTGAGGCATCACTTCACCTGTGAGTCGGCTGGGGTGATATACTGCGTCCAGTGCTCCCGATGTGGCCTTTTATATATTGGTGAGACCCGACGCAGACTGGGAGACCGCTTTGCCGAACATCTACGCTCTGTCTGCCAGAGAAAGCAGGATCTCCCAGTGGTCACACATTTTAATTCCACATCCCATTCCCATTCTGACATGTCTATCCACGGCCTCCTCTACTGTAAAGATGAAGCCACACTCAGGTTGGAGGAACAAAACCTTATATTCCGTCTGGGTAGCCTCCAACCTGATGGCATGAACATCGACTTCTCTAACTTCTGCTAATGCCCCACCTCCCCCTCGTACCCCATCTGCTACTTATTTTTATACACACATTCTTTCTCTCACTTTCCTTTTTCTCCCTCTGTCCCTCTGAATATACCTCTTGCCCATCCTCTGGGTCAACCCCCCCCCCCCCCGTCTTTCTTCCCGGACCTCCTGTCCCATGATCCTCTCGTATCCCCTTTTGCCAATCACCTGTCCAGCTCTCGGCTCTATCCCTCCCCATCCTGTCTTCTCCTATCATTTTGCATCTCCCCCTCCCCCTCCAGCTTTCAAATCCCTTACTCACTCTTCCTTCAGTTAGTCCTGACGAAGGGTCTCGGCCTAAAACGTCGACTGCACCTCTTCCTAGAGATGCTGCCTGGCCTGCTGCGTTCACCAGCAACTTTGATGTGTGTTGTCTGCAGAACTCCTGTTGTTTTTCCTATCTTTGTTTTATTTCCCCCTACACTCTCATCTACTCCTCCCCCTAGATCCTGCCACTCATTCACACACTAAGGCCATCTTAACCTACCAACCGGCATGTCTCTGGGACATGGGAGGGAACCAGGACACCCAGAGGAGGGAGGAGAAGATGGCGGCGCGACGCAGCGTGCGTGGCCGTTCCGAATGATATCGATTATGAGTTAACTAGGGGGCCGTGCACAATCCCGATTTGATGGAGTCAGCCGTGAGAAGCACGGAGGAACACTTGGAGAAACTTCTGAAATGCTCGCTTCACTGCCGCTGCTACTGTGCGATCGAGAATCTCCGGAGACAAAGGCCCCAAATCCTCGGCTTTGCCTATCACCTGTTGCCAGGGCCGGGGTCGAAGCGCTCGGCAGAGATGGTGCTCGGTGCTCGGTGTCGGAGAGCTGGTCGGAGGCTCGGAGTTTTCAGAGGGACTCGGAGTCGGACTGTGGTCAGATGCTGCATCGGCAAGTTTGCGGTGCTGGAGGTCACCGGCTGCGTGAGATGATAGGACTTTCAAGAGACTTTGAGACTTTTACCGTGTCATGGTCTGTTCTTATCAAATTACGGTATTGCTTTGCGCTGTTGTAACTAAATGTTATAATTATGTGGTTTTTGTTAGTTTTTAAGTCGGTTTGTCATGTGTTTCTGTGATATCATTCTGGAGATACAGTGTATCATTTCTTAATGCATGCATTACTAAATGACAATAAAAGAGGACTGCATGTCCTCATAATCTAATAATCTAATCTAGAACAAACCTATGCATTCTGAGGGAGAGCATGCAAACTCCACACAGACTGCACCTGAGGTCAGGGTTGAGCTCAGGTTATTGGCGCTATAAGACATTGGCTCTACCATCTACACCACTGTGCTGCTCTGAACAGCAGGTCGGGATTCTTTTGGTTTAGAATAACCCTCAGTCAATCAGGCAGCAGTTGGGACCTTGGCGATGGCGGGACTACCACAGTTACCATCCCAGCATACCTTTAGTCATCCATTTTAGATGTCACACAGTGCAGAATGATAAAATTGGCAATGAACCTGCGTCCCACACAGAAAGTACAGGGTGCCAAACCCCGGTGTGTTTCAGCCGATCACAGGAAGCGATCAAATCAGTACCCAATGAACCAAATGCTGAGCTCCCTGGATTTCCAAACGATGTGATATTGGGTTATTGCAGGTTTCCTTTAGGGTTCTGTATTCGCTGCTTGCTCTAGAGAGTCACACACAGACCCGGCTGTATGCTTGCAGAACACTTCCATTCAGCTGATAAACTAG
Source organism: Mobula hypostoma (assembly GCF_963921235.1). Lineage (NCBI taxonomy): Eukaryota > Metazoa > Chordata > Chondrichthyes > Myliobatiformes > Myliobatidae > Mobula > Mobula hypostoma. The sequence goes on along the minus strand of NC_086125.1, from coordinate 11,429,122 downwards.
CTCCTGAGCTTCCTCCTGCTTGGACCCTTCCAGCCTTGGACTCCAACATTGTTCCAACAATGCATAAGGCCAACAGGTACATTGCAACCACTGGCTTCTACAATGAGTTCAACAATTTCTAAAATTTTGATTGCAAATTATTCCTGATTTTTCCTATTGGATAATTCTGCTTCCTTCCATTTCATCTCCACCAATCTGATCGTATGTTTCTTGTTCCACTTCCTCAATTATTCTCCTACCTTTCCTCCCTTCCACTGTTCCCGTGTTCCCTCCTCCAGTCCCCTCTATTCCTACATTTTCTGCATTTCTCTACCTAAAACGTTAACAATGTTGCTTCCTGCACAGGTGCTGCCTGACCAAATGATCATTCCTCATGGTTGCTCTGATGTTTTGTTTGTGAAAGATTGCTACAGCCACTTTGTATGTTGCATCCTACACAAGTGTTACGACATCTCAAAAACCCATACATCGCTATCGAGGGCTTTGGGAAATCCCGATGCCACATGTAACTTTCAATACTTAACATTTTTAACTAAGCACCCTTCTCCCATCCCACTGCTATTCTGTGGAATCTCACTGTTATCAGGCCAGTTATTACAATATTCTATAAAAAAAAACTATATTCGCATTCCACCCCATATTCAATTGGATATGAAATATCAAAATTCAGCAATTTATGGCTTGGATTGTAGTTCATTTTGGCTTCTTTCAGTTTCATGATTCTTTTTTTGTGTTCTCGCCCATTCCTTCTTGTTGCCGATTGGCAGGCTGGGGTTTGAGGTTTGGTGTTCTTGCTGCTGTTTCTCCATATGGGTGATCTGTTAGTTTTTGTGTGAGGAAAGTGTTGTGGGGGGGGGCGCTTGGTGTTTGAGAGGTTTTATTTCTTTTTCTTTTCATGCAGGGGGTGGGTTTGATGTGTTTCTTTCAACTACTACAGTTTTCTGTATTTTGTGGCTATCTGGAGAAGACAGATCTCAGAGTTGTATTCTGTATGCATACCTTGATAATGAAATGAACCTTTGAACCTTTGGAATTCTTTTGGACATCGGAAGAACATCCCATGAAGAGCATTTTGTCTGGTTGCATCGCAGCCTGGTACAGAAGCTCCAATATACAGGTTTGCAAGAAGCTGCACAGGGTTGTCAACTCAACCAGATCCACCATGGGCACGACCCTCCCCACCATTGAGGACATCTTCAAGAGACAGCGATTCAAGAAGGTGGCATTCATCATTAAGGATTCTCACCATCCAGGACATGCCCTCTGCTCATTTCTACCATCAGGGAGCCTGAAGACCTACACTCAGGTTTTGAAAGGAGCTTCTTCTACTCAGCCTTTAGATTTCTGAGGGGAGGTGAGGGAACGTCGACTCAAACCATGAGAGGCCTGCGTCGGGCATTTTCATGCCTTACAAGGCGCAGATTGGAAGTCTGTGTGGGACGCCACCCCTCACACAGACACTAGAGAAATGTGTGGTTAAGTGCCTTGCTCAAGGACACAAACACGCTGTCACAGCTGAGGCTCGAACTAGCAACCTTCAGATCACTAGACGAATGCCTTAACCACTTGGTCACATGCCAACACAATTAAGATTTCTGAACAGTGCATAAAACCATGAATGCTAACTTTCTATTCTTCTTTGCACACTTCATTTGCATTTCATTGTCATGTAGTATTTTTAATGTATTACACTGTAATGTTGCCACAAAACAAAAAAGTTCATGACAAATACCAGTTATATTAAACCTGATTCAGTGATAAATTATTACTGAGCACAAAACCTCTCCAACAAATAGGACCATATGAGATCTACATCTGCCTGGTTAAAACTGGGTGCACATGAGTTCCTGCACTGAATTTGATTGGTTGTTGTGCTGGTAAAGGGCTGTTTTCTTATTGGTCCTTTGATCCCTAAGGTGTCGCTACAGTGATGTCACTGCAGAAGTCCTGTATCTGAGAGGAAAAGAGACTGGATATTTACAAGCGGGGGACAGGTGTCCAAGATGCTCTATTATAAATTTGTGTTATTCACGCTTAAGCTTAGACTAGCTCTCAGTGTTGACTTGTCTTTCTCTTATGAAATCTTTCACTGTTCTGTCACTACTTGAAAGGCTTTGTCACAATGTTTCTCTTACTTACTTATTATGACACATAAGGAGCCATTAGCTCATTAACTCATAAAGTCCATGCTGATCCTGGTCAGCCCCATTTCCCTGCACCCTGGAAACTTGTTCTTTCTCACACGTGTGTCAAATCCCTTTTGTTCTTTTGCCATCTTCCACTACTCCCCAACCCGCCAACATGAGGAGCAATCTACAGCGGAGAATTGGCCTAGAGAAACGTTTTTGGGATGTGGGAGGAAATTGGAGTACTCCATGTAGTCACACAGAGAACAAGCAGACTCCACACAGACAGTGCCGAGGGTCAGGACAGAACCAGGTCTTTGAAACAGAGAGGAAGCAACACTTTGATCTCATTTGTACAGAATAGTTCAATAAAGCTTTCATCTTAACCAGAGATCCATTCGCCCACACTGACAATCCATATGTACCCTCTCACAAATGGCTGGATCTTGTACAACTGAACACATTCATTCTTCTCAGGCATCAGATTCACCAAAGTTTGCTTTCTCCTCCTTTATCATTGTTGGGTTGAAATCAAAACTCATCACACAATCTCAGTTCCAACTTATCCAGATCCACAACTTGGGAAATTAATTCCCATCCCTGTCTTCAGTCTTTTCTTTCTCCACATCTCCAGTCTCCCTTCATCAGCCTTCCTTTTTCCATCTCCCTGTCCTCAATCTCCTCTTCTTCTGCATCTGCTTCCTAAGCCCCTTCCTCAAATTTCCCTTCATCAGTCTTCCCTTTCTCACCTTTCATTTCATAATTCTCTCCTTCCTCAATTCTCTCTTCTTCGCTCTCTCCTTTCCCCCTCTTCTTTGGTCTTTTCCTCGTCTTCCTTTCTTCAGTCTACTCTTCCTCGGTCGTTTTCCCCCTGTCTTCTCCTGTCTGCCTTATTTTCTCTTGCTCTGACACTCTCATTCCTTGTTTAGCAATCTCCATTCCTTTGACACTTCATGTCCCTCATCCTTCCTTTCCCTTTCCTGTTTAGCAGCCTCCGATCTTCTTGTGAAGAACCTTGGGATGATTAATTTCTGAAAGATGCCGTGCCAGTGTTTGCTTCTTTCCACCCAAGCTTCTCGCCCCTCCAGAACTAACTCCTGGTCATCGCAGCCTCACGTCCTATTACTCCCAAACTTGATGATCTCCGAAAAAGTGGGACGAATCCTTCACCTTGCTGGTTGGTAATAAAAATAGATCCGCGGTTCTCTGTGGAGGCTGCTTTCTGGAAACACGTGAATGTTATGGGACTGCTGAAGGCTATAGCTGTTTATCAGAATGACTCTGTTTATTTGCACTGAAGAAAAAGTCTATTTTCTAATTAAAGGAATTTGCATGTGGAAATTAGGTCTAATTAGAATAATTAATCAATACATTATTCATATTAACATTATAAATATACCCTTCAAATATCTTCAAGGATTAGATGGAAGTATCCCATTGGAGTGGGAAGTAAGAGGACACACACACACACACACACACATAAATAAAACACATACAATGCACAATATGGGCTCAGATGAAAATGTCATTCAAATCATTGCTACTGAATGATTAAAGTCTCACTCTGTGTGGCTCGATCCTGACCAGAATTATTTGGCCAGCTCCTCTTTAAACGTGCCTTATTTGCCCTTTGGCTGTTGGCTGGAAATCCGTTTATTCACAGTGCTAAACATGCTGTCTGGTTGTTTCTGTGTATAGATCTCTTCAATTCATTCCAATGATGTTAATAGAGAGTACATCTCCAAGGCCCATATATCTTTGGTTAGCCTTCCGCACCATCTTGGGCTCTGTTTATCCAGCTGTTTTCCACTGTAATGATGTTAATCAAATATGTACAAAAGACAGTCATGGAAACAGACTGCTCTGCACTTGGTGGCCACACTGATGTTCCCCAGCACACATGGCATCCAGTCCAATCTATATCCCTGTTTCCATATCCCTATTTTTTTGTATCCTGTTCTTACCTGTTGACAAGGTCTTTGCTTGCGTACAGAATCAGAACCAGGTTTAATGTCACTGGCATATGTCATGAAATTTGTTAACTTTGTGGCAGCAGTATATAAAATAGTTAAATTAAGTAAGTAGTGCAAAGAAAAAAGAAAATAAAGAAGTAGTGTTCATGGGTTCTATGTCCATTCAGAAGTTGTACGGCAGAGGGGAAGAAGCTCTTCCTGAATCGTTAAATGTGTGCCTTCAGGCTTCTGTACCTCCTTCCTGACGGTAACAATGAGAAGGGGGCACGTCCCGGGTGGTGGAGGTCTTTAATGATGGCTGCTGCCTTTCTGAGTCACTGCCCTTTGAAGATGTCCTGGATACCCATGATGGAGATGACTAACTCTCAGCAGCTACTTTAATCCTGTGTTCAGTAGCCCCCTCCATCCCAGACGGTGACGCAGTCAGTTCGAATGCTCTCCACGGTACATTTGTAGAAATCTGCGAGTGTTTTAGGTGACATACTAAATCTGCTCGAGCTCCCTATACTGCACTATATGTGAGCACATTTCTCTTACGGTCAGTGTTCCATTTAATATTATACTTGCAGCTCCTCATTTTATCTCCTCAACCAACAAGATATAGCTTGCATTTATATAGTGTCCTTGGTGCAGCTGAACTTCCAACATCTATTCAAGGGGGCTTTATTGTTTGAGAACTGGTGCTGGGCCATACAGAGGCCGGAGAAGCGGTAAAGACATGTGTTTCAGGGAGGAAAGAGAGAGATTGCTGAAGACATTTGAAAGATTCAGGCCTTAGCAGCTGAAGGCAAATCCACTAATGGTAGAAAGATTAAAATCAGGAATTTCCCCTTTGTTGTCACTTCGCTTCCTGAGAATACACACCCCTGTCAAATAAACCTTTTTTTTCCCCTCTGTTGGAGGAAATGAGAAAGATAATTTTGTTAACACAAAGAAGGATTGAAAGATTAACTTTATTTGTCACATGTGTAGAACACTAAAGCATCGAAACATTGCATGAAATATATTACTTTGACTCAACAACCAATACAGTCTGAGGACTGTGCTGGGGGCAGCCCACAAATGTCACCATGCTTCCCCTAACCCTCACCCTAACAGCGCGTCTTTGGACTGTGGGAGGAAACCGGAGCACCAGAGGCACCCACGAGGTCACGGGGAGAACGTACAAACACCTCACAGACTGCAGCGTTGATCGAATGATGATCGGTGATCACTGGTCCTGCAAAGCGATTGTCCTGCCCATGCTGCCCATGATTGAATGGGAGATAAGGAAATAGAGTCGTTGCGTTGTATCACACAGAGGCCTTCAGCCCATCATTCCTGGGCGAATCTTTAATCCTCTATACACTAATCCCACTTGCTCTCATTAAACTGCATTCTTCTACACCTTCCTATTCAATTGTCTTCAAAGTGTCCTTTAAACATAGAGACTATCTCTGATTCCACCACATCCTGAGGCAGCACATTTCAGATACCAACTGTTCTACATGAGAAGCTTCTTTCTCAGACAGTTCTTAAAAATCCTTCCTCTCACCTTATGGGAGGCGGGCTGGAGATATTGTATGCCTCAGCCAAAGGAGGTGCAAGTAACTCCTTCCTTCTGATCGCCTGCAGGTCACCTTTGGGCAAGGTGTAGCACCTGCTTAGACCCCCACACCCCCGATCAGGGTCACGTGAAGCCAGGTCGACGGTCGTACCAGCAGCCGGTGCCTATCACAAGCCCTGGTTATGCGACCACTGATGCCAGGCAGACAATCTCTGAAGAGTATTGAAAATGGCTGGGGTCACCCATCTCGTAAAGACACTGCCCAGAAGAAGGCAAGGGCAAGCCACTTCTGAAGAATTTGCCGAGAACAATAATGATCGGCCACAGCAGACAGCACGGAGCAAAATGATGATATTCTCACGTTAAACGCTGCCTGGGCAGGGTGAAAAGCATTATCAAGGAAGCATCTCACCCTAACCATGGACTTTTTACTCTCCTCCCATCCGGTAGGCGCTACAGGAGCCTCCGCTCCCGCACCAGCAGGCACAGGAAGAGCTTCTTCCCTGAGGCTGTGACCCTGCTGAACCTCACATCACAGCGCTAAGCAGTATTGCATCCATATTGTACTGTCTCAGTACTTTTATATTTGTGTGCTGTAGCACTTACTTTTTATTCGCAGTTATTTTGTAAATAACACTATTCTTTGCATTTCTGGTCAGATGCTAACTGCATTTCATTGGCTTTGTATCTGTACTCGGCACAATGACAATAAAGCTGAATATAATCTAATCTAATCTAACTATACTCTGCTCTCAAACGCATCTCCCCCATTTCACGCACATCTGCTCTCACTCCATCCTCCCGCCATCCCACTAGGAATAGGGTTCCCCTGGTCCTCACCTACCACCCCACCAGCCTCCGGGTCCAACATATAATTCTCCGTAACTTCCGCCACCTCCAATGGGATCCCACCATTAAGCACATCTTTCTCTCCCCTCCTTTCTCTGCTTTCCACAGGTATCGCTCCCTATACGACTCCCTTGTCCATTCGTCCCCCACATCCCTCCCCACCGATCTCCCTCCTGGCACTTAACCTTGTAAGCGGAACAAGTGTTACACATGCCCTTACACTTCCTCCCTTACCACCATTCAGGGCCCCAGACAGTCCTTCCAGGTGAGGCGACACTTCACCTGTGAGTCAGCTGGGGTGATATACTGCATCCGGTGCTCCCAATGTGGCCTTCTAAATATTGGCGAGACCCGACGCAGGCTGGGAGATCATTTTGCTGAACACCTACACTCTGTCCGCCAGAGAAAGCAGGATCTCCCAGTGGCCACACATTTTAATTCCACATCCCATTCCCATTCTGCTATGTCTTTCCACGGCCTCCTCTACTGTAAAGATGAAGCCACACGCAGGTTGGAGGAACAACACCTTATATTCCGTCTGGGTAGCCTCCAACCTGATGGCATGAACATTGACTTCTCTAACTTCCGCTAATGCCCCACCTCCCCCTCGTACCCCATCCGTTATTTATTTATATACACACATTCTTTTTCTCTCTCTCCTTTTTCTCCCTCTGTCCCTCTGACTATACCCCTTACCCATCCTCTGGGTTCCCCCCCCCTTGTCTTTCTCCCTCAGCCTCCTGTCCCATGATCCTCTCGTATCCCTTTTGCCAATCACCTGTCCAGCTCTTGGCTCCATCCCTCCCCCTCCTGTCTTCTCCTATCATTTTGGATCTCCCCCTCCCCCTCCCACTTTCAAATCTCTTACTAGTTCTTCTTTCAGTTAGTCCTGACGAAGGGTCTCCGCCCGAAACGTCAACTGTATCTCTTCCTAGAGATGCTGCCTGGCCTGCTGCGTTCACCAACAACTTTTATGCGTGTTGCTTGAATCTAACTATATGCCCTCTTGTTTTTGATATCCCTGCCACAGGAATAAGATTCTGGTTATCTACCCCATCTATGTCTCTGGTGATTTTTTTCAGATCACTATCTGCCCATAGCTAAAACCCTCCATTCCAGCGAGCATCCTGATTAACTCCTCTGCCTTTTCTCAAAGCAAGGGTAAATGTGGCATTACCCCAGCACATGGAGTAGCTGAAACAAGGAGGATGGGTTTATTTAAGCATAATATATATGTTCATCAGAGCAAAAGAAGATGGGAAGGAAATATAGTTGGATAAAGAGAGATTCATAAAGACTTGTGTAAAAAGACCAAGGTATTTGAGTTGGATTGAATGCCCTTTCTCACTGCTATTTACTCAATGCAGTTCTATTAGAAGCAAGCCACAATCTGCATTAAAGTGTACCACAGCAATCTGAAACTTGAGCCAGCTCTGTTTCCCCCTTGTTGCCATGGAAACATGCTGCACTAGAAAAGAGTCACTCAAAGATTTTAAGAATTCCGTTCCCCCTTCTGTGTTCTCTCCCTGTCCCAGTCTGGGAATCATGAACAATAATGTTGTCAACCCTTCTTGACTACATAATCTACCTGCAGCTTACTGTTCCTATTGGTGTTCTGTAGTGGGCTACTGTACAGTCCTAGGAATAAAGCCTTTTAATCCTTAATTGCTGGTTAGATTGAAAGTGTGTGAACTTTGAGTATCAGCACTCTCTCTCTGCCATCGATCCTCCACACGGCCAGTGCCTTGTGCTTTGTTTATTTATTGAGATACAGCATGGAATAGGACCTTCCAGCCTCCCGTGCTGCTCCACCCAGCAGTCCCATGATTTGATCCCAGCCGAATCATGGGACAATTTACAATGATCAATTAACCAGCAACCGGAGTGTCTTTGGACTGTGGGAGGAAACCAGAGCACCTGGAGGAAACCCATGAGGTCACGGGGAGAACGTACACACTCCTTACAGGCACCGGGGGAAACTGAACCCAGGTTGACTGTACTGCAAAGTGCTGTTCTAATCATTACTAGCATATTGGCATTCCCAGTGTCTCCTGCCCATCCTTCATTGTCCCCGAGAAAGCGCTGGTAAACAGCCTCTGTTCTTTCAATATTCATCCAGCTTCTCTGAAAATATTACAACCAAAGCTGTTTGCTTTACTGTCCGGTTTCCTGCTAAGGCTCTGTTTGTGCTATTAAACCCATATCCTCCTGTGACATAATTGCTTTTAATTTCCCCAGTATATTTCCCACACGCTGTGCTTTGCAAAATATCCCGTTCATCTTCCTTTGTTTGCAGTTAAAGCCACTCTTTTGTTCTTTTGTAATCATGGGTTTTTTCTTATTTATTTATCTCTTCTCTCTCTTTTTTGTTTGATACTGCTTTGCAACTAGCCCTATTTTGCCCTATCGATCTCTACATCTGCGCGTATGTTCCTTCCTTTGCATTCTGTTAAATTCTACTGGAAATTGATTCTATGTAACAGACCAATTGCTCCCCTTTCATCTCATAAGTATTGGCTTCTCCTTGATGGTCAGGAGCCCATGGGTAATTAGCCAGGACTGAGAACATGATGGTAATTAGACATGAGGGGACCTAATTACAATCTGCATATTCCCATGCACTGCCTAAGAGGAGAAAGGCATATTGAACAGTAACTTCTGAAGGGATGTAATGTCAAAGTGGGGGAGGAAAACGCTGTGTGAGAGGAAGAGGTATACCATGAGGCGGGACAGTAGCGTAGTGCTTAGAACAACATTTTAAGGTGCCAGCGACCTAGGTTCATTTCCTGTTGTTGCCTGTAAGGAGTTTGTACGTTCTCCCTGTGACTGTGAGAGCTTCCTCCGGGCAGTCCAGTTTCCTTCCACAGTCCAAAGACGTACCGGTTAGAAGGTTAATTTGTCATTGTAAATTGTCCCGTGATTAGGCTAGGGTTAAATTGGGGGTTGGGTGTGGGCATGTGGCCAAGTGGTTAAGGCATTGGACTAGCAACCAGAAGGTCGTGAGTTCGAGCCTCAGACGAGGCAACGTGTTGTGTCCTTGAGCAAGGCACTTAATCACACATTGCTCTGCGACGACACCGGTGCCAAGCTGTATGGGTCCTAATGCCCTTCCCTTGGACAACATCGGTGTCGTGGAGAGGGGAGACTTGCAGCATGGGCAACTGCCAGTCTTCCATACAACCTTGCCCAGGCCTGCACCCTGGAAACCTTCCAAGGCGCAAATCCATGGTCTCTCAAGACTAACGGATGCTTTAAAATAAACTGGGGTTGCCGGGTGGTGTGGCTGGAAGGGCTAGAAGGGCTTATTCCTCGCTGTAGCATAATAAGTAAATAAATAAAGAATACAAACACCTGAATTAGTCATGTCTGTATCTCCACTCGATAAGATCATGGCCAACTTTATTGCAACCTCATCTCCATTTGTTACCTTTTACCTCCTTGATTATCAAGAATCTACCTCTCCATTGATTATTAATGTTCAAAAACTCCATCCACTGTCTAACAAGAGAGAGTGCCAGAGACCTCTGTGAGAAAAGGGTCTGTGCTCGTATCTGTCTTATTTAATTTTCTCAATGATCTGCTGGGATGTGAAGATCTAAATGGTCTGCACCCTGTGTTGTACCACCCTATCACCTTGTAATAACTGCCGTCTTCCTCAGCACCCTACCAGTGATACAGAAAGAACCATGCTAACGTTAATCTATTATACCAAAGAAGCAGTCACTGGGTCTACATTCTGTATCTCTCCCATCCAACAGCCGTGAGGATGCAGCCTTCACCAGAAGGACGGCAATTTCGAAGAAAAGGGAGGATCTCATTGAACCCTATCCAATACTGAAAGGCCTAGATAGAGTGAAAGTGGAGAGGATGTTTCCTATAGTGGGGGAGTCTAGGACTAGAGGACAGGGCCTCAGAATAGAAGGATATCCCTTTAGAACAGAGATGAGCAGGAATTTCTTTATCTAGAAAGTGATGAATCTGTGGAATTCATTGGCACAGGAGGTTGTGAGGGCCAAGTCATTAGGTATACTAGTTAAAGCAGCGATTGATAGGTTTTTGATTAGTAAGGGTGTCAAAGGTTATAGGGAGAAGGCAGGAGAATGAGTCTGAGAGGGATAGCAAATCAGCCATGATGGAATGTGCTGAATGGCCTAATTTTGCTTCTATGTTTTATGGTCATTTGGACTGGATTGATTGAAGATGGTATTAGAAACAGAAACATAGAAAATAGGTGCAGGAGTAGGCCATTCGGCCCTTCGAGCCGGCACCACCATTCAGAACGATCATGGCTGATCATCCAACTCAGAACCCTGTACCAGCCTTCCCTCCATACCCCCTGATTCTTTTAGCCACAAGGGCCATATCTAACTCCCTCTTAAATATAGCCAATGAACTGGCTTCAACTGTTTCCTGTGGCAGAGAATTCCACAGATTCACCACACTCTGTGTGAAGAAGTTTTTCCTCATCTCGGTCCTAAAAGGCTTCCCCTTTATCCTTAAACTGTGACCCCTCGTTCTGGACTTCCCCAACATTGGGAACAATCTTCCTACATCTAACCTGTCAAATCCCTTTAGAATTTTATAAGTTTCAATCAGCTCCCCCCTCAATCTTCTAAATTCCAGCGAGTATAAGCCTAGTTGATCCGGTCTTTCATCATATGAAAGTCCTGCCATCCCAGGAATCAATCTGGTAAACCTTCTTTATCACCTTCTTAAAAGGCGTTCAGATATAATCAATGAATGCTGGTCTTAGCAACAATGCCTGGATCCCAAGTAAACGAGCCAAACTGAAATTGATTCCAGTGATCCAGCTTGTATCCCTTGAAGCCCTCTTCTTCATTCCACAATGAATCTACTGAATTCCATTAGGAGGAAATGCTCCTTATTTCACTGACTCCGCTATGGACTCAGATTATTTCTTCCTCAGTCCGCCAACACTTCGGCAAGGCACCTGGACAGCAGATGTTGGAAGAATCTGGAGGGACAACAAATCTGCTGGAGCAACTCTGCAGGATCTGCAATGAAAAGATGAATTGTTGGTGGACTTGGGTTGAAATCAGGATGAAACAGGGGTGAAACACCAGTACCCACCCACCCCCAACCCTGAAGGGTGTTCTTCATTGATAAGCCTAGTTAACAAAGGTCCGGACTGTGCTCTTAGCTGGATGTAAAAGATCCCATTATTCTCAATCAAAGGAAACCTATGAGGTTGTGGGCAAAAGTCTCAGGAGGGTGGTCTTCTTCCTGCTGTTCACTCCAGCATTTAGCGTGACTAATTTCATTAGCTGGCCCAGTTTTGTGTGATCTTGCTGCGTACAAGTCTGGAAAATGTATACCAAAGTGCAAAGTTAATCTTAGATTGTTTAAAGGGTTTTGAGACATCAGAAGGTCATACAATGCTTTTGTTTTACCAGAATGTTTGATTCTAGCATGCTGGCCAGCCAGAGTCAGTGAAGGTGGCAGCGGTTCATCTAAAACATCAGAAGTTAACACTTACATGAGTGGCCCCTAGATCCCGATGACGTTGGAGCGATTGGTAACTCATCCTGCTCTTCTTCTGCAGGAATGAGAAGGAAGGAGAGCAGCTGTACCTGAAACCTACAGAACGTGAAATCCTCAGTGAGCCAAAGAGATGAGAGAGACTGGGATCACACTTGACAGATCAGGGGAGATTAAGCAAAGTGCTAACACAAGCACAGAAATTAAGGAGAAAATAAGATAACATGTTTGTACTGACAGAAAGGTCAGAGGGCACAGATTTAAGGCAATTAGCAAAAGGTGAGAGAAGAATTCATTTTACTCAGCAAATTGTTGTGAGCTGGGAGTTCAACCAGAAAATTGATTCAATAGGAGCTTTCAGAAAGAATTTGCAGAAAAAAAACGATATGGGAGAGGAAGCTTTTGGGGCTGTTAGGGAAGAGTAGGATGGGGAACAGTTGCCCTTTTGAAACGTTGGAGAGACAGGAAGAGCCTTTTCATCATCATTTGGTGCTGGGATTCGACAATGACATGAGAGTCAGTAGAAAAATACTTACAGAAGCTCAAACTAATTAACTATGAGTAATTTGTAACTCAACTTGTAACAGGGTAGGAATTAGACCATTAAAGTAGCTTGCTTCCGGTGCCTAGCCAGCATGGGCACTGACCCATTGAAATTAAGTGAGCTCAACCAGTGGTCAGCCTAGATGATGGGTAAATGTAAGAAAACGGGAAGAAGGAACTTGGTTTGAGATGGGCTGCCATTAAAAATGTCCCTTGTAATCTTCAAATGATGTAGAGTTTCAATTCTATTCTGCTCAGGGTCTTTATTACCTGGTCTTTAGGCTCAGGTCATTAGTACATGATGAATCGTTATCTCCTGCCCAAAGTTGCCCCTCAGGTTCCAATTAAATCGTTCCCCTCTTATTTTAAAGCTATGTATTTTTGTTCTTGATTCCCCAGTCCTGGAAGAAATGACTGTGTGAATTCACCCTACCTATGATCCTCATGATGTCATATACCTGTACACCTCTATAGGATCACCCCCGTTTTCCTACACTTCAGGGAATGAAGTCCTACTTGCCCTTCCTCTCCTTACCTTGAGACCTGGCAACATCCTCATAAATCTTTTCTGCACGCTTTACAGCATAATGGTATCATTGAACACAATACTCCAAGCATTCAACATTAGAAGTTCAAAGAAGATTTATTACCAAAGTATGCACACCAGATACAACCTTGAGATTCTCTTCCTGCAGGCAGCCACAAAGCAAAGCCAGACAATAGAAACCACAAAGAATCCCACACAACAAAGACTGATAAAAATTTAATGAGCGTGAAAAGAACAAATCAGGCAAATAGCAAAAAAAAAAGAACATGAAATGCGAAGTCATTAAAAGTGAATCTACAGGCTGGAAAGTTACTTCAGTGCGAAGGTCAGTGGCTGGTTCAAGAGCTTGATAGCTGCAGGATAAGAACAGTTCCTGAACCTGTTGACACAGTGTAAGTTTTCGCAAATCAAACAATGAGAGGTATTTTAAGTCTAAGAAAGGAACCGTAACGACACATTTATTGAACTCCAACCTGAACACAAACCTCCACACACAGACAACCTTTTAAAGTGAGCCTCAGATCAATATTGGTGGTTGTGAAACATGTACCTTTTCACCAATTACGTTACCCTACAATGGGACCTTTGACTCCTACGCCACCTTGCGAGAAGATAGGGAGATGAGTCAAACGCAAGCAGGTAGGACAGTAGCATGGCCAAAGTTATGAGAGCAAGATTATAGTTAGATGCTAGCAGGCAATCGCAGCAATGTTCACATTCTCTGAAGGAACAAACAAGTTGAAAAACTTCAACTAATTTGTACTCGTGAGATCCCACAATCAGCAATAGAGAGTTCAGAGTAAATTTATCATCGAAGCACATACAGTGGCTTGCAAAAGTTTGGGCACCCCGATCAAAATTTATGTTACGGTGAATAGCTGAGCGAGTAAAAGATGACCTGACTTCCAAAAGGCATAAAGTTAAAGATGACACATTTCTTTAATACTTTAGGCAAGATTACTTTTTTTAATTTCCATCTTTTACAGTTTCAAAATAACAAAAAAAGAAAAGGGCCTGAAGCAAATGCTTGGGCACCCTGCGTGGTCAGTACTTAGAAACACTCCCCTGGAAAGTATCACAGCTTGTAAATGCTTTCTGTAGCCAGCTAAGAGTCTTTCAGTTCTTATTTGGGGGATTTTTGCCCATTTATCCTTGCAAAAGGCCTCTATTTCTGTGAGATTCTTGGGCCATCTTGCATGCACGGCTCTTTTGAGGTCTATCCACAGATTTTCGATGAGGTTTAGGTCGGGGGACTGTGAGGGCCATGGCAAAACCTTCAGCTTGCACCTCTTGAGGTAGTCCATTGTGGATTTTGAGGTGTGTTTAGGATCATTATCCTGTTGTAGAAGCCATCCTCTTTTCATATTCAGCTTTTTAACAGACAGTGTGATGTTTGCTTCCAGAATTTGCTGGTATTTAATTGAATTCATTCTTCCCTCTACCAGTGAAATGTTCCCCATGCCACTGGCTGCAACACAAGCCCAAAGCATGATTAATCCACCCCTGTGCTTAACAGTTGGAGAGGTGTTCTTTTCATGAAATATTGCACCCTTTTTTCTCAAAACATACCTTTACTCATTGCGGCCAAAAAGTTCTATTTTAACTTCATCAGTCCACAGACTTGTTTCCAAAATGCATCAGGCTTGTTTAGATGTTCCTTTGCAAACTTCTGACACTGAATTTTGTGGTGAGGACGCAGGAAAGGTTTTCTTCCAATGACTCTTCCATGAAGGTCATATTTGTGCAGGTGTCGCTGCACAGTAGAACAGTGCACCACCACTCCAGAGTCTGCTAAATCTTCCTGAAGGTCTTTTGCAGTCAAACGGGGGTTTTGATTTGCCTTTCTGGCAATCCTACGAGCAGTTCTCTCGGAAAGTTTTCTTGGTCTTCCAGACCTTAACTTGACCTCCACCATTCCTGTTAACTGCGATTTCTTAGTTACATTACTAACTGAGGAAACGGCTGCCTGAAAACGCTTCGCTATCTTCTTATAGCCTTCTCCTGCTTTGTGGGCATCATTTATTTTAATTTTCAGAGTAGTAGGCAGCTGCTTAGGGGAGCCAATGGCTGCTGATTGTTGGGACAAGGTTTGAGGAGTCAGGGTATTTATAAAGCTTTGAAATTTGCATCACCTGGCCTTTCCTAACGATGACTGTGAACAAGCCATAGCCCTAACAAGCTAATTAAGGTCTGAGACCTTGGTAAAAGTTATCTGAGAGCTCAAATCCCTTGGGGTGCCCAAACATTTGCATGGTGCTCCTTTCCTTTTTTTCACTCTAAAATTGTACAAAACAAAAATAATACACTAATCTTGCTTAAAATGTTGAAAAGAATATTTCATCTTTAACTTTATGACTTCTGGAGATCAGTTCATCTTCTACTCACTTAACTATTCACAGTAACAGAATGTTTTCAAACTTTTGCATGCCACTGTATATGTCACCATATAAAACCTTGATATTCATCTTCTTGCAGGCACTCTCAATAAATCTATAATACAATAACTACCATTATAGAATGAATGAAAAACTGCATCAGCTTGGGCATTCAACCAATGTGCAAAAGACAACAAACTATGCAAACACAAACAGAAATGAATAATAATAAATAAATAAATAAACAATATCGAGAACATGAGATGAAGAGTCCTTAAAAGTGAGTTGTGAAAACATTTCAATAATAGGCCAAGCGAAGTTATCTCCTTTGGTCCAAAAGCCTGATGGTTAGGGGGTAGTATCTGTTCCTGAACCTTGTGATGTGAGTCCTGAGGCTCCGGTATCTTCTTCCTGATGGCAGCAAAGAGATGGAAGCAACTCGGGATGGTAAGGGGGGCTTGAGGGATTAAGAGTGACCGGGACAGGACTTCAGGATAATGCTCTGTGCTGTCCACTGGATACCTGAGACCTGATTCTAACACCCCATTCATAAAATGTCTGCTGCTGAATTTGGATGTGAAGTGATTTCTGCCTCCAAAGTGAAATGTTAAATTGACGCCATATTCTGAAATGTTGTTTTTAACCTCAGTGGCCCAGAGGTTTTCTGATTAACTTGGGTTATTTATAACAATAACAGTAAAACAGTACCAGCTAATGGCATTGACACTGAAAAATATCTCAAGACTTTTCTAAAAATACATGAGGGATGGCAAAATGGGAGGAGTAGTAGTAAGTCAATCGATCCATCAAACCTGTGCAGGAAGAGAAAGCCTCCTAGCCATGCTCTCTTCTCACTGCTGCCATCGGTAAGGAGGTACAGGAGCCTTAGGTCCCACATTATCAGCTTCAGGATCAGTTATTACCCTTTAAGTATCAGGCCCTTGATCCAGCACGGACAACTTCACTCATCTCAACTCCAAACTGATTCCACAACCATGTATAGACTCCCTTTTCAAGGATTCTACAACTCGAGTTCTCAGCATTATTGACTTTCTTGTTCTTTTTAGTTGCATAGCAGGCTTTCTTTGGCACATCGGTTGTTTACCAGCTCTTCATTGATTCTGTTATATTTCTCTGTTCTACTGAGAATGCCTGCACGAAAATGTATCTCAACATGGTATATGGTGACATATACACTCAGTGACCACTTCATTAGGCAGAGGGGGTACCTAATAAATTGGCCATTGAGTGTATTTCTTTACGTTCAAGGTCTTCTGCTGCTGTAGCCCATCCACTTCGAGGTTTGGCGTGGTGTGCACGCAGGGATGCTTTTCCGCACACCACTATTACAATGCGTCACTTGAGTTACTGTTGCCTTCCTGTCGGCTTCAACCAGTGTGGCCATTCTCCTCTGACTTCTCTCATTAACAAGCTGATTTTACCCACAGAGTTGCTGATCACTGGATGCTTTTTGTTTCTTGCACCGTTCTCTGTAAACTCTAGAGACCGTCGTGCACGAAAGTCCCAGATCAGCGATTTGCCCCTATGGAACAAACCACCCCATCTGGCACCAACAATCATTCCACAGTCAAAGTCACTTGGATCACATTTCTTCCCCATTCTGAACAACAACTGAACCTGTTAACTGCATGCTTTTGTGCTTTGAGTTGTTGGCATGTGATCGGCTGTTTAGATGTTCAATGTATTGAGTGTGCGTTTAATAATAGATTTACTTTGAACTTTGAGACATTAAAAAATTAGGGAAATTTTAGGAAGCAACATTCACCATCTTGTCATTCACTCTAGCGTCATTCCCAACACCATGCCCAGGAGGTCTGGCAGAGAGTTGTACTGGTCAAATCTGAATCCATGTGTGTTGGTGTGAGTCACCTCTCCCTCGTACAACTGTGCGGAGAAGAAAAGCCAAGGTTCCTGGACTAGTAAGCACCAGGTGGAGATGTGCTGAAGGAGTGAAGGTAGGGATCAGCTTGCACAGTGAAAGAAAGGGAAAACTGAACATCACATGATAGAGGTTTGATCATGTGATTATTTGATGAGAGCAGGATTGTGTTTGCCTGTGAAGCCGTCTGCAGTTGAGTAGACTGCTGGCATTCGCTGACGGAGAAAAAAAAAAATCCAAGTTTTGATATCTTGTCACTAACCAGAAGGGTTTTGTTAACTGCCTTTGTTATCTCAAAGCAATAATTAAATTTCTTAAAGGCACAAGAAACTGCAGACGTTGCAGTCTGGACCAATGAATGATCTGCTGGATGAATGCAGCAGGCTGAGCAGCTTCTATGGGGTGAAAGGGATAGTCGCTGTTTCAGGTCGGAACCCAGCAGCAGGGAAGAGGAGCGGCAAGGCTGGAGCCTCAGCTGATTGGTGGACTGACAATGGGTAAAAGGAAGAGGAGGGGAGAGGGTTTGGAGATGGGAGAGAGTGGCTGGTCGTTGACAGATGGAGAGAGAAAATAATAAGAGGCAGATAGAGTGAAGTAGGGAAGGGGAGAGTGAGGCTGGAGGCAGCTGTTGGAGGGAGATAAGCAAGAACACAATGTTAAAATTAGAATTAATTTTTTAAATCTTTCTTTCAGCTGTTTGCTGTTCACCAACCCTTCAACACCTTTCAGTCCAGCAATCCTTTGTGATTGTTTGGTTTAGCGCTCTTGGTTGCCATCACGCCATCATTCAATGTCCAATGTTCAGTCTCCAAAGTTCAGAAATTCCCTCACTGGCTCTACCTCCTTGTCTTCACAATATTTCATAAAATTGCTCCTTTGTCTGGGTTTTGGCACTTGTCTCAGAAACTCCTGTCTTTCATTGAATAGAGAATAGTGCAGTACAGGAGCAGATTCTTTGACCAAGGACACTGTGCTGAGCTAATTTAGCCAATGAAGCCTACTAAACTAGTCCCTTTTCCTTGCACATGGTCCATATCCTATCAACTTCTGCATAGTGACATGCCTATTTTAAATTCCTCCATTATATCAGACTCCACCACCAGACCTGGCAGTGAATCCAGACACCCACGACTCTCTGTGCCCCTTCAATACAAAAGCAATGACCACGGGTCAGAACACTTTATGGTCCCTCACCTATCACCTGCTAGCTTGTACTCCACCATCCCCCACCTTTTATTCTGGCTTCTGCCCTCTTTCTTTCTGGTCCTGATGAACGGTTTCATCCCAAAACGTCATAGAGTCATACAGCACAAATACAAGCCATTCGGCCCAACCAGTCTATACTGACCACGGGTACGGCTAGTCCTGTGTTCAAACCTTGTCCCCGCCCCCAGCATGTTCCCATCCAGGGAGGGAATGTCAACAGACCATGAGAGGCCTGTGTTGGGCATTTTCATGCCTTACAAGGCACATCCAAGTGCTTCTTAAATGATCCTATTGACCTCTCTCAACCTCTTCCTCTGGCAGTAAGTAGTCATTTCCCTCCATACAGACGCTGCCTGACTTGATGAGTTTCTACAGTTTTTATATGTGTTGCTCAAGACTTCTAGCATCTCATGTCATTGGCTGGGAAGAGCTTGGCACATCTTAAGGGAAGGAATGGATTCTGTTTTCCCTTTTGTTCCTGAATCTAGTTGGTAATGATGCTGCAGATCCCGATAGACCTTTCTCCAGGTTAACGGTATTGACTGCAAACAGTATTGTACTCAACTCCAATGCCCATCTGCAGTTCAGGAACCAGCTGACTTACCACCGGGGATTCACAACAGGGCTCTGCTCTCTTATTACTGACCTGCTGAAGGATGATTGGCAAAGTTCTCAATGGCAAGGTAACCAGGCCAGTGTGACGAAATCTGACACATCTTACAGAGGTTGTTAACCAAACGATGGAGCAGTCATATCATTAGTGTCAGCTCCTGCGGCAGAAGAAAGCCGAAATGAGGTGAATAATTTTACGACTGGAACACCGAGCTGACAAATCGCTTTGTGGATTTCCTCGGCTGAGTGCAGCTCCTGAATGTTGTTTATGTGAATTTGATGAATTGTTCTGTGTATTGTGTTTGAGGTGATGGGGAGGTGGGGGTAGGGGAGAAAGGAAGCAACAGAAAACTGCAGCATAAAAGAGAACAAAAGCTCAGCTCTTTTTAACCCGTTCCTGTCTCCCATTTTTCCCAACTCCCCACATCTTTTCCACAATCGGATCCTTTCCCAAGTCTCGAAACTGAGTCACTGGAGCTCTGGGACAGCAGCTTTACTTGCTGAATCACCTGAGATAATGACTGAAGGATAAAGACTGGCCAAGTAATCAGGGTGCTCTCCACAACCCCCCTCCCCTGCCCACACCCGCCGTCTCTCCTCTGATACAGAGCATAATTAGTGTTTGTAACATCGCAGTGAGTAATTGAGTCAAACTTCAACAGCAGCCCACCAAGAGAGGGGCAGGGGTCCAAAAGCCTGTCCAAAGAGTCAGTTTTGCTGGAGTTTAGGTAGGAAGCTGAGGAAGGCAATTCCAAATAACACACAGCATGTTTAATCCAATTGGCATAGCCAAAGTGAAGTCTGGCACGGTAGCACAGCCAGTAGAGATGCTGCCTCGTAGAGCCAGAGACCCGGGTTCAATCCTCACCTTGGCTGCCGTCCCTCTGAAGATAGCATAGCAGTGGTCCGATTTCCTCCCACATCTCATAGACATGCAGGTGCGTGGTAAATCGCCCCTGCTTTGTAGGTGACTGGTAGAATCAGGGGAAATGTGAGGGAAAAAATGTGGAGGAGATTAAGGTAGGAATGGTCCAGGCCCTGTCTCTGCGCTGTATCTCTCTATGACTCTTTGTGTCAGTTCCCATCTTTAAAAAGGTACCCTTTCCATGTGTCCATTTGCAATGTAACAGTGAAGGAACAACATTAAATATATTGGTTATGTCTAATTTCTTATAACTTCTCAGCTTAGAGCAAAAGCACCTCCTTCTGGTAAGGTTGTGTGGTAATGCATAGACTGAGTGATTTTCGTTTCATTTATTTATTTATTGAGATTCAGTACGGAGTAGGCTCTTCCAGCCCGTCAAGGCACCCTGCTGAGGAATCCTCCAATTTAATCCTAGCCTAATCATGGGGCAATTTACGCTGACCGATTAACCGAATTCAACGGCAGCTTACAGAGTGAGGAAGTTACTCAAATATGAAATGTGTGAATCTTTCGACTGAGCAAAAACAGAGCACAAATGAGAAGAAGACAGGCGTTCATCTTTATTCATCTTTCACCAACTCCAGGATGTCTCTGAGTGTCTTACATCCATTACCACATGTGATTCTGCAGATGCCGGAGGAACTCAGCAGGCCAGGCAGCATCTATGGAGGGGAATAAGGAGAATAAGGGTCTCAGCACCAAACATCAGCTGTTTATTTCCTTCCATATACGCTGCTTGACTTGCTGAGATCTTCCAGAATTGTATGTATCTTGCATGCATTGAAGCTCCCTTGTTATAATGTAACAGATGTGACAGGCAATAATCCCTAACAAATGCAACATGATAAAGAGACAATATGGTTTTAAGGACAAGTTATAATCATAAAGCCCAGAAACAGGCCATTCAGCCCATCATGTCCGAACTGGTCACTAGGAACCCATTTATGTTCATCCCTTCTTATTCTCCCCACATTGCCATCAATGCTTCCCAGATTCTGCCACTCACCCACACCGAGGGTAAGTTTACAGTGGCCACCAACCCACACTAATCTTTAGGATGTGGGAGGAATCCAGAGCACCCAGAGGGAGAACGTGCAAACTCCACACGGACAACACCGGAGGTCGGGAATTGAACGCGGGTCTCTGGCGCTGTACGGTAGCTGCTCTACTGGCTGCACGAAAGGCACTGAGGGATAAACGTTAGTCAGGTGTAACAGGATGAATTCCTCTGTCTTCCATCGAAATGCCAGCATGTGATTCTTTAAACTCACTTGAGCATGAAGAGCCACTTTAATCGGAAGCATCATTCTGAAGCCCCTGACGCTGAAGCACTTCCATGCTGTTGCACTGGAACTTGTGTTCCTCTTCTTCCAGCCTTTACCCCTTCCTTTCCAGTCCTGATGAAGGGTCTCGGCCTGCAACGTGAACTCTTTATTCCTCTCCATAGATGCTGCCTGACCTGCTGAGTTCCTCCAGCATTTTGTGTGTGTCACTCTGGTGACTGGTGGGGCAGATTTGAGAGCTCCTTGGTCCCTCCTGCCACTGTTTAGTCCTCGTTCAGGGCAGTGCCCCGTCACGCCACCCGCCCCGCGCTTTGGAACTGTAAGTGTGTTGCATGAGTCGGGACGCCAGTCAGTCTCAGTAGGACTCCCATCCCGCCCAAGCAGCCAGGGTCTGGGCTCTCTGCACCCAATGGGCTGAGAGGGACCTTCCAGTCCCCCGGGAGCACACGTCGTCGACGACTGTGTGAAGCCAGGGTCAGTTGCTGTGCTCTCCAGTGACCGTACAGAAATCAGCACGAGAATAGAATTATTATTATCCTTGACGTATGTCGTGAAATTTCTTGTTCAGTGGCAGCAAGGCATTAAGTATATCTTAGCTGGAGCTTAACTGAGAGCAGGCACACCGACTGCTTACCTTAAAAGTCTGGGCTTCAACATTCAAGCAATAGGGTTAGCAGTTGCCATAGAGGAACTTATTTCCCTGTTAATCCCAGGTTCTTTGAAACAATTAAAAATTAAAAAAAAACACTTTGCCTTTGTGAACCCTGACTCAGTTACCTCTCTGGTCCTGGGCTGAAGTCAAACCCCAGGCTGTATTCCCCACACCCCCTCCAACAGTGGTTATCCTGACCAAGGGTGTTACTACTTTACCAGAGCTAACTGAGATTGGAGGCACAAGATTTGCAGATCCCGGAATCTGGAGCAAAAGACAATCCACAGGAGGAGATCAGCATATATAAGCAGCATCTGTAGGAGGAAAGGAATTGTTGAAACTTTGGGTCAGCGCCCTGCATCAGGACCCCAATGCCAACAAACCTTGACTCTATTCTGGTCCAGTATGTATCTTTGCAAGCATTATACTTCGTGCTGGTGTGGGGTTTCGGCCCAAAGCCTTGACAATTCCTTTCCTCCCACAGATGCGGCTTATCAGCTGAGTTCTTCCTGGCGCAAGCAGAGCTGGTGTGTCTTTAACTTCAGGCTGCTTGCTCCTTTGGGGGATATCTCTTATCGGCCATAAGTTCACTCAGGTTCTGCCATACCATTTCCCATTGCGCAAAAGACGTCTGCCACACAGGGAGAAGTGAGACATGCTGTCTGCTTCTGGAGCAGCTTCACGAGAGGAATCAGAATCACACTTAGTATCACCGGCATAAGTCGTGAAATTTGTTGTCTTTGCAGCAGCAGTACAATACAATGCATAATAATAGAGAAAAAACTGCGAATTACAGTAAATATATACATATTAAATAGTTGAATTAAATAAGTAGTGCAAGAATAAAAAAATTAAGAAGTAGTAAGGTAGTGTTCTTGGGTTCAATGTCCATTCGGAAATTGAATGGCAAGAGGGGAAGAAGCTGTTCCTGAATCATTGAGGGTGTGCCTTCAGATTTCTGTACCTCCTTCCTGATGGTAGCATTGAGAAGAGGGCATAACAGGGGTGATGAGGGTCCCTAATGATGGATGCCACCTTTCTCAGGCATCACCCCTTGAAGATGTCTTGGTTACTATGGAGGCTAGTACCCAGAAGGGAGCTGGCTAAGTTTACGGCTCTCTGCAGTTTATGTTGATCCTGTACAGCAGCCTCTCCCCACACCAGATGGTGATACAGCAACTTGGAGAGCGGGTGGTAGGCATTGTAAAATTCTGAGCCCTTTACTTCAAAAGTGAATTTCACCTTCGAACAGTGTACAGATTGCTGACGTTCATCATAATTGTGTGCTCACGTCAAAGTGTCTTGCAGGTGCACATGAATTGCGACTATTTCCATCTAATTGCCTCTCTGTACAAAACAGAAGAGAAAAGAATAGGGACGACAAATGGTGTAACTTTACATGGCATCTTATCATTTCATATTTTCCTATAACTTGGAAAGAGTCCACTCAGCCCATCTTCTATCCTCGCTCATGGAGGATTTCCATCAGTCCCGTTCCCCCAATTACTTCCCTGCAAACTTAATCCCTTTTCCCATGTTTATGGGAACGACAGAGACTGGTACAGTTTGGTATGAGCAGTGTCGCTGGAGTTGCTGTCGGTGTTGAACTCAACGTTGGACTACCTTTGGGATTCCAGCTCCAGTATTTCACTTACCGTTTACTCCCAAAGCTTTCCCCATAAGTGGGTATAGCGGCAAATCAGCGGAGGTTTGCAGAGATCAGAGTTCTCCTTCTCCCGGCTGAACTGCCAAACTTGGCTAATGAGCCTGCTCAAATAGATAGGGTAGAAATTCAGAATCAACTTCCCAGGGACAAAGTGTCAAATACTGGAGGACATGAGAGAAGGGAAGTGTAAAGGGGATTGGTTAATGGGTTCTTGATCAGTAAGGGCATCAAAGGTTATGGGGAGAAGGCAGCAGAATGGGGCTGGGAGGGATAACAGATCAGCCATCATGGAATGACAATACAGACTGAATGGGCCAAATGTCCGAAAACTCCTCTTATGTTTTATGGTCTTATACTGTACGATATGTAAAGCAAGAGTGTGGGCACGCGGCCAAGAGTTAAGGCATTGGACTAGCGACCTGAAGGTTGCTAGTTCGAGCCTCAGCTGTGGCAGTGTGTTGTGTCCTTGAGCAAGGCACCTAACCAACACAGTGCTCTGCGACGACACTGGTACCAAGCTGTATTGGTCCTAATGCCCTTCCCTTGGACAACATCGGTGGCGTGGAGAGGGGAGACTTGCAGCATGGGCAACTGCCAGTCTTCTATACAATCTTGCCCAGACCTGCGCCCTGGAGAGTGAAGACTTTCCAGGCGCAGATCCATGGTCTCGCAAGACTAACAGATGCCTTTATGTAAAGCAAGATTTCTACACAGGGCGTAGTGGAGGGTGTCTGGAGCATGCTGCTGTCAGGAGGTGTAGAAGAGGCTTGACCCAAAAGCAGAGCAGAGGAGACAGTTAAGCAGTAAACAATATTTTACTAATAATTGCACAAGGAGCCACAGAACAAGAGGGAACAGGTACATAAAATGACAAGGCAACAAGGTAACTGAAAGCGATTAGGGACTGGTTGAGAATGGCTGTTTCACTGGGTGAACAAAGGACTACGGGTGAGAGCTGGGATTAAATAGTCTGCCGGTGATGAGTTGGAAATGAGCAGCAGGTGACTGGGAGGTGCCTGATAGGACCAACCCCCCCACCCCCATGGCCAGCATCTGGATAAGACCAGTGAAACTCCTCAATGAGTGATAGATCCAAAATGAAATTGGACGGCACCCAAGATCTTTCCTCTGGGCCTTACTCTTCCCAGTCGACCAGGTACACCCTGTCCACGATGACGTGAATCTATCAACTGGCAAACCATGCACACTGTGCCACCTTCCACCACCCTTGGTTCTGGAGATGCAGGCATGGTCCATGGACAATGGGCTTGAAGCAGGACACGTGGAAGGTAGGTGCCCTCCTGAGGAATGGGGGCAGCTGGAGACAGGAAGTGGCTGGATTGATGCAATGGGTGCTCTTCAGGGGACCAGTGAACCGCAGCAAAGTCTTGCGGGAATCGGAACGCAGGGACGGATCTCAGGTGCAGAGCCAGGCACGAGTAGTGTGGTTACGCACTGGCGGCGGTTAGCCTGGTGGCAATAGGCGTGGTTGTCAGCTAGCATGGCCCTTGGTGCCCTCTTCCAAGCATTCCAGTGTTGGCGAGCCAGGGTTCTGGTAGATGGGACCGCCACAGCTGGCTCCTTCATGGGGAACATCAGGGTTTGGTAGGCACGAAGCACTTCAAAGAGTGACATACCTGTGGCAGAGGAGGTGTGTAGATTGTGGGAGAGCTTGGCACAGAGCAGATACTTCTTCCATGTGGAAGGATTAGAGGGGAAAGCACCACAGAAATTTCCCAACCTACTCGTTGGCTCTTTCTGATTTGGTTTGCGGAGGATAGGCAGATAACAAACTCACTGTAGTGTGGAGGAGGGAGCAGAAGGCTCATCAGCAGTATGAGATGATTGTGGGCTCTGGTCCGACATGATGTCTCAAGGGAATGCCCACAAGGAAATCACGGAGATGAACTGCATGTTGCAGAAGCAAGTTCGCTATCTCAGAGACAGATGGAAGTGTGAGGAGAGAAATGAAGTGGGCTGGCTTTGGAAAACCAGTCCACTATTGTCATGGTCACCATAGCGATATGGGACCATGGATGTTGAGCGACCGGCAAGAGCCAGGGGAGCCCAGAGGGCCACTGGTTGGAGAAATTAGAACTGCGGTGAACTGATATACAGATGCGATGACGGTGAGCCACCAGGAAATCCAGAGTCTATCATGCACCTAGATGGCCAGAGAGGGGCGAGGAGCCGGCCACCTCAGATGTATGGGCCATCGGCTCCTACATACGGTTGCCAGGTGTGTCGGCCAGAGCATGCTCATGCTGTGAGGCCGAGCAAATCTGGTTCTCAAGATCCCAGATGGTTGGGGCAAGGATCCTGGAGGATGGAATGATGGGCTAATGCTTGAGTTGGATTTAAGTTCCATTTAAGCCAGGTCAAGCTGTCATGACAGGGTGTCTGCCTTGGTGTCTTTGAGGCCAGGTTGGTAAGGGATGCGGAAGTTGAATTGCTTGAAGAGAGACCAGCAAGCCTGGTGTGGGTTGGGTTGGTGGGCCTGTTGTGTGGACATGAGGTAGTCCAGATCAGGATGGAGCTCTGTATTTCCTATCAGCCAATGGCCTATTTAATAGCATAGTTTCCTGTCTCCTAGCCCACAACGGAACTGTGAAGAGTTGAACGGGCACAAGAAGAAGGCATGAGAGTGTGCCTTCCCGTCTGGTCCTCGCTGGGAGAGGATGGCACCAGCGCCCACATCAAATGAGTCCATCTCCACCATTAAAGGTAAGAGGGGGTTTGGATGGTGGAGAAGGGGAGTGGTGGTGAAGCTTCCCTTGAGCTTCTCGAAAGCACGATCCATGGTAGCAGATCGGGTTATCCGTGAGGTAGGTGATTTGATGAGGGAGGTGAGAGGAGTGGCGATTTGCCTGTGTTTCTAATGAAACATTGGTCAACATTGGAGAAGCTCAAGAAACATTATAGCTGTTTGATGAGGATATTCAGCAATGGTACGCTCTTTCCCTGTGTCCATAGTTATGTTTGGGAAGAAAACGACCGGGGCGTATAACTGCCATTTTCCTAACTTGCAGTACAGCTTGTTTTCAAGAAGACCTGAAAGACTGAATGGATGTGACAGACATTTCTTGGGGGTCCTTGGAGAAGATGAGGATGTCATTGTGGTAGACGAACACATACCTGTGGAGCATGACTCAGGGAATCTCGTTGGGGAAGGTTTTGAAAACAGCTGAACTGTTAGAAAGCCTAAAAGGCGAGTCCAAGTATTCATTGTGGCTAGTTGATGCTATGAGCGTCATCTTCCACTCATCTCCCTGGCGAATGTAGCTCTGGTTGTACACACTCTGTACATTCAGTTTGGTGAAGGTCTAGGCCATACAGAGTGTTTTGAATACACTCCAGCAAGGGGAGAGGGTATCTGTTTTTAATGGCAATTTTGTTGAGACCATGGTGATGCAGAGACAAAGATCTCCATATTTCCTTTTGACACCGAAGATCCAGCACTGCCTAAGGACTGGAATGGTGGAATGAAGCTGCGTTGTAGCACTTTAGTATGTAGTCATTCATAGCTAGAGACTCAGGAGAGGAGAGGGAGATCAGACGAGCTCAGGGAAGAAGTCGACCGTGCAATCGTATGGTCTGTGAGGCTACAAGGTGCTGGTTTCCCACTTACAGAAGGCGATGGCTAGGTCATGGTATCCCTGTGGAGGTTTGGTGAGATTGAAGGTTTTCTTCTTCTCCATGGATTGATGAGGTGAGCAGGTAGGTGGTCTGGCAGGTGCATCTCTAACTCAGCAGTGAAATGGATGACCAGGCAAAGTGAGGGTCGTGAGTGGAGAGCCAGGGGTAACCCAAGAATGAGAAGAATGTGGTTGAGTCAGTCTGGAGGAATTGCATGGAGCTGCAATGCTCTCTATTGCTCATGTGCACAGGTCCTTTGCTTGCTCTGACCATCCCAGACCCCTATGGAGCTCTGTCAATGGCCGTTGATATGGAAGGAGTAAGAGACAGATTTGGTACAAGTCCAAGCTGTACACATAGATTCTGGTTGCCTGTGACGACGGAATCCTCCATAGCTTCCTATGCAGGTAGACCTGCTGAGGTATGGTGCTGAAACAAGAGGCCAGGGGAAGTTTACAGATAGAGCGCCCCTTCTCTCTGGTTGGTGGTGCTGTCTCTCCAGGATGCAGAGAGCATTTGATATGTGGATGATCGGCAGTAAGTGCACAAGTGTTTTCTCCACAGTGCTTGCACTCTTGGAGGGGTAAGGGAGCTCTCTATACCTATTTTGTGCTGTATCTCAATAAATAAATAAATAAACAAATAAATACCAGTGAGTAAAGGCCCAGAGCTATCAATCACTCCTCACATTGGACAGGCTAGATGCAGGAAGATTGTTCCCGATGTTGGGGAAGTCCAGAACAAGGGGTCACAGTTTGAGGATAAAGGGGATGCCTTTTAGGACCGAGATTGGGAAAAACTTCTTCACACAGAGAATGGTGAATCTGTGGAATTCTCTGCCACAGGAAACAGTTGAGGCCAGTTCATTGGCTATATTTAAGAGGGAGTTAGATATGGCCCTTGTGGCTATGGGGGTCAGGGGGTATGGAGGGAAGGCTGGGGCGGGGTTCTGAGTTGGATGATCAGCCATGATCATAATAAATGGCGGTGCAGGCTCGAAGGGCAGAATGGCCTACTCCTGCACCTGTTTTCTATGTTTCTATGTTTCTATATGATAAGACTTCCATTCCCAGTATCATTCTCATGAACCTCCTTTGAACTCTCTCCAGTGTCGGCACACCCTTTCATAAATAAGGGTCCCAGCACTGCTCAGAATACTCCAAGTGAGGCCTCGTCAATGCCTTGTAAAGTTTTAGCATTACATCCTTGTGAAGTATCTGATCCACTACTCCCCACCTTCCATTTCCCAGATAGTCAAAAACCCAGCGCATCTCGGTGATGAATTCCTCATATTTATTGCAAACGGTTGTTTCATTGTCCCAGTTAGTGGCAACCGAGGTCAGAACTTGCCCAGCCAGGAGAAAGATGATAAAGGCAATTTTGGCTCAGTCCATAGAATACAGAGATGGCTAGAGGACACACTGGATAAACAGTTTTGGCATTGGGTTGTCAAAGCATTCAGGCACCAGAATGTGGGGCTCCAAGGAAGGAGGTTGAAGGACGCATGGTTGTTGTAGTGAGACAGAAAGCTGGTTGAGAGTGGTGAGCAGAGGGGCATTGGTTTCCTGCTTCTTCAGGATCATGTGCACATGTCAACATACAGCTTCCCTTAGGCGAGCATACTCTGCTGGGTCAATATTGGGTTCACCCATTCCGTCAGGCGGTGTTGAGGGGGCCTTGACCCAAAAGCAGAGCAGCAGAGACAAGTTAACAATAGACAATATTTAGCAGTAAACGTAGTATCCAAGACATCTTCAAGGAGTGGTGCCTTCCATCTTGCAGGACCCCGCCACCTAGGACATGCCTTTTTTCATTGTTCCCATCAGGAAGGAAGTGCAGGAGCCTAAAAGCACACACTCAGCGGTTTAGGAACAGCTTCTTCCTCTCTGCTATCCGAATCCTAAATGAACATTGAACCCATGAGCACTATTTTTTAAATTTCTGCTTTTTTGCATTACTTATCTTAATTTAACTATTTAATATACATATATACTCACTGTAATTAAGTTTTTTTTCTATATTTATTATGTATTACATTCTACTGCTGCCACAAAGTAATCAAATTTCACAACATATGCCGGTGATATTAAACCTGATTCGGATATTTTACTAATAAACAAGCTCCGAGGGGCCACAAAACAAGAGAGAGCAGATACTCAACACAACAAGGTAACTGAAGGCTGGGAGCAACTGGTTAAGACTGGTTTGATGGATGAACAACAGAGCGTGGATGAGAACTGGGTTTAAATAGGTTGCAGGTGATGAGGTAGAAATAAGTGGCTTGTGACTCCTGTTAGCTGGATGGAGTCCGGGAGGAGTCTGCGAGATGGTGGAAGCAGATACAAAAGTGGTGTTTAAGAGGTATTTAGACAGAGATGAAAATGTAGTAATGGAGATATATGGATTATGTGTGGGCAGAAAAGAGTCAGGCTACATCCACACTAGACCGGATAATTTTGAAAATGCCGGTTTGGCGTAAAAACGACAGGTATCCACAGTAGGCATTTTTAAAAATATCTCTGTCCCCATTGAAATGGATATTTGGGCGAATCTCCTCCTACTGGGCATGCGCAGGACACACAGAAAACAAGCGAAGAGGAAACGGTATACTTGGTGCGCGTTTGTCCAGTTACAGACTAGAAAAACTTAAAAGGAAATTGCCAAACAAAGACTTGGTGCGCGTCTTCACCGATGAAAGGGACAACAGCTACAACGAAATGCAATAAGGCTTGTTACTGGGCAAAAGTGAAATTTGCTGTTACCTTATTTGTTTGCCTTTACTTTTGCCATGTCTCTGTGTATTATTTTGCTATATTTAACATGTGCAATAAAACGAGTTACTGGGCAAAAGTGACAATTGTATCTATTGAATGTTTGCACAAGCAATACGTTAATAAAGCACCTTGTTAAATGTATAAAACATGTCTGCATCAGTGTTATCTTGTATTTCCATACAATGTTACATTAGGCTGTTACACATCTATTGTCAGATATCGTTGTGGTGTTGGAGGTTGCATTCAAGAAAACAATGAGATGCCGTGCTGCTGTCACCATTTGTTCCGGCACGTCATGATATCGGTTTTAAAAATAGCCGGTTACCCCGTACACACTACGTCGGATATTAGGCGTTTTCAGATTTATTCACTCTGGAGAGTGTTTCTGAAAATCTCCGTTTCTGGGGGAGGAAAACGCCGTTTCAGTGTGGACGGAGGGTCAAAACGAAGAGAAAAAGCTTTGATTACGGATTTGTTCGCTCTAGTGTGGATGTAGCCTTAGTTTAATTTTGCATCCTGGTCCGCACAGAAGTTGTGGACCAAAGGGTCTGTTCCTGGGCTGCAGTATGCTCAGTCATTGGGGTGTGGGACGTAATCAGTGCACTGGGGTGACCATACCGAGAAAACGCGCGAACCCCACACAGACTACACCTCGGGTGGGCATCGAACCCAGCTCACAGGCGCTGTGGGGCCTCTGCTCTCTCAGCAGTGCTGCTGTGCCAACATATGATGCCCAGCCTCTCTCTCCTTCTCTAAACCACCCCTCCTCCCTTTGACCATACCTTAGTTCAGCTGATCTAACATTTCCAAACACGACTCAGTGTCAAATATTTGGTTTTTTACAATCCCCAGACAGTAAAGTAGGTTCAAGAAATAAATCTGCGACTGTAAATCATATCCATTTCTTTTCCCTGCTAGATGCTGTCTACAGCACATTGGCTGAAAGAATCAGCTGGTTGCTCTCCACACCAATAATCTTCTTGATCTGTTCGTACACCCTGAACCTTAGCTCTGATTAGATATGTACATTCCATTAATGAACGAAGCCTGAATGAAATATTGGATGTTAATTACCCGAAACCTACAGCTGAAGAGCTTCATAAACAACATTAAGCAATTATTCCATGGTGGGTTAACACCAAACATGTGTTTGCAGATACTTGAATGGATGGCAGAACAGGAACAAGCATTAATCAAACTCGCTGCAATGTCAGAGTGAAAAGCAGGAGTCCGCAGGCCTTTTAGATACAAGCCGGGGGAAGATCTGTCACGGAGATAGTTAGTACCCCGTGGATACATCCATCAGCAGAGACAGTGCTCTGTGAGAACCTGGCAGGTAGCATTTAAAAGGCAGCCTGAGCTTCCTCAATAGGCTCTCAGAGTAAATGCGCACACTGTGATGTTTGCTCCAAATCAAGCAAATCCACCCAAAAATAAAAGCTCCTGTTCAATCCGTGATCCTAGTGCAAATTAACCATGGTCTGACTCCGCAGCTCAAATACGGTCTGAATCCACAGTCTAAGGCCATTCTTGACACAATCTGCATGCTTTCAGAACCACAACACTATACTCCAAGTGCAGTCTGGCTGAAGTTTCATACAGCAGCAGCTGACTCTTATACTCAGCATGCCTACCAATGAAGGTAAGCATGTCACAGACTGCACTTTCTTAACCATTTTGTCCACTTGCGTAACCACTTTCACTAATCGATGGACCAGTACTCCCAGATCTATCTGTACCTTAGTACTATTAAGGGGTCTACCATTATCTGTATACTCTCTCCTTTCATTTTGTCTCCAGAAGTGCAATACCTCAAGCTTACTTCATCCATAAAATACTCACGAATGGTCCATAAAGCAGGCTCTCGATGATCTTATGGGTCATTTCATAAAATACTCTCTCCTTATTTCCTTCTACCTCTCCAACTTATTCTGCCTCACTGACCCATCAGCTCCCCATTGATTCTTTCAACGACATCAAATGTAATTTGTTGGAGTGATTGATCTACCCCTAAGTCTTTGGGTTGGGGGAAGAAACAGGAGAAACCAGGGGAAATGCACAGAGTCACATGGAGAACATGCAGACTCCACATAGACAGCACCTGAGGTCAGGATTGGACCTGGATCACTGGAGGTGTGAGACGGCAGTGCCAATGTCTACACTGCTGTGTCATCCTGTCTAGACACAGCCTCATTTTTACGGATCTGTGTGGAGGATGGCAACTGATCAGGGTCGAAAACATTGGGTAACAGGGACCAATCACAAACAAAAGAAAATCTGCAGATTGACAAACAAGAGAAAATCTTCCATCTGCATAGCTTCCAACCTGATGGCATGAATATCGATTTCTCGAACTTCCGGTATTGCCCAACACCCTCCTCCCTTTTACTACTCCCCGTTCCTATTTCTCGCTCTCACTTTATCTCCTTACCTGCCTATCACCTCCCTCTGGTGCTCCTCCACTTTTCTTTCTTCCGTGGCCTTCTATTCTCTCCTATCAGATTCCTCTTTCTCCAGTATCTTTCACCAATCAACTTCCCAGCTCTTCACTTCACCCCTTCCACCCTCCCGGTGTCACCTATCACCTTGTGGTTCTTCCTCCATTCCCCCACCTCCTCACTCCGAGTGCTCATCTTTTCTTCCAGTCCTGAAAACGTCAACTGTTGTCTTTTCCATAGATGCTGCCTGGCCGACTGAGTTCCTCCAGCATTTTGTGTGTGTTGCTTGGATGACTGAGACCTTCCAGTTAATGAAGACTGCAGATGCTGGTGCAAATCTGGTGCAAAAAAAAAAGAACAATCTGCTCGAGAAGCTCAGCAGGTCAAGTCGGCGTGTGGAAAGGAGTTGTCAATGTCCCTTTGTGACTGTCTATCCAGACCGTGTTTGTTGATGTGTTTGCAATCTCCACTGGAGCCCCAAGTCCTTAGACAGTCATCTCAACTTATTGTTTCTCTGTGGAGTCAGAGTGACTAAGTAGGGTATTTCTCACAATAAGACTCAAGAAATTGCAAATGCTGGAACTGGGAGCAAAAAAAAAAAACTGCTGGAAGAACTCAGTCCTAATGTCGGGTCTCAACCCGGAATGTTCACTCACAGATGTTCTTCCAGCATTTTTTTTCTTCTAATTCTAAAAACCAGCTGGATTCCCTGAAAGAGGTGGGCTGGAATTGATGCCAGCTTGCAATTTAAGGCCCAAGCACACCATAATTCAATGTGTTGCCAATACCTGGAAGGACGAGGAAGCACTGGAGAGGTAATGCTGTAGCTCTGCAGAATTCTGGTGTACTGTGCTCAGTTCTGGTCGCTTTATTATAGGAAAGTTGTGGAAGCTTCAGTGAAGATGCAGGAGAGATTTACCATGATGCTGTCTGGATTGGAGACCATGTCTTATGGGGAAAGGCAGACTGAGCTGGAGTTATTTTCTCCTTGGAGCGAAGGAGAATGAGAGAAGACTCGATAGAGGTGTGTAAGTTCATTGAAGGCATAGATAGAATAGACAACCAGCACCTTTATCACAGGGCAGCAATGGGCACTACCAGAAGACATCTATTAAAGATGAATGGAGGAAATTTTAGTGGAAATGTCAGAGGTAATGGGTGCTGTGGTCAGGGGTCAGTGGTGGTGGTAGAGACAGATACATTAGGGACATTTAGGAGACTCTTAGATAGGCACATGGATGCTGTCTGGATTAACGATCATGTCTTATTAGGAAAGGCAGACTGAGCTAGGGTTTTTCTTCTCGGAGCAAAGAAGGATGATATTCAACTTGATAGAGGTGTGTAAGTAGAAAATGGGGATTTATGGGCTATATAAGAGGGAAGGGTTAGGTTGATTAGGGAGTAGGTTTATATAAGTTGGCATAACATTATGGGCTGAAGGGCCAGTACTGTTTTCTTCTGGTCTATGTTCTACTTGTTTCAACCCAACTGACCTCACACTCAGTGACATCTGTGAGCAAATAGCTCTGCTCTGTTCTAGTTACTAGGGCTCGCTAGTTACTAGTGCTAGGGCTTTAGTTACTCAACAGGATGGTGAGAGCCAGGGATATCAGTGCTGATAACTCATTGCCAGCACCCACAAAGTAGAGCGAAAAACAGTTGTTAACCCAACGCACACTATACCATGACCAACAAAATGGGCGATGCGGTAGCGTAGTGCTTAGCACAACGCTTTACCATGCAGGCGACCCAGATCCAACCACTGTCTGTAAGGAGTTTGTCTGCTCTCATCGTGACCACGTGGGATTCCTCCCACAGTCCACAGACGCACCAGTTGGTAGGGTAGTAAATTGTCCTGTGATTAGGCTCAGATTAAAATTAGGGGATTGCTGGGCAGCACAGCTCGAAGGGCCAGAAGGTCCAAGTCTGTGCTGAGTCTCAATAAATTAAAGAGCCTTCAGGGATAAGGGAACTCTGGTAGAAGCTTACCGTGAATGAGGGTGGAACTTTGGTGTCGCAGTTAGTTCTGCCTTCTCACTACACCTGTGAAGTGTATTCAGAGAGGATGGATGTGGTGAGGCAATGGTTTCAAACCTCTTCCATGCATTAGTTAGACAGGAAGAGCACAATAGTTTCTCCAAGTAACAAGGAGTCTGCCAGAAGAACTCAACAGATCAAGCAGCATCTGTGGGTTTGGAAGGAATTGCTGACGTTTCAGGTCAAGACGTTGCATCAGAACTGAGAGAGGAGTGAGCAAATCATGACCTACGAACAGTCTGGGTTAGGGACAGTTTTCAGGAATGAAACCATGAAGTTGAAGAAGCTAGTCTTGTTCTCCTTGGAGCGTAGAAGTCTACAAGGAGATCTGATAGAAGTATTTGCAAAGTGGAAGGTCCATGGACATTGTAGAAGGAGAGAAACTCTTACCATTGATGGAGGAAGTGAAGACCCAAGGACTTAGAATGAAAGTGATTGACCAAAGCACCAAGAGGACAATAAGGAAAGGTCTTTACTCTAATTCTATCTTTTTTTGTTCACCCACACATTCCCATCATCTTCCCAGGTCAGGGGTTCCCAACGTTGTTTATGAATTGGAGCCTTACCATTAACTGAGGGGCCTGTGGACTCCAGATTGAGAACCTCACCCATAAACAAGGAGCAATCTACAGTGTCCAATTAACCTACCAGTGGTCTGTGTTGCAGTCTCTAGGGAGCAGGTGAATAACATGGGTCTCTGTGCCTAAGGGCTTCTCTTAGGCACACGTACCAAAGCAAACATCAACGTCAACAGATTATCAACTCAGTGAAAGACACGTGATAGCTTTTGTTACTTTAATGGCGAGAAGATCTGTTTTGTTGAACTGGAAGGAAACTAACCCTCCAACTACATTCCAATGGTTTTCTCAAACCGCATTAAGTTTAAATTTAGAAAAAATTAGAAGTGATGTTTTTGACCCGTCGATTAAATTTGAAGAAACTTGGAAACCTTTTATGCAACATTTTCATATGATGTAATCTGACCTTTCCAAATCTTTTTTCTAAACTTAAATTATATGATGAGAGGAGCGGAGTTAATAACATTATTGAACGTGTCTGATAAAAGCTGTTGGTCTAGCCTTGTTTTGCTTTTTTTTGGGGGGGGTTATCTTTTTTTCTTTTGGGGTTTTTTTTTGTTTTTATATATTTTTTTCTT
Organism: Mobula hypostoma; assembly: GCF_963921235.1. Classification (NCBI taxonomy): domain Eukaryota; kingdom Metazoa; phylum Chordata; class Chondrichthyes; order Myliobatiformes; family Myliobatidae; genus Mobula; species Mobula hypostoma. The sequence goes on along the minus strand of NC_086125.1, from coordinate 11,393,379 downwards.
TTTATTTCTTTTTTTAATGATTAATTTCATTATGAGTTTGGAAGTCTTTTATACCTATGTTACTTAAAATTCATTTTATATATGCTGATGAACAGTATTCCAATCTCTTTGTACTAACTTTGTTATTGAGTTTATAATTTTGAAAAATTAAAAAGATTTAAAAAGAAAGAAAGAAAGACACGCTTTGTTCAGCCAGAGACCCACTGGACATCCAACATCATACTGCCCACTGGCAGATACCAGGGTGCAGGAAGACGTGCTGAAGAATGCACAGAAGCTCTCTGCAGCCTCTGCAAAGGATCTGTGCGCAAGGACCACGGGCTAGCTACTTCTGAACGCTGAAGAGTTGGGCTCTTTGTAGCAGCCTCTCACCGCTGCAATATTAAAGGAAAAAACATTGATATATTGTAAGTGAATTTATTGAATTGTCTGGTACAATGAATGAAGATAATGGTACCTATGACTTGATTGGATTTATTATATACAGTACTATGCAAATGTTTTAGGCACACATATATATAGCTAGGGTGCTTAAGACTTCACACATTCCTGTGTTTGTCAACATGGAGCGGAGAGCGACTCGTGAATCTGGCGGGACCAAAAGATGTTGGGAATGTGAGGGTAGAGCACTGCAGAGCCGTGTGGGACAGGTGGCAGAGGAGTGCCAGGGGTGAGGATGGCAAGGGTGCAGACACCATTTGATTCCAAACAATCGGCTTATTGACCATTTCAGAATGTCTCTCTGGTACTTCCCGCACTCTCCCCTCTCCCTTCCCCTTTTCCCCTCTCTCTGCCCCCTTCCCACTCACATTGCACAATAGAGACCCATATCAGAATCAGCTTTATCATCACTCACATATATCATGAAATTTGTTTTTCTTTCCGCAGCAACGGTACAGTGCAATACTTAAAATTACTACAGTATAGTGCAAATGCCTTGTGCACCCTAGCTATAAATGTGCGTAAGATGTTTGGAGAGTGCTGTACTTCATGAGAAAAATATATCTGTGGAAAAATATAGTGTGCACTGGGGTGGGTCACCTGATCCTATCCCCACCCCCCCTCAGCACTGGAGGGCAACAGTCGGCTTCATGTTCCAAGAAAGAGCAGACACAACAAAAAGAGGCGATAGCACCACACAGACTCATGCATAGCACGGAAGGGAGTTGCAATGGGCACAAAATAGCTTTACATATTAAACCATCTATTTCCTCTACTTCCCCACACAAGTATGCATCCTTGCTATAAGAAGTCTAAGCCTCAGTAATTCAGTTAGTCAGGAGTATAGTGAATTAAAACACACTGATAAGAAGTCATTGAGGCTGAAACTCCTTGAAGATACTGGATTAATATTCCGCACACAATTCCCATCAGTCAGTGAGAGCGAGCATCACATTACTGATTTTTCCTACTGACTCCTGCAGAGACAAAAACATTAGAGGGCTCACGGAAAACTGATGGCATGTTTAATGAAGGCAGGTTATGCAGGATGAACAAGGCTGCCTACATTCTCTGTCCATTTTATTAAACCTCTGGCCATTTATCTCTGTCTCACAGTCCTGTGTACCAATTGCAGCTGCTTCTCTCGTGTTTTCTCCCTTGAGGAGACAGTCCCTCAGAAAGGCAGATAGAAAATCCTACAAGTAAAAGGGCATTTAATAAATGGACCGGGAGAAGGTGTCACACAGCAGGAGGCTCCATTAGCCTGTTTTCACTCCATAATCAGCGTGTCTGATCATCATTAATTCCTACTAAAAGGCCATCAAATTCTGATGTTTCAGCTGCCTCTGGCTCTCACTGTCAGGCGGTGCAGATGAATGTGAGCAGTTTTTCCTAATTTTCAGCCATGCAGAGCTTCCAAATGGCTCTCCTCGCAGACGAGGTCGAACCCCGGCCTGTGACTCTGCTGTGCCGGGGTAAGGGGGAGTGGCTCTGAGCCCCATGTGCCGAAGCAAGAAGACCCTGGGGCTTTCTCCGCCCGGATTTGATGTCACCACCGTGTGGATCCGACCCACCGCACACGATGGTCCCAAACTGCCCAGAACTAGATGTAAACACTACAGCTGCTGTAAATCTTGAGCAACACACATAAAATGCTCAGCAGGTCAGGCAGTATCTATGGAGGGGTATGAGCAGCCAATGTTCCACCTATCACTTCCCAGCTTCTTATTTCAGCCCCCTCTCCCGTCCCACTCACATGGTCTCGCCTTTCGGCTTCCAGCACGTGCTCCTCCTCTTAACCCCTTCCTACTTCCTCTGGCTTCTTCCCGCCTGCTTTCCAGTCCTGATGAAGGCTCTCAGCCTGAAACTTTGACTGTTTATTCCCCTCCATAACTGTTGTGTGAATCGCTGAGCTGCACCGACACTTTGTGCATCTGGCCCAGACCAGGCCGTGCCTGACTCGTGCCTCCAAGAGTAACAAGGTTAGCTCGCAGATGAAGCAAAGGCCCTTGGGCAGACCAGTGGGCCAGCGACATGAAGTGAGATGGTGGTGGGTTGGGCCAGCAAGGAGGAAACCCAGTGAATCATCGAATTGTTGCGAAGATGAGGAGGACATTCAGCCCCTCCTATCATGGAACTGTCATGACACAGGGGAGACACTATGGCCATTGAGTCAAGGCTAGCTGCCTGTCAGGTCAATTCATTCAGTCCAATTCACTACCAAATCATGCCTCTCTGGGATGTAGCTGGAAATCAGAGCAATAAACTTCAAAACTCTTCAAAGTTCCAAAGCTCAAGGTAAAATTTATTATCAGAGTACGTACACCACATACAACCCCGAGATTCTTCATCTGCGGGCAAATCTACAGGACAGTAACTGTAAACAGGTTCTGTAAACTGTTAACATCAGGAACTGTTAACTGTAAACAAACTGGCAAATGCAGATACTAAATAAATAGAAATAAGTAACAAGCATGAAAATAACAAGATAAGAGAGTACTTGAGTGAGTGTAGCTAGCCGTTTTTGTTTAAGAGCCTGATGGTTGAGGGGTAGGAACGGTTCTTGAACCTGGGAGTGTGAGTCCTGAGGCTCTCGTACCTTCTACCTGATGACAGCAGCGAGAAGAGCATGGCCTGGGTGGGGAGAATCTTTGCTGATGGATGCTGCTTTCCTGTGGCAACATTTCATGTAGATGTGCTGAATGGTTGGGAGGATTTTACCCACAGAGTACTTGGCTGAGTCCATTGCATTTTCCACTGAAAGGCATCGGTGTTCCCATACCAGGCCATAATGCAGCCAGTCAGCACACTATCCACCACACATCGATAGAGGTTTTCCAAGGTTTTTGATGACAATCCTAAACTCCCAAAACTCCTGAGGAGGTAGAGGCACTGTCATGCTTTCTTCACAGTTGTATTTATATGACAGGTCCTCTGAGATAGTGACACCCAGGGATTTAAAGTTACCGACCTTCTCCACCTCTGATTCTTCAATGTTTACTGGCTCATGGACCTCTGGTTTTCCTCTCCTGAAGTCTACTATCAGTTCCTTGGTCTTGTTGACACTGAGTGAGAGGTTGTTGTTATTACACCACTCAGCCAAATTTTAAATCTCCCTCCTGTACGCTGATTCACCAACCCCTTTGATACAGCCCACAACAGTGGTATCATCAGCAAACTTGTATATGGTGTTGGAGCTGTACTTAGCCACACAGTCATAGGTGAAAAGCAAGTCGAACAGGGGGCTAAGTACACATTCCTGCAGTGCTCCTTATGCTGATGGAGATTGTGGAGGAAATGTTTTTGCCAATCCAAACTGACTGGGGTCTACAAAATCCAGGATCCAATTGCACGAGGGGGTATTGAGGCCCAGGTCTTGGAGTTTACTGATTAGTTTAGAGGGGATGATGGTGTTAAATACCTAGCTGTAATCGATAAAGACCATCCTGATGTATGCATCTTCGCTGTCCAGATGTTCCAGGGTTGTGTGAAAAGCCAGTGAGATAGCATCTGCTTTAGACCTGTTGCTTCAGTAGGTGACTTGGAGTGGATCCAAGTCACCTCTCAGACAGGAGCTGATATGCTTCAACACCAGCCTTTCAAAACACTTCATCACAGTGGCGATGCACCGTGCCACTGGGCGGTAGCCACTTAGACAGGTTACCACACTCTTCCTGGGCATCGGTACGATTGAAACCTGCTTGAAGGAAGTGGGTATCACACAGAGCTGGAATGAGAGGTTGAAGATATCCAGCCGGTCGGTCAGCACAGGTCTTCAGTACTCAACCAGGTACTCCATCTGAATTGGATGCTTTCTTCGGATTCACCCCGCATGTCCCGTATAAATCCTCCCGGGAGGGGGGAGAAGATGGCGGCGCGACAGCCACGTGTGCGGCCACTTCGGTGATGAATATCTGTTATTTGTCAAGTAGGGGACCGTGCAAAATCCTGATTTGATGGAGACGGATGTGAGAGCACGGTGGAACATCTGGAAAACTTCTGAAATGACTGCTTTGCTACCGCTGCTACTGTGTGGTAACCGGAATCTCTGGAGCTGAAGGCCCCGAAATCCTTGGCTTTGCATGTTTCAGTGGCTGGGGAGAGGTTGATGGCGCTCGGGGGGCTGTATCAGAGAGGCTGGTTGGAAGCTCGAAGTTTTCAGATGGATGGACTCAGTGTCGGCTGTGGTCGGCTGCTTCCAAGGCACCGGCAAGTTGACGGTGCCTGGAGGTTTATGGCAGGGAGTTTCTCCCTTTTGCCGCCTGCTATCGGGGACTCGGGACTTTGAGAACTTTTTTTTACTGTGCCTATGGTCTGTTCTTTATCAAATTACGGTATTGCTTTGCACTGCTCTAACTATATGTTATAATTATGTGGTTCTGTCAGTGTTAGTCTTTGGTTTGTCCTGTTTTCTGTGATATCACAGCGGAGAAACATTGTATCATTTCTTAATGCATGTATGCATTTCTAAATGACAATAAAGAGGACTGAGTGTTCTCATAATCTAAATCTAATGTCAGGATTCAGGAGAACAGTCCTCATTGAGAGATCACAGGTGGAAAGGGTGAACAGCTTCAAGCTCCCGGGCATCAGCATCTTAGAGAAGCTATCCTGGGTCCAACATTTTGATAATATTATGATATTGAAGGCGTGCCAATGGTTATACTTCATTAGGAGTTTGAGAAGATTTGGTCTATCACCAAAGGCTCTTCCCAATTTCTGTCTAACTGGTTGAATCACAGCCTCGTAAGCAGTTTCCAAAGCACAGGGTTGCAAGAGGCTGCGCAGGGTTGTAGATTCAGCCAGACCCCCTTGTGCCCACAACCTTCCTCACCACCAAGCACATTAAAGAAGCCTGCATCTATCACGAAGGTTCCTCACCGTTTGGGACATCAGGAGAACTTAGAAACTCCACACAGCGGGCAGAAATCAGAATCGAACCTGAGTTCCTGGAGCTGTGAAGGAGTAACTCTTCTACAACGGTGCTACATGTAGGTAGGCACTCCCTTAGCCTCTGTCACTTCCCTCATTCCTGCAGCCGATCCTCTGTTTCTGCACATCTTCCAGGATGGTGCTGGTTGGTCTATATTGTCTTCTTATTCTTCCTGCCAGCATTTAGCGTCTGTCCCTAACCATGGGTTTGAAGTTCCTTCCCTGGACCATATGGGGTTTTATAGCAATTTTGTAGTCATGTGGTAATCCTTACTGAGACTAGGTATTTTATGAAATTCCAGACTTATTTCATTCTTGAATTTAAATTTCCAGCAGGCTTTGAATTCACATCTCCGCACAAAGATCCAGAATTCTGGCTGCAAATCAGTAACGTAAACACGTTTCTACCACATCGATATTAACCCATTACCTATGTGACCGCCTCCTTTTCAATGTTTCTCAACACTCTCACTTTAATCCCTGCTGTTCCTCCATCCACCCTCCTCTCTCTAACCCATTTGGATTGATACCAAACACCTATCTGCTCAGGTCTAAACCTCTTAATCGGGCAAGAAGGAAAATACATGCGATATGATAACCAGGATTTTGCAGGTTATGGCATTGAAGAAGGCCATTCAGATTATCAATTTCCTGCTAGTTCCCAGAGTATCAATCCCATCAGATCTATTTGCGCTTTCTTTATTTCAAGCTCACTAACATCTCCATTGCCTCAGGAAGCGAAAGAAAATGGGCATACCCCCATCAACCCCTACCAATTTTTATTGATACCCTATAGATTGCATTCTGTCTGGATGCATAATGGCTTTCTCCACACATGAGCACTAAAAACTGCAGGAAGTTGTGGACACATCTCAGTACATCACGGGAACCAGCCTCATTGAAGCAACCAACATAACCAAAGACCTCGCCCACCCTAGACATTCTCTCTTCTCCCCTCTCCCCTCGGGTGGAAGATAGAAAAGCCCAAAAGCATGTACCACCAGTCTCAACTTCCATACCTCTGTTATCAAACTCTCGACTAGACCGCTTGAATGATAAAATGGACTCTTGGCCTCATAACCTATTTCATTGTGATCTTGCACTTTCCTGCACCTCGTCAGTAGCTTTCACACATTGACTTCTCTAACTTCCGTTAATGCCCCTCCTCCTCTTCTTACCTCATCCCTTATTTATTTATTATTTATTTTTTCCCCTTTCTTTCTCTCTCTCTCTTTTCTTTCCCTCGGTCCCTCTCACTATAACTCCTTGCCTGCTCTCCATCTTCCTCTGGTGCTTCTCTCCTCCCGTCCCATGATCCTCTCCCTTCTCCAGCCTTGTATCCCTTTTGCCAATCAACTTCCCAGCTCTTGGCTCCATCCCTCCCCCTCCTGTCTTCTCCTATCATTTCAGATCTCCCCATCCCTCGCCCTCCCACTTTCAAATCTCTTACTATGCCTTCCTTCAGTGAGTCCTGACGAAGGTTCTCGGCCCGAAACATCAACTGTACCTCTTCCTATAGATGCGGCCTGGCCTGCTGCGTTCCACCAGCATTTTTTATGTGCGTTGCTTGAAATTCCAGCATCTGCAGATTTCCTTGTGTTTGCGTTTTATTCTGCATTGTTATTGTTTTATCATATTCTACTCAATGCACTGTGTAATGATCTGATCTGAATGAACAGTATGGAGGACAAACATCTCATTGCATCTTGGCACTCCCGACAATACCAATACCAATATTTCCTACACCCATGACTCATTTTCCCTCTCTCACGTATGCTGATCAACTCCCCTTTGAATCTATTTCCAGTAATTTACAGTAGTCAGTTAATCCAGGTCCTGTGATGTGGGAAAAATAAAGGCACCTGAGGAATCCCACGTGGTGTGGGGGGTACATGCAAACTCCACACAGATAGCACTCGAGGTCAGGATTGAACTCAGGACTCTGGATCTGTGAGGCACCGGCTCTACCAACTGTGCTACTCTGCTGCCCTGTGGTTGAATCTTTACCCAGCCAAAACAATGATAGTTGTGCCTTCATTTTCAATAGGTACAATTAATGCCAGAGAAATATATACAATATACATCGTGAAATTCTTTTTCTTCGCATACATCCGCGAAAACAGAGAAGTACCCCAAAGAATGAACCCCAAACCCTCCCAACTTGTTACGAAGGGGATTTTTGAAATTTAACAAATCTTCCCTTCCAAGATAGAGTGAATTACAGCACATGTTGCCTCCTACTTACCTCAATGTTCTGAAATAATATTACAATTTTCTGATTTCCCTTTGAATGTGAGGGAAACGTATTCTAGTCCCAGAATGCACTGCTGTCTTCATGTCATCAAGCAGCCTGGGATCTTGCTCTTCCTAAGTGTGTTCTTTACAAGAGGTGGAAGTTAACCATCCAAGCAAAACGCAGCCATTGTCGCAAGGATTATCTCATCATACCAGCCTGAGTACTTTTTCAGCACCATGTTTGAAGCTAGGATAGTGATAGCCAATGCACCCTGAGCATTAAATGCTGTTGTAGTCCTCAGGGTAAGCGTAGAAAAGATTTAGCTAGCAAAAGCTGCACACAGCCCAGAGAAGTGCTGGGACAGGAGATGAGTGTACTAAATACATAATAACCATGGCAAATCTGTCTCAGAGGCTGGGATGACTGAGGGGAGAACAAAAGGTTCAAGAAAGTTTCTTAAGCAGCCCACAATCTCTCCTGGTATTTTCTCAGTTGGTGGTACATTGTATCTGCTACCTGCTGCTCAGGTTTACTCACGTACTGGTAGCACCCTGGCTGGTCACCTAGTTGATAAAGAGCTTCAACTGACATCCTATGTTGGAATATCTGCCTTACCTCTGCGTGTCTGTTCTGATGACTGTGTATCGTTCGAGGGACTAGGTCGTTGCGAAGATCTGCATGTGTTTGACGGCTGTAATTGCACGGAAAAGATGGTATCATTATTATGTGAGTACGCCTGCATGTATGTTTTGTGTGTGTGCGTGCGTGTGTGTGTGTGTGTGTGTGTGTGTGTGTGTGCATGTGTGTGTGCGTGTACGTGTGTGTGTGTGTGTGTGCATGCATGTGTGTGTCTGTGTGTGTGAGTGTGCATGTGTGTGTGTGTGCGTGTGTGTGTGTGTGTGTGTGTGTGTGTGTGTGTGTGTGTGTGTGTATGTGTAAATATATACACACTCAATTCCATTTAGTCTTAGTTTTGTGATTGAACCACATGGGAGCTCTGTGTACCCAGTGGAGAGTGTGATCACACCCTGTTCGCAGACGGTCAGTGTGATCACACCCACGGATCACTGCTGTCTTGGTCCCCAGTGATCTATTCAAATTCAATGCATTCTAACCGTGATCCACTGAGGGGTTTCTGTTTTGTTGAAGGTGTCACCTTTCACCAGCAACCATGAACTCTGAACCCTGTACTACCCACGACTGCTCTGCTCAGAGATGAAGCCTTGTACTGCTGTCTCTGGTGGAAGTCAGACTGTACTACATCACAAAGGACAGCAGAATTCCTGTCAGCACTAATAAATCTACTGATTCATCTCCATTGACTCAGAAATATCTTGCCCTGCCTGATTTTATCTGCAACATATCCTGTTAAGCCTTACTTTGTGGATTTTTAGTGATATCTTGAGGCAACAGATGATGTTCTGTAAGTAACTGCAGTTATTATGCTGATTAATTCATGTCGTGACTCCCATCAGTTTAATTTTCATATTTCCTGATGGCAGAGGAGAGGACGTTCATTTAAAGTCCCTCTCATAACTTTTCCTGCTATCAGCTCTCCCCACATTCCCATCAACTGCCTGGAGCAACACACCCAAAATGCTGGAGGAGCTCAGCAGGTCAGGCAGCCTCTATGGAAGAGAGTAAACAGTCGACGTTTCAGACTGAGACCCTGCTTCAGGGCTGAAAGGGAAGCAGGGAGATGCCTCAATTAAACGTTATGGGGAGGGGAAAGAGTCTTGCTGGAAGGTGATGGGTGAAACCAGGTGGGAGGGGTGGGTCAAGGGCTGGAGAAGAACAAAGCTGATAGTAGAGGACAGTGGGCAATAGGAGAAAGGGAAGAAGGAGGGGACCCAGGGGGAAGTAATAGGCAGATGAGAAGAAGTAAAAGGGCAGAATGAGGAATAGAGAAAAGTGTTGGGGGGGGGGGATTTTGTTTTCAGGCAGGAGAAATCAATATTCATACCAATCCGTATTAGGTTAGAGGCTACCCAGACGGAATATAAGGTGTTGCTCCTCCATACTGAGGATGGCCCCATCTCGCCACAAGAGGAGGCATGAATCGACATGTTGGAATGGGAATGGGAATTGGAATTAAGATGTTTGTCTACCGGGAAATCCCACTTGCAGCGTGTGGTGGGGAGCTGCTCGATGAAGCGGTCTCCCAAGTCACGAGAGGTCTCCCATCAGGTACCTCATCCATCCCAGAGAATCTTCTGTTGAGATGCAGATGAGGTAATTTACAGCAGTCAATTAGCTCCCAACCCACAGCTCTTTCAGTTGTGGGGGGGGAAACCGTAGCACCCAGGAAAAACCCACGCTGTCAAAGAAAGAGTAGTGTGTGTCTCCATGCAGACAGCACCAGAGGCGAGGATCGAACCTCGGTCTCTCCAGTGGCTCCCACTGAATGAACTGTGACGGCACTGGCAGTGGTTTTGGTAGGTGCAGGAGTCTTTCCCTCTGGTTTCACAAGGAGCAGCTGAGTGGTAATGATTCACTGCCTGCATGCTATTGAAAGTAATTTAATCATTTAAGTGGGGAGAACACTGGAAAGGCACTTGCTTTCCAGGAAGGAGATCTCACTCGCTGCTTGCATGCGCAGACCATATGCGGTTACAGGGATAACGTCAATTTAAGCACCCTGTCAGATCTCGTTTAAATTGACTGCGCCTCTTTATCTGCTGCATTCCAGTGACGGCGAGGCTGCAAACAGAGGCCTCCTGAAACTCCCACACACGAGCTGACTACGGAGAAGAAGAGGGCATTGTGACAAACAAGCTCAGAAGACATTTAAACAGTTCATCAGCTCCAGGGCTGATGAGCAATCGTTCTCTATCCTCACTTGGAACAACTTTCCAAATGTTTTCTGACAGATTTTTTTCAAAATTTATAGTGGGGAAAAAAAGTTGATTAAACTGTCACAAGAGTGTCAATGAGATTTTAATCAGTAGATTTGAATTTCTTTTGTCACGCCAGGGCAGAAGCTAGATGATTGCAGAGTTTATGCTGTTTAGGACTGAAGGATATTTTTCCAGCACACATAATCTGTCTGAGGGTGGTGGCGGGTTTTCTAGTGAACTGCAGAACGCTGTCTTGGAGCTGGGGATCTTGCTCGGGCTCCCAGCTCCTTCTGAATTAGGGCATTCGTTCAGATAGTCCAAGGAGCAGATGCTGTTTGTGGGAGGTCAAGGAAGACTGAGGTAAAGGATCATTTGAAGAGCAGAGAAAATAAGAGTGGCAGAGAAATGTTCTCCTACATCCATTTCTCTTGCTTCCTTTCATGACCTGGGAGGTCCTGGTGGAATACCCTGCAATAGGCCGATATAATTGAGAGTGTAGATGTATAGAAATAGGCCTTTCAGCCCATCAATCCTATACCCAACCCACTGCAGGGAAGCATTCAAGAGGTCACACTATACTTCGAGGAGGTGTTTACAATGAACCTGAGGGAGGAGAAACAGTATTGGGAGAACTGCCAAACTCCCCCTTTATCACCCTATCAACCTGTGCAGCCATATTCAGAGAGCTGTGGAATTGGTGCTCTAAAGCCTCTGTATGTCAACACTGTTAAGGGTCTTGCATCAAGTGTATTGACCCTTTAGGTTTGATCTGAGCATGTGGGGCTGAGTCACCCTCTTGAACCGTCGCAGTCCCTCAGGTGATGGTGCTCCCATGGGGCTGATAGGGGGTCCAGAGTTCAGGCAAAGTGTCAGTGAAGGAACGGAAGTGTGTTCTTCACCGAGGAATACCATCAACAACCAAGCACTTGCTGCTTCCATCAGATGCAGCAGATGGGGTGACGCAGTAGTTCAGTGGTTAGCACAGCGCTTTACAATACCAGCGACCCGGGTTCAATTCCCAGCTGCTGTCCATAAGGAGTTTGTGTGTTCTCCCCACGACTGCGTGGGTTTCCTCCAGGTACTCCGGTTTCCTCCACAGTCCAAAGACGTACCGGTGGGTCGGTTAGTTGGTCTTTGTAAATTGTCCTGTCGCAGTCCGGTCCGTAAAGTCCGCATTCCAGTTCACGGTCCGGTCCATGGACTCTGGACTCCGGGTCTTCCGGCTGTCCTTTGTTTCAGTTGAGCTTAATCATAGGCACCTGATGCTGGTCTTGGGGCTGGGAATATAAGTGGCCCTGGGAGTGAGTGAGTGTGTGCGGGCGTGTGTGGGCGTGTGTGGGCGTGTGTGGGCGTGTGTGGGCGTGTGTGGGCGTGTGTGGGCTGGTTCTGAGCTGGTTCTGAGCTGGTTCTGAGCTGGTTCTGAGCTGGATGTAGATTTGGTTGTTTTTGTAGCCAGCCAAGGTTGCTGGCAGCCTTGTGTTTCAGAGTCATCTTGGATTGAGCTCCCTTCCTGTCCTTGCCTCTGTGGGGGTAAGTCAGGCTGTCCTTGCTGCTATCCTGTGGTTGGATCTGTCCTTATCTGTCCTTGCCTCTGTTGGGTAAGCCAGGCCATCTTTGCTGTAACTCTGAGGCTGGTCTGTTCCCTTCCCCTCTCCATCTGAATCCCTGACAGTTTCCTTGGTGGTTTACCTCGGCAGTTATCCTGGCCCTGCATCCTAGTAAGCATCCCGGCCCAGTGGCCAAGGGAGGAGCCTGGCCCTGCATTCCAAGAAGGTGAACCATGTCCTGCCCAGGAAAGCCTCGAAGAATCCAAGCCTCGTCCAGTCCTGTAGCCATGTCACGTCCTCGTCTAGTTCCAGAGTCTGAGCCCAAGTCAAGACCCAGATTCAGGGTCCTTGCCCAGTCTCTGGCTTGGAGACCATACCCAAGCCTTGAAGAATCCAAACCTCACCTAGTCTTGTAGCCACGTCATATCCTTGCCTAGTTCCAGGGTCCGAGCCCCAGTCAAGACTGAGGTTCTGGGTCCTTGTCCAATCTCTGGCTCTGATTCCAAACCCAGGTTCCTAGTTCCCAGTTCCTTGTCCTGGTCCTGCTTTCCCAGCCAAAGTCCTAGCCCAAGTCTGTGTTCCTGTCCCAGCTCCTAGTCTGCGTCCAGTCCTGTCCCTGACTCTAGTCCAGTCCAGTCCAGTTCCCAGTACCTCAGTGTCTGTATCTTTCATTTGGGTCTGCCATCAATGCCCCCCCGCCTGAATGACATTAGGCTAGGATTAAATTGGGGGATTGCTAGGTGGCGTGGCCTGAAGGGCCAAAGGGGCCTATTCTGTGCTCTATCTAAATAAGATATAATCCAATGAGATTATTACAATCTACACACGAGCTATTTACTTTATAAACACAAAGGATTCTGAAGAATATGGAAATGTAAAGCTTAAATTTCTCTAACAGGTTTACCTCCTCTATCACCCCAGTAGTGAATTCCAGGCACCTCGCACTCTTTGTCCCACACTTTTCCCTTGCCCCTCCCATCTTAAATGTATGCACCCTCTTATTAGACATTTTGTCCCGGGGGGGGGGGGGGGTGGATGGGAAGAGACCAGCTTTCTATGTCTTATAAACTACTTGTAACCTAAAACAACAGACACAAAATGTTGGAAGATCTCTGTCCGAAATGTTGGGATTTATTCATTTCCATAGATGCTGCCCGACCTGAGTTCCTTCAGCATTTTGTGTGTGTGTTGCTTTGGATTTCTGGCATCTACAGACTTTCTCTTGTTTCTTATAACCTATGATCTTATGAAACTTTATCTGATCTCCTTTCAGCCCCTGCCTTCGCAGAAAAAATCCATCCAACTTTTTCCATCTTCTCCTTATAAAGCATGCCATCTAATCCAGGCAGAATCCCGGTGAACTTTTTCTGCCCCCTCTCCAAAGCCTCCACATCCTACCTAAAAATGGGGCAACCAAAACTGAACACAATATTCCAGATGTGGTCTAACCGGAGTTTTATGAAGATGCAGCATAACGGCTCGACTCTTGAACTCAACACCTTGACTAATAAAGACAACCTGTGCGGCCCCTCTCCAGGAGTTACGAGCCCAGACCCCAAGACCCGTCTATACATCAAAACTGTTAGAGATCTTGCCATCAATAGTGTACTGTCCCTGTAGATTTGATCTGAGTAGGTGTGGGTGAACCACCATCTTGAACTGTTAGCGTTCCCATGCTGCTGTTGGGGGGAGAGAGTTCCGGAGCTCAGGTACAGTTCCAATGAAGGAACAGTGATACTGTACATCTTCCAAGCCAGAAGGGTAGGTGACTTGAAGGAGGAACTGGGAGAGGTGCTCCTGTCAAGCACTTGCTGCTCTTGACCTCCTTGGTTGTTGAGGTGATGGATCAGGGAGCCTGAGGGCTTGCCACAGTACACGCTACAGCCACTGTTCACTGGCTATAGACGCTTAGTAATGGACAGCGCAGAAAGAGCCGCTTTGCCCAAGCAGACGGAGGTGCACATTTGTGCAAACACCATTCTACTTCATGAGGCATTACACCCATATCCCTCCACACTGTTCCTTCCCTGCCTTTTGAACATTGAGCAAAACACAATGCTGAAGGAGATCAACAAGTCAGGCAGCATCTACGGAGGGAAAGAAACAGTCAACCTTTCGGGCTGAGACCTTTCATCATGACCTGAAACATCAACTACGTCTTCCCCTCCATGGATGCTGACTGAGCTGCCGCCAGAAGTTTGTATGTTTCCCAAGATTTCCAGCATCTGCAGCATCCCGGGTGTCTATTACTTTAAACATTGTAATTGTTTTGGCCTCTAACACCACCGGCAGCTCATTCCAGATATTCCTACCCTCTGTGGGATAAGTTTAACTCTGAGATTATGCCGTTCATAATTTGTTAACCTTTACGAGGTGAAAAAGTTTGTTTTGAATGTCATCCATAAAGATCATTGCAATAGTAAGTACTTTGAGGTAGTGCAGGGGAAAAGCAATCACAGCATTCAGACTATGTTGTTATAGTTACAGGGAAATGCAGTGCAGGTCGGCAATAAGCTGCAAGGGCATGAAGAACTCCTCTTTATTGTAAAAGAGATCCTTTCAAGGGTCATATTACAATGGGATAGAAGCTGTCCTTGAATGTGGTGATGTTTGTGTTTTTTCAAGCTTTTATTTCTTCCACAGGATCATTGCAGCTAGCTGCTTGGACTTTGGTCAGAGCAGGAAGCGCAATTTATGTAGTGCCTGCCTTGGATGTGTTTGATAGAACAGTTCGAGGGGGCTTAACTATGCATTCTACCGATAATGCACTTGCCCTGGGCCTGTTTCATAGGGCTAGCAATTTTTAACAGATGCACAATGGAGAGCATTCTAACTGGTGCAATCACCATCGGATATGGTGGGGGAAATGCACAGGATCAGGAAAGCTACAGAGGGCTGTAAACTCAGCCAGATCCATCATGGGCGTTAGCCTTCACAGCACTGAGTGACATCTTCAAAGTGTGATCCCTCAAAAAGACAACATCCATCATTAAGGACCTCACCCCCACCCCCCAACCATCCAGGATATGCCCTTTTCTCATTTCTACCTTCAGGGTACAAGAGCCTGAAGACACACACTCAATGTTTGAGGAGTATCTTCATCTCCTCCTCCATCAGATTTCTGAACGGACCATGAACCCATGAAACCATGAACACTACCCGAATCCTTAGGTGAAACACAAGAAAATCTGCAGATGCTGGAAATCCAAGCAATGCACCCAAAATGCTGGAGGAGCTCTGCAGACCAGGCAGCATCTATGGAAAAGAGTAAACAGTTGTCGTTTCAGGCCAGGACCCTTCATCAAGACTGGAAAAAAAAGATGAGAGTGTCAGGGCAAGAAGTTAAGGGGTGGGGACGAAGAAGTAGAAGGTGGTAGGAGAAGGGGAGAGGGTGAAGTAAAGGGCTGGGAAGTTGATTGGTGAAAGAGCTAAAGAGCTGGAGAAGGGGGAATCTGATAGGAGAGGGCAGAAAGAAGCCCATGGAAGAAAGGGAAGGGGAGGAACACCAGAGGGAGGAGATGGGTAGGTAAGGAGATAAGGAAATAGGAATGGGGGAATGGCAAAGCTGGGTGGTGGGGGGTAATGACTGGAAGTTCGAGAAATCAATGTTCATGTCATCATGTTGGAGACTACCCAGACGGAATATAAGGTGTTGCTCCTTTAACCTGAGTGTGGCCTCATCACTGAAGTAGAGGAGGCCATGGACTGACATTTTGGTATGGGAAAGGGAAATAGAATTCAAATAGGAGATGGCAGATGGAGCATAGGTACTCAGTGAAGTGGTCTCCCAATCTACACCAGGTGTCACCGATATACAGGAGGGCACACAGTGGGAGTACCAGATGCAGTAGGTGACCCCAACAGACTCACAGGTGAAGGACTGTTTGGGGTCGTGAATGGGGGTGATGGAGGAAGTATAAGGGCAGGTGTGGCACTTGTTCTACTTGCAAGGATAAGTTCCAGGAGGGAGATCAGTGGGGAGGGATGAATGGACAAGGGTGTCTCTCTACTGTCAATTATTTAGCTATTTTTTGAACTACTTGGTGATATTTATATAAATATGAGTATAAACAACAAGTTTCACAATGAATGTCAGTGATCATAAGCCTGATTCTGATTCTGACATTGTGGAAGTAGATTTCTCTGTGTTGTATCTGCAACAGGAAAACTTGATAGAACAATACAGGGGAAAGATTTATCTCATATTTATCATTTGCTTTAGCAGTAATGGGAACATTTAATGTAGGGAGAGATGCTGTACTTGCACCAGGAGTATTTGATGAGGAAATGTAGAGGGAGATTTGATCTGCATTTAACCTCCATTCATCTTCCAAGGATGTACCTCATTCACTTGCTCCATCACCTGTTGCCAATGTCACTGTTGAAGATGGACCTTTAGTTTTTGAAGATCCAAGTGCACTCTTAGAGAATTGGGAAAATGGATTCTTTTGCCCCTGGCATTCCCTGCAAAAATCTTGTGTTTTGCTTTCGCTAACTGAACTGCGAGGTGCGTTTGTCATCCTCAACACTTTCATACATGTAAAAAACATGGAAACATAGAAAACCTACAGCACAATACAGGCCCTTCGGCCCACAGAGTTGTGCCGAACATGTCCCTACCTTAAAAATTACTAGGCTTACCTATAGCCCTCTATTTTACTAAGCTCCATGTGCCTATCTAAAAGTCTCTTAAAAGACCCTATTGTATCCACCTCCGCCACCGTTGCCGGCAGCCCTAGGTGTAGATCTAGAGCTCCGTAAACCTAGTATTCTGAAATATTACATTTCTCACTGGCTTTGACATTTGCATGTAGTTAATCTATATTAATCTTCACCATAATTTTGTCCAGCATCAATGTATCATTTAATGGTTCAATAGTTCAATTTAATATCAGAGAATGTATACAGTATACATCCTGAAATTCTTGCTCTCCACAGACATCCATGAAACAGAAGGAAAAACCCCAAAGAATGAATGACAGGAAAATGTTGGAACCCCAAAGTCCCCCTCCCATGTACAAGCAGCAGAAAAGCATCAACACACTCCCTTACCCCACCTTGCGCCAGCAAACATCAACCCCCCCCACCACTCTCCATGCAAGCAATAGCAAATCCCCCAGAGACCATGATCCAGAGTCCACCAAAAACTACTGTTCGCCTCAACACTTCGATATCTCAGGCAGGCTCTCTCACCAATGAAGGAGGGAGAGATATCAATCCCGCAGCAGGTGAGAGGGAGATCAAGAGCTCACCGTTTCGATCTTTCAATCTGCAGCATACAGCGCTGTCTCGATGCTTCAGTCTCCCGCAAAACTTCAGTCAGTGACACGGGCAAGGAATTGTGTCGACCCCAGGGCTGCTCCCTGAAGGCACACGACTTCCAGGCCGCATCTGGAGATATCAAAAATGACAGGCCGCACAGCGAAGTTCCAAGGGCAAGAACCCATCGCTGTGAAGGATACAGTTTGAGTGCAGCTGTAGATCACAGTTCCTGACAGGACCCCAGCCACTTTGAAAAAAGAAAAAAATACATTAAAGAAAGAAATTAAACTGTTTCATGGATTAACTGGAAGAAGTCACCAGGTCCACAAAATCTCTGGCACCTTCATTTGCTGCTATTGTGCAACCATGGATCCCGAGATCCTGAGATCTCTGCAAACTCTCAACTATTTGTCCACTTTTAGAAAGGTCCTTCTGACTCCTCATTTCCTGTACGTCTGCTGCAAAAGAGGCAACAGACCACAGCAACTGCAGGTTGTAAGCTTAAGTCCTGCTCCCAAACTAGGCCAGATAATGACATGGTCAGGGGCAAACAGGAGCGTAAAGTGAGGGGAACCAGTTTGAAAGGGGATTTGAGAGGTTAATTGTTTATATGGAGCGTGGTTAAT
Source organism: Mobula hypostoma (assembly GCF_963921235.1). Classification (NCBI taxonomy): domain Eukaryota; kingdom Metazoa; phylum Chordata; class Chondrichthyes; order Myliobatiformes; family Myliobatidae; genus Mobula; species Mobula hypostoma. The sequence continues at coordinate 11,375,498 of NC_086125.1, read as the reverse complement.
GATGGGAGTGAGGGGTCACTCCCTCCAGCAAGCAATCAAGTCCTTGTCAAACGCAGCAGAAGAAAGCAGCAACTGGATATGGATTAAAAGGAAAGACAACAACTGGGCTGCAAGATGAAGACAGGAGGGTAGGGAACTGAGGGGGGGGGTGTATCTGGGACGCCAGGTAGCACCGTTGAGCCCTCTGGAGACATCATGGGCTTATCAACGAAACGTCAAAGGAGGAGGGTGCCCACCTGATGACCCCGATGACGTACCTACCTTCCCTCCTTGTCACCACTCCAAGCCCACTGCCAACATCGAGAGTGCCAGCTTACCATAGGGATTGAAACATCAAGTCCTAGTAGCTCTACTGCAATGTACTGCCAGAGGAGGTGGTGGAATCTGACGCAATCTCTATGTTTAAGAGATATTTAGACAGGCATTTACATAAGTCCATAAGATATAGAAACATAGGCCATTCAGCCCACCAAGTCTGCTATGCCATGTAATCATGGTGGAATCTTTTTTCAACCCAATTCTCCAACCTTTCTCAGGTACCCTTTCCAATCAAGAACCTATCATTTCTGCCTTAAACGCATCCAATGGCTTGGCCCCCACAGCCCTATGTGGGAAAGGATTCCACAGATCCACCATTCTCTGACTCATCTGTTTTAAAGGGAGATCCCTCTACTCTGATGCTGTGCCCTCAGATCCTCGACTCTCCCTCCGATGGAAATATGTTGTCCGCGTCCTTTCTATCCAAGCCTTACAGTATCCATATTCAATGGACGTAGGCATAAAAGGGCACCATCCTAATGCAGGCAAATAGACTGGCATGAACACAGTGAGCCTGAGGAATCTTGACACTATCTTGGACAATTTATTTTCTTCTCTCTCATTCTTGCTCTACTGTTATTGTTTATTTTGTTTCATTGCACACTGTAAGTTATGTATAATATATGTTAATTTAAGTTTATGTTAACTTCTGTTTGTCCTTGACATGTATTATGCCACTGCTGCAGTAGGCTCATTTCATTTCTGTGCTGTATAACTCAATGACTCCGTAACACAAAATCCTGAGTGATAGTTCAATGAACAAGGGAGTCTGGAAATCCGGAGCAACATGTACAAAATGCTGGAGGAACTCAGCAAGTCAGCCAGCGTCTGTGGAGAGGAATAAACAGTTGATGTTTCGGGCCGAGACATTTCAGTGCTTTTGTTTTTATTCTGGAAAATTCATTCAACTGAGACCCTTCCATTGACTGTCCCTCTCAAATTAAAGCAGGGCAGGCTGAGGTGAAGTTAGCTCATTCTCCCTATGACCATGCGAGATACACCAAGCACTCCAAATTCTGCACATCCAAACAAACGAGAGTTGGTAGGTTAGTTGTCGTAATCCCGCCATGGACAGTCCCACGCCCGGCTGTGAGAGGAGGAGGGCTGGGCCTGGGGCTAGCAACTCTATCCCGTAAAAACTCAAGAGCTACAGAAACATCAACAGGAGCTCTGTAGGCCTCATCCCGGGAGAGGAAAGAAACGCCAAGAAGATGGACTACAATGTGGAAGGATGGCCTGGGTCCGAGGATTTGAGGCTGGTGGCCTATTCCCCGTTAGGGCTAATGGGCTCAAGAAGAAGTAGTTAGTTGGCTACTGTAAATTGTTCCTTGTGTATTGGTGAGGGGTGGAAGCTGGGAGGAGTTGAGGGAATTGTTGGAAGAAATAAAGTGTCATTTGTGTAAATGAGTGCCTGATGAGAACATAAGAGATAGGAGCAGGAATCGGCCATCTGGCCCGTCGAGCCTGCTCCTCCATTCAATAAGACCATGGCTGATCTGGCCATGGACTCATCTCCACCTACCTGCCTTTTCCCCATTAGGGACGTTGTCTCGAAAGCCCTGCTTCCAGGCGGTATAACTCTATTTAGGAATAGCTGTGAGTTATTTCATGTGCCTTCTCCAATAAGTCAGAAACATTGCCAACGCGTATTATTCATTTATCGCTTGTAGGAGCTTACTGCACACAAACTGACTACTTTCGCCCCAAAGTCGCCACGGTGACTATACTTCAAAGGCTGTAAAACATTTTTAGGTGACTCGAGATTGAAAAATGCGCTTCAGAAATCCAGGTTCGTTCTTTCTGTAAGCTTGGCTGTGCCCAGTCAGGGTCACTACACATGATGTTAGATCTATTGATCACTCCAGGCTATGAGTCACATTTCACAAGAGACTCGACTGCGCAGTATATGGGCCAGGTCGTTACCGAGGCTGTGAAGATTGCTTGGGAAAACTGACTGAGCCGGCGAAGTCCCAGAGATGAACGCATCAATCCCTTTCCCAGTGCCCAAAGTTCTTCAGCAACGGTCTGCAAGAGTAATAGCAATGGGCCAAGCAAATCTACCCTGCCTTCCAAAAGGTGAAATAACTCAACCGACCAGTCTATAAGACTTGTGACCTGAGAGCCCCTTGACCTCGGATACTGTCTGTGTTGAGCTTGTACATTCTTCCTGTGACCGTGTGAGTTTCCTCCATTTCCCCTCGCATCCCTCAGAGAGACAGGTGGTAGAATAATGGGCTTCTGTGAATTGCCCTGCATATATAGGTGGGCAGTAAAACCTAGGGGAAGCTGGAAGAACATTGGGAGGTGGGGAACAGAATTGATCAGTGAGCCAGCACAGACTTGATGGGCTGAAAAGTCTTCCTTTCATAAACCATCAATGCACAAGTTGGCTATCACATCACCCGCGTTGCCACAAAGACCTATTACCTCACTTACTTGGAGCGGCTATTTTTAATCCTCCCGACTGGGGCAGCACGGTAGCGCAGTAGTTGGCGCAACGCTTTACAGTACGGACAACTCGGGTTCAGTCCCCCACCGCTATCCGTGACCGTGTGGGTTCATCACGTGTACGCTGTCCCCGTGACCGCGTGGGTTTCCTCCGGGTGCTCCGGTTTCCTCCCACAGTCCAAACTTACTGGTTGGTATGTTACTCATCCCACGATTAGACTCGGCTTAAATCGGGGGCTTGCTGAGCTCGAAGGGCCAGAAGGGCCTAATTCTCACTGTATGTCAATAAATAAATAAATAAATTCTCACCCCGACAATCTCTCAACCTCCCTGGCCATGAAACTCAACGGAACAAATGCCTCATTGTTGGCTTAGTGGAAAAGACTTTAAAAAATTCTGCAGTACTGAGGCAAGCAGCTTTCACATAAACCAGAATAAATCACCATGATTGTTCTTTGCAGTACTGGAGTGTTCATTATTCAGTTATTACAGGGGGGGCGTCTTAATAAGGATTGTCTTGATACACATGTAACACTTTAAAGCTCTCGCTAAGAAGTTAAAATGTATTGTGCAGCTATCTTTATACATGGTCTGTCAGCGTAACACCTAGAGTGTTCCCTCCACCAAAGTACTTGATTATCTTTTAGATAAAGCCATAAATCTCAATTTTACACACGGTTTCACCTGTCTGCTCTAAGTCCTCAGTGCGTTCTCCAGCCAGCTATTGTTGTGGTGTTTTGAATATCAGCCCACTTAATTCCCTTTCATTCACTCAGATCCCAAAAGGATGTAGGACAAGGCCAGAGAGAAAAGAAAGAGTAGAAAGAAGGGAAGAGAGATTTACATTTATACGACATTGCTAGTGACCTTGGGTTCACTCACTGCTCAACAGTGACCGGATTTCAAAAGCAATCCATCATCCGCGAGGTGTGTTGGGATGTCTTCAGGGAACAAAATTCAAGTTTCTCTTTCTTTCTGTGGGAATGGACTTCCAAAGCATTTGGGACAGCATTGCTCAAGAGTGGTGAATACTAATACAAACGTACTCCCTGGACACCACAGACAAGATCAAGTCAAGTGTACATGAAAGGGAACAGTGGTCTGGCTGAAAAAGCAGAGTGATGTGTGTTGTGGCCATGTTGCTGATGGGCAAACCAGAGCAGCCTTTGAAAACTTGCGTTCACCATTAAGGGTCCGGTAATATCTTGGTAACTGACAATGCTGTATGAAAGTGCCAGTGAACGTCCTACTCGCAGTAAGGATTTTACAGTCAAGTGGCTTGTTGGGGACTCACCAAGACTGGGATGGATGGGACGAGCTCAGTCTAGTCACCAGTGAAGTTCGTCAGGGTCTAGACAAGTCTAGACAGCAGTGAATTGCTGATGAGCTGGGCCAGTCTAGAGAGCAGTGACTTAGTGATGAGTCAGGCCAGTCTGGACAGCAACATACTAGTGATGAGCTAGGCCTGTCTAGACAGGAATGAATTAGTGATGAGCTGGGCCTGTCTAGACAGGAATGAATTAGTGATGAGCTGGGCCAGTCTAGACAGCAGTGAATTGGTGATGGGCTGGGCCAGTCTAGACAGGAGTGAATTGGTGATGAGCAAGGCCATTCTAGACAGCAGTGAACTAGTGATGAGCTGGGCCAGTCCGAACAGTATGAATAAGTGATATCGGGCCAGTCTAGACAACGGTCAGATCAGTGTAAGACTGACATTAGTTAAACAAGAACCCGTTACATTTAAATGATGGAATATTCCAGGGTTGCACACACAGAAGCTGAACGACAGCATCACTCGTCCCACTCAGATGAACTGCCAGTGTGGTGGGATGGGCAATGCTCATGGTCTCTGGTCTCTCCAGTGGCCTTCCAACCTCCTTTCTCCTGTACTCTGTCACTGCCTGCCAGACCCATCTATCCTCACAACACATCACACTGGAGAGAAAACAAGTTCTTAATTATCTAAAGAACTGATGCCTGACTGCCAGGGCAGGAACCTTTCAATTTCCATCGCCAATAATCTGTAGCAAATAAAAGTCACACGCAATTATTTTTAATGGCAAAGTGATTTGCTTTCTCCCACGCTGCTCTTAGCAATACCCTGATTAATCAGTAATTCCCAGAGACTGCAGGCTACTCCGGGAGCACTGATTGCTGTACTTGCCAACACGAGCCATGTCCTGAGCATTCAGGGAGAAGACACTGGGCTCTTTGACTGAAAAATTTACTCTCAACAATCCTGATCAAGAAATATCAAATTTTGACTTTTAAAAGTTTCTTAGCAGTACAGGATGGAACAGGCATCCCCCAGGAACCCAACAACCCTGATTAACCCTAAACTAATTATGGAACAATTTACTTGCCCTGTACATCTTTGGACTGCCTGAGGAAACCGGAGGACCCAGAGAAAACCCACATATTGCATGGGAAAGATGTGTTGAGTTTCCTTACAGAACGACACCAGAATTGATCTCCAAACTCTGCAACTCCCTGAGCTGTAATACACGCTAACTGCTATGCTACAATGGCACCCCATCAGTCACCTTCATTATTTTCAAAAAGGCACCTCCCATCAATTAAATCAATTTTCCTGTCCTTACAGATCTTCCCAAGATACAATCACAACCTCAGCATGTCCCTTTGGATACAAATTCTCATTGGTAAAATCAGCTTAGGAACCAGTGTAATATTAGTCACATTCATCTACATTCATCAACCAGTGGAACATTAGTCTGCATTTATCAACCAGAGTAACATAAGTTAGGATTCATCTACTGTACATTCATCAACCAGTGTAACATTAGTCAGCATTCAGTAACCAGTGTAACATCAGTCAGCATTCGTCTACATTCATCAACCAGTGTAACATTAGTCAGCATCCATCTATATTCATCAACCAGTGTAACAGTAGTCAGCATCCATCAACCAGTGTAACACTAGTCAGCATTCAGTAACCAGTGTAACATCAGTCAGCATTCATCTACATTCATCAACCAGTGTAACAGTAGTCAGCATTCATCTATATTCATCAACCAGTGTAACAGTAGTCAGCATTCATCTACATTCATCAACCAGTGTAACACTAGTCAGCATCCATCTATATTCATCAACCAGTGTAACATCAGTCAGCATTCATCTACATTCATCAACCAGTGTAACATTAGTCAGCATTCAGTAACCAGTATAACATCAGTCAGCATTCATCTACATTCATCAACCAGTGTAACATTAGTCAGCATTCATCTACATTCATCAACCAGTGTAACATTAGTCAGCATCCATCTATATTCATCAACCAGTGTAACATTAGTCAGCATCCATCTATATTCATCAACCAGTGTAACATTAGTCAGCATCCATCTATATTCATCAACCAGTGTAACATTAGTCAGCATCCATCTATATTCATCAACCAGTGTAACATTAGTCAGCATCCATCTATATTCATCAACCAGTGTAACATTAGTCAGCATTCATCTACATTCATCAACCAGTGTAACAGTAGTCAGCATTCAGTAACCAGTGTAACATCAGTCAGCATTCGTTTACATTCATCAACCAGTGTAACATTAGTCAGCATTCAGTAACCAGTATAACATCAGTCAGCATTCATCTACATTCATCAACCAGTGTAACAGTAGTCAGCATTCATCTACATTCATCAACCAGTGTAACATTAGTCAGCATTCGTTTACATTCATCAACCAGTGTAACATTAGTCAGCATTCATCTACATTCATCAACCAGTGTAACATTAGTCAGCATACATCAACCAGTGTAACATTAGTCAGCATTCATCAACCAGCATTCATCTACGTTCATCAACCAGTGTAACATGAGTTAGCATTCATCTACATCCATCAACCGGTGTAACATTAGTCTACATTCATCAACGTGACCTAGTATCCTGATATAGGGGTGTTGACACGACAACTCTTTCCTTCTCACAGATACTGCTCGACACACTTTGGTCCCCCAGCAGATTGTTTACTGATGTTGGATTAGAGCAATTGTTCTTTCACTTGCATTTTCCTTGTAGTTTAACTTCCTATTGCTCAGTTATATTTTTATATAATCTCCGATATCTGTGAAATTGTTCAGTGAATCATCAGTAATTGCAGTGCAGCTAATTCTGTATTTTTCTAGAAGTTTCTCTGCAGCCTGTGTCAATCGCTGAATCTGACTATTTGATAGGTTATTTCTTCTCACCTGAATGTATTGTGTTTACTTTAATCTGGGCTAATTTATTATATAAAACAACCTAGAATCGAAGAGTCGTAGAAAAGTACTACACAAAAATAAGTTTTTCAGCTCTCCTAATCCATGGCAAATTATTTAGAAACATAGAAAATAGGTGCAGGAGTAGGCCATTCGGCCCTTCGAGCCTGCACCACCATTTATTATGATAATGGCTGATCATCCAACTCAGAACCCCGCCCCAGCCTTCCCTCCATACCCCCTGATCCCCATAGCCACAAGGGCCATATCTAACTCCCTCTTAAATATAGCCAATGAACTGGCCTCAACTGTTTCCTGTGGCAGAGAATTCCACAGATTCACCACTCTCTGTGTGAAGAAGTTTTTCCTAATCTCGGTCCTAAAAGGCTTCCCCTCTATCCTCAAACTGTGACCCCTCGTTCTGGACTTCCCCAACATTGGGAACAATCTTCCTGCATCTAGCCTGTCCAATCCCTTTAGGATTTTATACGTTTCAATCAGATCCCCCCTCAATCTTCTAAATTCCAACGAGTACAAGCCCAGTTCATCCAGTCTTTCTTCATATGAAAGTCCTGCCATCCCAGGAATCAATCTGGTGAACCTTCTTTGTACTCCCTCTATGGCAAGGATGTCTTTCCTTAGATTAGGGGACCAAAACTGCACACAATACTCCAGGTGTGGTCTCACCAAGGCCTTGTACAACTGCAGTAGTACCTCCCTGCCCCTGTACTCGAATCCTCTCGCTATAAATGCCAGCATACCATTCGCCTTTTTCACCGCCTGCTGTACCTGCATGCCCACTTTCAATGACTGGTGTATAATGACACCCAGGTCTCGTTGCACCTCCCCTTTTCCTAATCGGCCACCATTCAGATAATAATCTGTTTTCCTATTTTTGCCACCAAAGTGGATAACTACCTACCCCTAACTTCTTTGTTCTCTCCTTTCTTTATGGTAGAGTAAATTGATTATTATTTTCCTTATTGTTACAAAATCTGAATAAAACGGTTACAATCACAAGATTGATCCTCATTTTCGACTTCTAGGTCACAGTACCGCCAGATAGAGCCATGGAGTTATAGAAAAGTACAGCATAGAAACAGGCGCTTTGGCCCATCTAGTTCATGCCAAAACTATTTAAGCTGCCGTCAACCTGAAAAGGGACCGTACTCCTCCATACCACTACCATCCACGTACATACCGAAACTATGCCAAAATGTTGAAATCGAGCTCGCATGCACCACTTGTGCCAGCAGCTTGTTCCACACTCTCAGGACCCTCTGAGCGAAGAAGTTTCCCCTTGCGTTCCCCTGAAACTTTTCACCTTTCCCCCTCAAGCCATGGCCTCTGGTTGTAGTCCCGTCCAATTCAGTGGGAAAAACCTGTTTGTATTTACCCTATCTATATCTCTATCAAATCTCCTCTCACTCCTCTACATTCTGAGGAATAAAGTCTTAACCTATTCAGCCTTTCCTTACAACCCAGGTCTTCCAGACCCAGCAACATCCTTGTAAATTTTCTCTGTACTCTTTCAAACTTATTTACATCTTTCCTACAGGTTGGTGACCAAAACTGCACACAATACTCCAAATTAGACCTTGCCAATATCTTATACAACTTCAACATAACATCCCGTCTCCTGGACTCAATACATGGATTTAATGAAGGCCAAAGTGCAGAAAACTTTCTTCATGGTCTAACACTGTTCAGCATTACTCCACATTAGAAATCGTGACCAGCATTACTGAGTCATTAATGAGTTTTACCCCATATTATCTGCTTTATTTGCCTGTCTTTCTGCTTCTCAATGTCCTTTCTATTCCATTTAGATACTCAGTGTCCAAGGTTCGGACCATCTCTGCTAACAGTTCTTTATGCAGTTTGGTAAACGTTTGTTTGATAATAGTCCTGTGAAAATCCCTTATGGCATTTTATCCCATTAAGGCAATAAATACAAGTTGTGTTGAAGTGTAGACAGTGTGGTATTTTACGGGAAGCTAATCTGGTGGAGTAACTCACAATTTGCAGAGACTTCTAGTGAGGGTTCATTAGAATCAAATTAGGCTGCAGACACAGAGTCACGCAGTTAGATATGAGATCATTCAAGGCTGGAATTTTTGATTACCAGGCTAGCGTCAGTTTGTCTGAGAACCCAAAAGGGAGGGCTGAGATCAGCTGGGTCTTTCTGCATGATAAATATTGGAGGGAGAGGAAGTGAAAAGTACTCAGAAGAAAAACATTCACTAATGGAAGTATAATATGTAGACCAGTAAAAGGAAGAAGGCGTACAGAGGCAGAGTACAAAGTAAATGGCAGGATACTTGGTAGTGTGGAGGAGCAGAGGGATCTCGGGGTACATGTCCACAGATCCCTGAAAGTTGCCTCGCAGGTGGGTAGGGTAGTTAAGAAAGCTTATGGGGTGTTAGCTTTCATAAGTTGAGGGATAGAGTTTAAGAGTCACGATGTAATGATGCAGCTCTATAAAACTCTGGTTAGGCCACACTCGGAGTACTGTATCCAGTTCTGGTCACCTCACTATAGGAAGGATGTGGAAGCATTGGAAAGGGTACAGAGGAGATTTACCAGGATGCTGCCTGGTTTAGAGAGTATGCATTATGATCAGAAATTAAGGGAGCTAGGGCTTTACTCTTTGGAGAGAAGGAGGATGAGAGGAGACATGATAGAGGTGTACAAGATAATAAGAGGAATAGATAGAGTGGATAGCCAGCGCGTCTTCCCCAAGGCACCACTGCTCAATACAAGAGGACATGGCTTTAAGGTGAGGGGTGGGAAGTTCAAGGGGGATATTAGAGGAAGGTTTTTTACTCAGAGAGTGGTTGGTGCGTGGAATGCACTGCCTGAGTCAGTGGTGGAGGTAGATAAACTAGTGAAGTTTAAGAGACTACTAGATAGGTATATGGAGGAATTTAAGGTGGGGGCTTATATGGGAGGCAGGGTTTGAGGGCCAGCACAACATTGTGGGCCAAAGGGCCTGTACTGTGCTGTACTATTCTATGTTCTATGTATATCTGTGTGAATTAATGTGCACGTGTGGTATGTGCATGATGTGTGTGTGTGTGTCCAAAGCTTAAATTTTGAGCAGAGTAGTGTTTTGAGAATTGCAAAGGAGAATTGCAGAGAGAATCTGAACTGAGTCTGAACTACAAAGACACTTATCTTGAAGGCCCAGGGCCTCTAATCACCAGAATTCAGAAGAATGAGGGCTGACCTTATTGAAACCTATTGGATGTTGAAAGAATGTTGAGAGTGGTGAATCTGTGGAATTCGTTGCCACAGGTGGCTCTGGAAGCCAAGCCATTGGGCATATTTAAGGCAGAGGGTGGTAGATTCCTGATTAGTCAGGGCATGAAGGGATACGGGGAGAAGGCAGGAGATTGGGACTGAAAGGGAAAATGGATCAGCCATGATGAAATGGTGGAGCAGACTCGAAAGGGTGAATGGCCTAATTCTGCTCCCATATCTTATGATCTTATGGTCTTATCTCTATTGGTAGCTTTAATTTTATTGATTACTCAAGATTAGGGTTGAGGTTAGGATCTAGAGTGCTGTTGAGACCAACATTCACTGCCCATCCCTAACTGTCCCGAAGACAGTGGTGGACAACCACGGTGTGGAACGATTCTGGTCCTTCTGGTGAATGTGCTCCAACGGGAAGGGAGGTTCTTGATCCAGTGGCAAAGAAGAACCAGTGATATACTTCTAAGCCTGGATGATGTGCAATGGGGGGGGGGGGAACCTGATAGTGTTCCTATGCACTTACCACACCAGTCCTTGATGAAGGAGATCTCTGGTATGGGAGGTGCTGTTGGAGTGGTTTTGTCTTGTACCTGCAGCTCATTTGGTAGATGGCGCACGCACTGTAGACATTATGCGCTGTCGTGGAGTGTGTAGAGAGATGGATGTGGGTACTGATAAAGTGGGTTGCTTTGTCCTAGATGGCATCAATTTTCTTGCCATTGAAGCAAGTGAAAAGTTTCCATCAGACTCCTGGCTTGTGCTTTGTCATTGACAGAAAGGCGTTGGGCAAGCTGGAAATGAATGACTCGTCACAGGTTACAAAGTCTCCACGTTTGTAGCCATGAGATTAATATGTTTGGTCCTGATGGAGAAGGAAACTGCAAACTTGTTTATCCCCACAGATGCTGCTTGACCCAGGGAGTTCCTGTGGCAGACTGGCTGTTGCTCCCGTTCTACTGTCTGCAATAACTTGAGTCTCTTTGAGGCTGTATTCTGTTAAACGTTAGCTAAGGCTGGAATTGCGAGTAGTGTGTGTAGTCCTGGTTAGCACATCAGAGACAGGAAGGAGGAGACCAACAAAGATGTTACCAGGCTGAAGTTTAGACTGAACGAGGGAAAAAAAACATCTATAGAAATTGTTGAAAGTTATGGCTACAAGGCCATTCAGCCCATCATATGCATGTCAACCAGAAGTACCTGGATGGACACTTGACCAGTAGAGCACACAAGGCTGAGATCTGCGGTGGGCTTAGTCTTGATCTCCAATTCAGTGGGCTAAATGCTCATCTTCTGCACTGCAACCCATTCCGCTCCATTCAGCGAGGTTTTGGGGAGCGTGGAGGTGATAACACACACCAGCTTCAACTCCAAGAGTTGTATCCATTTTCATTAGGTTGTCTATGACATTATCAGTTAAATTGTTCTGAAGGGACAGTTCTACACTCATTATATTCCACGCATTATTAAAGGTGAGACCTGTTCTTGCCATATTAACTTTGTAGCATGAATATCGACTTCTAGTGAACAAATTCCTCACCCCTTCCTCTATTCCCTACTCTGACCTCCACTTCTTCTCACCTGCCTATTACTTTCCCCTAGTGTCCCTCCTCCTTCCCTTTTCCCTGTGGCCCACTCTCCTCTCCTCTCAGATCCCTTCTTCTCCAACCCTCGACCTTTCCCATCCACCTGGCTTCATCTATCACCTTCCTCCACCTTTTTTATTTTGGCATCTTCCTCCTTCCTTTTCAATCCTGAAGAGAAGTCTCGGCCGGAAACATCGATTGATTACTGTTTACTCTGCCGGATCTGCTGAGTTCCTTCAACATCTTGTGTGTGTTATGCTCATCTTCTGCCACCCCTTGTGTAAGGAGATCATTCGTCAGCCTATCCCAGTCTTCAGACCCCGTCCTGAGGACTGGGGCAGTAGGCCAATCCACTCCACAGCAGCGCCAGTAACTTGGGTTCAATCCTACCTCTGTGTGTAAGGAGTTTGAACATTCTTCCTACGACCACCTGGGATTCCTGTGGATGCTTTGATTTCTTTTCACATTCTGAAGACATACGGATTATTAGGTTAATTCACAGCTCCAATGCCATGTTCAGGTTTGCTGATGACACCGCTGTTATAGGCCGAATCGAAGGTGGTGATGAATCAGAATATAGGAGGTAGGTTGAAAATCTGGCTGAGCGGTTCCACGGCAACCACCTCTCACTCAATGTCTGCAAGACCAAGGAGCTGATTATTGACTTCAAGAGGAGGAAACCAGAGGTCCATGAGCCAGTCCTCAGGAGGAGAGCAGAGGTGGAGGGAATCAGCAACTTCAAATTCCTCAGTGTTATTGGCAGTGTGGAGGATATGAGAAATCCTGGGGTCAGCAGGTTGACAGTGTGTTAAGAAGGCGTATGGTGAGTTGGCATTCATCAACTATGGGACTGAGTTCAGGAGCTCCAAGATAATGTTCCAGTTATAAAAGACCTTGGTCAGATATCACTTGCGTACTGTGTTCAGTTCTGGTCAAATCACTACAGGAAGGATGTGGATACTATAGAGAGAGTGCAGAGGAGACTCTACAAGGATGTTGCCTGGATTGGAGGGCGTACCTTATGAGAATAGGTTGAGTGAACTCGGCCTTTTCTCCTTGGAGCGATGGAGGATGAGAGGTGACCTGATAGAGGTGTATAAGATGATGAGGGGCATTGATCACGTGGACAGTCAGAGGCTTTTTCCCAGGGATGAAATGGCTAACACAAGAGGGCACAGTTTTAAGGTGCTTGGAAATAGGTACTAAGTGGATGTCAGGGGTAAGTTTTTCACACAGAGAGTGGTGAGTGTGTGGAATGGGCTGCCAACGAGGGTGGACGCAATAGGGTCTTTTAAGAGCCTCTTGGATGGGTACATTGAGCTTAACAAACAGATGAGGGTTATTTGGTAGGGAAATTCTAGGCAGTTTCTCGAGTAAGTTACGTAGTCGGCACAACATTGAGAGCCGAAGGGCCTGTAATGTGCTGTAAATTTCCATGTTCTATGTTATTATTTCGGAGGACTTGACATGGGCCCAGCATTTAAGTGCAATTGTGAAGAACACATTCAGCGCCTCTACTTCCTTCGGAGTTTGTGGAGATTCGTCATGACATCTAAAATCTTGACAAACTTTGATAGATTTGTGGTGGAGAGTATTTTGACTGGCGGCATCGCAGCCTGATATGGAAACACCAATGCCTTTGAATGGAAAATCCAAAAGTAGTGGTTATGGCCCAGTCCATCATGGGTAAAGCCCTTCCCACCATTGAGTGTTGTCCCAGGAAAGCAGCATCCATCAACAGGGACCCCCGCCACCTAGGTCATGCTCTCTTCTCACTGCTGCCATCAGGAAGAAGATAAAAGAGCCACAGGACTCACATCGCCAGGTTCAGGAACAGTTATTCCTCTCAACCAGAGGGGATAACTTCACTTGCCCCATCACTGAAATGTTCCCACAACCTATGAACTTACCTTTCAAGGACCCTTCATCTCATGTTCCCGATATTTATTGCTTACCTTTTTTTTTAATCATTATTATTTCTTCCGTAAGTTGCACAGTTTGTCGTCTTTTGCACACTGGTTGAATGATAAAGTCGATGAGGTTTTTCCTGGATTATTTTATGATTATTATTCTGTTATGGATTTATTGAGTATGCCCGCAAGAAAATGAATCTCAGCGATGTATATGGTGACTTTGATAATAAGTGAACTGTGAACTTTGGACTTTGAATATGGGTATAATTGGGCAGTGTGGGTTTGTGGGAGCACAAGGGCCTGTTACTGTGCTGTATCTCGAAACTTAATAAATAAGTAAACAAGGAGACCTGAGGGTTACAGTCACTGCAGCTTGCTCCTGAGGTTTTAGTGCTCCTTGGATCTGTGTGCTTCAGTACTGAGTAATAAAGTACGTCCTTTATCGGGCTTCAGGTGACAGTGCAAACCACTCCAAGGCCAGTCCCAGCTGAGACTAGATGGTAAAATAAAACAACAGAAGGGTTGGCTTGCAGTTATACAGCGTGTCTCACAAACACATGATGCACCCAACTCTTCACAGCTATTAAAGCATTCTGTGGTGTTGTCACAGAAACAAGCTTCTTCAACAAGCAATGCCGGAGGCCATTGCAACAGTTGTTGCCACCTCCCCACAGCGCTGGTAACCGTGGTTCAGTCCTCACCTTGGGTGCTGCCTGCGCGGAGTTTGCATGTTCTCCCTCTGTTGCTGTCCCCCAGTCCAATATTGTAGGTCAATCAGCCATTGCAAATTACCCCAGAAGGCAAAAGTGTTAACAGCGAGTTGATGAGAGGCAGGGAAATCAGAAGTGAATTGGAGCGATGGGAACAGGGCAGTTAGAATTGACGCAATGGGCCAAACGGTCTTCTTGTATTGCCATAAATAAAAGCACATAGGCAGTGTGTGCGTTGCTGGTTGATTTCTGTTCTGGACACCATGGGCACATCAGCTAACTGTCCCCAAAATGTTCTGGAGTTATTTATGTTCATCTGAGAGAGTCTCTGTTTCTGATCACCCAACACACGTCTTCTTAACCCAGCAGTCATGACGATGATTCTTGCCCGAGAGATGAAGCTGTCATTCAGAAGGAAACCTGAATCCATCTGCAGTGACGGTCACGCAACACTATTACGGCCCAGGGAGCCAGAGCTCAAAGTCGAATTCTGTCATCTGTAAGGAAATGTGTGGGTTTTCTCCAGGTGCTGCGGTTTCTTCCCACAGTCCATAGACATAGTGGTTAGTAGATGAATTAGTCCTTGTGAATTATCCCGTGATTAGGCTGGGGTTAAGTTGGGGGTTACAGGGCAGTGCATTCAAAGGGCTGGAATGCCTGTACGTCAATCAAAATTGAAAAAGGGGAGGGTGGAAAGAGAGAGGGGGACCAATAGTAGAGAGATAAAGAGCAGCTGTTTCTAAAGAAATAGTCTTAGAGAGACACTGAGGGAAGTTATTCGGTCCATTGCCTCCTTGCCAGCTCCTGTAGCGCAAATCTATCAGTCCCATTCCCCATTTCCTTTATTTCTTTATCCTGCAACCTATCATTTCCAGCACAGTCTGGATGGGCTGAACGGACGGTTTCTGTGCTGTACTGCTATACGACCCTCACGCACAAGCCTTGATGAATATATCTCTCAGTAGCATGGGCCAATGGATTTGGAATGTGGGAAGAAGCTGGAGAGACTGGAAAAAGCCAACATAGTGAGAGGGAGAACACACATACTCCTTACAGACATCATCAAATGTTACGGTCAAGTGTCTCTGGCCCTGTGACGTAGCAGCCCAGCCTCCAATTGTTGCTGGTACTTAAGTTCCTTTAAATTTTAGATTTTAATCTCATTGCCAAAGGAAAATTGAGTGTAAAGCATAAACTAACTCTACAATTAGTTTTTCTCATTAGGGTTCAGTTAACAACACAGACTTGTCGGGTCAGAATGTTGGCGCGTGACAGAGCGTGACCGCGTCAAGCTGTCGTCATTCCACACCACGAGCCTCCAGTACATCCTCCATATCTTCCGCCCAAGGAGAATCCCCAGCCGGCCCTACTCCTTCAGTGTCGTCAAGATGACGTGGTCACAGTCATCGTGAGGAAGTGCTGGAGGTGGACTGGGCACGTGATGAGAAGGGAGGCCAACTCCATCATCAAGACAGCAGTTCATTGGACCCCTGAAGGGCAGAGGAAACGTGGAAGACCAAAGACATAGTACATAAAACATAGAACATAGAGCATAAAGCAGCACAACTCAGGAACAGCCCCTTCCTCCCACAGTGTTGTGCCGAACCAGCCAAAAAGGTAAATTAAAAAAAAACAAAATCGAATCCCTCCTACTGACACAATGTCCATATCCCTCCATCTTCCTCACATCCAAGCCTCTACCACCACACCAGACAACTTGGCTGTGTACCGCAGAAACAGAAATGAGGACCCTGAACCACACCTGAGGCACATTAGAGAAGATGGCCAAGGACAGAGAGAGGTGGAGGACCTTCATTGCCGTCCTAAACGCCAGTGGCGTAACGGGCAGTAAGTGAGTAAGCAACAGCACATAACAATGTACGAGGCTCAATAAAGTGAAGGGTAGAAGTGGAGGTGGAAGAGGGACGAAGTTCGGAGATAGAGAGGGAAGTAAGTAAACCAAGGTATGGTGAAAAGCTGGCCTTGTGTGCTCGATCCATTATATAGCTCATTGAAGCAGTATGAGGGAAAAGAGCAGCGGAGGCAAGTTGAAGTATAGCAGCTACAGAGAGAGTGCTGTGCAGGTAAACAATAACAGCAGGGCAGAAACCTAGCACTGAGAGATAACAGTCGGCCCCTGTTTAACACATCAGCTGATGACAGTTCCGTCAACACTGTATCACGCTATCAGCACTGCATGAATCAGTGTGCATTTTTGTGCTCAGAACCCTGCAGCAGAGCTGTGTAGGCCATAGTGGATACAATGGATGACAGGAACATTGATGAACTCCAACCATACCATCGGATATGGACGATAGAGACAGGAGGTCCATCGATGGCCTATGCTCCACTGGGCAAGAAGATGAAGAAGACCCTGCAGTAGAATACAAGTAACAGCTTTATGGCTCTGGTATCGGCCAGCACAGCCACACTTCCAGCCGAGATAAACACAGCACATTCCGGAAGAACTGTGGAGAGAGAAGCAGAATTATCATTCCAGGCCTCCGACCCTTCATCAAAATTAAAAAGTTAACTCTGTTTCTCCCTCCAGAGATGCTGCCTGACCTGCCGAGTGTTTCCAAGAAGTTTTATTTTTATTTGAGATTTCTTGCATCCGCACTCTTTTTCAGTTATGGAAGGCAGAGGTTAACTGGGAAAAGGACCATTATAAGTTCCTGTGAACTGAGCTTGATTGCTCTGTTGAATATGGATTACCCCATCTGTCAAGTATCTTTGCATAATTTCATTTAGATTAAAAATCTATTAACTTAGAAGTAAAGAAAGAGTTTTAAATGAAGCAGAATATATAATCTTCTGATGTAAAAATCTTTACTGTTCCTCAGAACATTTCTTTAGATGCTTCACCAGAAACATATGCATGAGAGAGTAGGGCACTGCTTGAAAGGAGCCTGCACTATTCTGAATTTAATAAATAATGGCACTGAGCAGTTATAGAAGTTAATGATAATGAACATCTTCAGCAAAGGTTGGAGATTAAAGTGAGGTGGCCTGTGGGTATAATGGTACTTCGTGCCAACGAGGCCTCACAGAACAAAGGAGCAGTTTTAGAGTCAGGCTTTTTTTGGAAAGATAAGGGCATGTTTTTGGAGAACCAAAACATCCCACTGCAAAACACACAAACTGTGAGGAGAACTCAGCAGGTCAGGCAGCATCTTGGGAGGGAAAGGCTGAGACCCTTCATTAGTCCAGTACCTGACCCCAAGGGATGTATGGGGTGACAGGGAGGGGTCCCCACCTGGCACTCAGCTCTCACCTGTGGCTCCCCGTTGCTGTTTGCATGCGACAGCGGCCACACCCCGGGCAACGGCTTCAACAAGCCGACTAAACCAGGTGAGGGTAGCCGACGGGTCTCAAACCCTCAGTGAGATAGGGAGATGTCTATCCCAGCATGTCAAGACAGACTCCGGCGGATTGAGCAGACGAGACCAATGGAAGGTCCAACGGTCAAGAAGGCGGTCTCTGCAAGCGTCGTGGAACGTGTAGAGCAGGACAAGACACAGAAGACGTCCTGGTCATCCACTGCGCCTAGTCCCATCTCCGGTCGTCTCAACTCTGTCTTACCACTGGATCCAGATGGGAATTGGGAAGAGAGAGTGAGGCTGACGCTCCGCAACTCTCCCTCACTTAAATCCAAGTCACGCGCTAGTCTCGACACCATCATCATCATAATGGTGTCGAGGTCTTCATTGACGATGATGATGACCCAACCTGACCCCAAAGTATAACCAACGATGTTTTGACTTAGCAGTTGGCGGAAGCTGGCAAATGCAATCATCCGTTCCTAGGTGGACAGGACATTGATGCAGCAGGTAGTATGACCGCCTCACAGCACTGGTGGGCAGATTTGCTCTTGAGCTCCAGTGCTGTCTGTGTGGGGTTTGCATGTTCTCCCTGTGACCATGTGGGATTCCCCCCAGGTGCTTCAGTTTCCTCCCACATCCCAGAGCTGGTAGGTTCATAGGCCACTGTAGATACCCCTGGTGCCCAGGTGAGAGCAGTGGGCGATGACAGGTATTGGTATTGGTTTATTGTTGTCACATGAAAAGTTTGTCTTGTATACTGGTCATTACACAGTGCACTGAATTAGAATAAGGGAAAACAAAAGCAATGCAGATTAAAGTGTAGAAGCTACCAAAAACATGCAGTACAGATAAACGATAAAATGAAAGATCGAGCTAGATTGTGAGGCCAGGAGTCCATCTTATTTCCCAAGAGTCCATTCAAGAGACGGATAACAGTGAGAGAGAAGCTGCCATTGGGCCTGGTGGTACGTACCTTTAGGCTTTTGGTATCTTCCACACGATGGGAGGAGGGAGAAAAGAGAATGTCTGGGGTGGGTGGGGTCTTTGAATATGTTGGCTGATTTACCGAGGCAGGGAGGAGCATAGACAGAGTCCGTGGAGAGGGGTTTATGAGTTGAGTTGGGAGAATCTGAAGGGTGTTGATAGAAAAATGGGGTGGACTCAGTGGAATTAATGTAAAATGGCTGTCGATTGTTGGCGCAGACTCAGTACGCTGAAGAGCCTATTTTTATTCTGTAATACTGTATCACCTTCTGATCTCATCACGCAACAGATCAGCTGCAGGTGGAACTGATTACCCGCTGTCAGCCACTCATCGCTCTAGCCCGGTCTAGAAGATGTTAGACCAAAGTAGTACTTTGTATTATTAACCTGTTACTGGCGTTAAATCTCTTAACTTGTGCAATGCTTAGAGTCCAACAATGTCACAAGAACCGAGAGCTAAAACAACCACAAAATAGTGGATGCCTTAAGGCCTTCTCTGGAGAAGGATGGCTTCGAGATGGTATCCTCGAGGTCCTTTAACAATTGAATGGATTGAAAGAGGTGAAGACATTTCCTCTTGTTGTGGTGGTGGAGCGGGAATCAAAACTGGGATTTATACAGTACTGTGCAAAAGTCTTAGGCAAGATGAGTCACGGAGATCAGGGGACGGTGGGTGGATAGCTGATGTTAGAGGGGGTAGAAATCATGCTGATGGAGTTGAGAGAAGGGGCTTTAGTGGAGGTAGAGTCCAGAATATGCCGGCTGGACGGAGTGGCCTGTCTCTGAAATAAAACAAAAATGACAGAGCCCTGGAAAAACTGTAGGGCCAGGGAGTACCTGCAGAGGCAAACCGGCGTGATGATGTTTCGTGTTGAGCCTCTGAATCGGGACTGAGAGAGATGAGGAAAGATCGCCAGGATGGAGGCTAGAGTTTTTTGCAGACCCGGGTGGTTTCTTCAGTTCATCCGCAAAACAGCTTCTTCTTCTTGTCTTATCTCTCTCTTTTCTTTTCAAGGTGGCTGGGCTCCTGTCAGAGTCCGTGACCGACAGCTGCAGCTCAGACTATGGCGCCTGACAGCCAGTGGGTTCTCGTTCTTGGACTCACTGTGCAGCCTGGTATTTGGAAATCTCCGGGTGCGGCCTGGAAGGCATGTGCCTTCAGGGTGCGGCCCTGTGGGTGACCCTGTCCCTTGCTGAAGTCGCCAACTAAAATGTTGTGGGAGATTGAAACTTCGAGACAGCAGGCAGCGTGTGCTGCAGTCAGAAGAAGGCTCCTACACTCAAGCGACCCCTCTCTCTCTCTCTTTTATTTAATGGTGAGTGAGAGCCTATCGGTCCCCAGATTGGAGGACCCGAAGAACTGCTGCAGCAGATTCTAACATCAGAACAGTGAGCTGCTGATCTCCCACTCTTGTTTGTTGCAGGAGCAATGTCTCTCTCTCTTCCTTACCAGTGAGAGATAGTCTCTATGGGATGTCGAAGTGTTGGGATGGACAGTAGTTTTCTGATAGACTCCAGATTATGATTTCTTTGGGGGCCTCACTATTGCTTGCATCATTTTGAGAGGGGAAAGTGCTTTTTCTGGGAGGGGGAAAGTGGACGATTGAATACTTTTGCAGTTGGTTGCGTGTGGGAGGGAGGCGTTAGGGTTCTGATGTTTCTGTCAGTCATTCTTTGGGGTTTCTTCTGTTTTGTGGATGTCTGTGAAGAGTAAGAATTTCGGGTTGTATTGTTATGTGCCCCTAGGCTTCATATTTTCTGTGGAGTGTCACTTTAAAATATCGGGACAGTGAGACTGACTTTTGGACACTGTTTGAGTTGCTCCAGAGAGAGTGAGAGAGAGAGAGAGGTGGAGTTAGTTGATGGACAATCGGTGTTACGGTTTCTCTGCAGCATGCTTATTTTTTACAAGGACAGTTACAGACAGTTACAGGGAAACACATGCTCAGAGTCAAGATGGATTCGATCGATAAAAGACACCAGTGAGTGAGGTCCTGGTTTAAACTTTCAGTAGCCCGCAAAGGGGTGGGTTGAGATTGATCCAGAGTATTGATAAACGACTCTCACAAGTACTGCAACTAGAAGAAGTTTGCAGAGGGGAGAGGAAGGTTTGAAACAGAAGAAACCTAGTGACAAAGAGGTCAGGGTTTGGACTCTCTCCTAAGTAGCCTGTAAGGGTGAGTTTGAGTTCCATTCGAATACGAAGGTGTGATTGTCATGTAGTTAATCCACAGGAGTGGGTTATCTGGTGAGGGGAGTACCTTTGTGAATACCACTTGTGTGTTACCCTTGTTTGGGTGTGGTAGTTCACTGAAGAAAGGTACCCCTGTAGCAAATCACTGTTGGAGTTATTTCGTATGTCGTGGAACTGGATAAGTGACTATCACGTTATGCGTTAGGGGTAACCTTGTGTGGAAACTACCTGTGTGTGATAATCCTTGCCTGGGTTGGTAGTTTTACCACTTGAAGAGGGTCCCCTTTGTGATAAGCTACTGTTGGTGATAATCCATATGTGGATTCTGTTGGAGTATCCTTTGGCCACCACTTTGGGATGACCGGTAGCTGAATTCAGGTGTGGTAACACTTGTGTTGAAAGGATATTCGTTGAAGATCACTGTCGGCGATACTTCGTGTGTGGAGTGGAACAACTTCGGAGATAAAACCTACAGCCCTTGTTATCTGGTATTGCTATTGTGGAATTTGTGGAATATCGACGTAATTGTCTTCTCACAACATTCGCCTTTGGATTACAAATATCTCTCATTAATTAAACTGTGCATCTGAACTGAACTTTTCTTACCTACCATTCTAAGACTGTATCAACTACCACCTAAGCTTGAAGAAGTTTGGGGATTTATATATATTCAACTATATCTGCATAACACCCTTAACTCTTGATTTATCTGGTTATATATTACTGCTTTGTGTAGTTACTAATAAAATAACTTATGTTAACAGCAATACCATACTCCAGCTGTTTTCCATTTCTGCTGGTTCTTTAACCCGTTACGGGGTACGTAACAGTATACTGTATACGTTCTCTGATGAGAAATTGAACCATTGGCATAGCAGTGGGTAGGGGGGATATGGAAGCTGGTGGGTGATAAATTCAACCACGTGAGAAGGGGAATGATGGTCAGATGATACAGGTGGAGGTGGGGATGAGAAAGATGACCAAAAGGACAAAAAATAGGTGATCAGGTGAGCCTAATGTGTGTGAGAGAACAACGGATTACCTGAAGCTGAAAAATTCCCTGTCAATACCATTAGGTTGTAAGATAGAAGCAATCTTGTGCAGAGACCCTTTACTCGCGTCAAGGTCCAAAACGTCAACTGCTTATTCCCTTCCGTAGGTGCTGCCTGACCTGCTGAGTTCCTCCAGTATTTTGTGTATGCATTGCTCAAGATTTCCTGCATCTGCAGTTTCTTGTGTCTGTAATAAGTGTTGTTCTTATTTGAATTTAGACTGTCTCTGAGCCATAGACTCTGTCATCTATTAGTTTTTATAGGAAGCGTTAACAATGCTGCCACTATTCTCTCTCTGGAGGCGCCCATATCCACATTGTTTGCTGTGAGACCAGGAATTATGGCCTCTTCATAGCAAGAGAGAGTATCTATACACCACTGAGCACCAAAACCCCGAGGCTGTCCGGAGAGACAATCAAGGAGAAGTAAACATCCATTTTTATTATGAGGGCAGTTGAAATCAATCACAGTGCCATGGTCTACTTAGGTTGAGTGGATTTATTTCCTATCCTGAGCAAACAAACAAGTCCTCTTTGTCCAGTTTTAAGCTGTCAGAGGTAATCTGTAAGAGACTGAAACAGTGAAAGGTTTGATTTATGTATTTCCCGAACCCACGCTGTACATTTACATTCTCATGCAACTGTGTGCTGACAAGGTGTCTCTGTGTCCGGCTGCTGTTTCTCCAGCCTGGTGTTGGCCACTGTTAGCTCAAGAGCAAATTGTCAGTGTGGCATCTCAAAACAATGAGGCACAGACATTGCTCGCACCCAGTCCATCTCCCCATGTGTCTGGACTGAAGAACCTCTGAACTTCCCTGTGGTATGTCAGTTCAAACGTCGAATTAAATTACTAGCTAAGCTTGCCGTAACAAAATGTTCAAACAGCCATTCGAAACAACATGCTGGGAAGTTTGGCTGCAATAGAAAAGTTTTATTCAACCAACTCTGCAGATGTCTAAAGGTAAAACTGCTTCAGGGCTTCGAGGTCAGTGGGAAGTTGCTGTAAACACAATATTTGTGGAGCGCCAACTTGCTTTAAACTGCAAGATGGAAAGTAATCTCCTGGAGTTAACGATTTTGCTCGATCACAAGAGGCTGAAGGGTATACTACCATTCCTGTGTCCCTGAAGTGTGGGAAAATATCAGCAGTGTGCTTGTTCCAACAAGAAAAGTATAAAACCAAGAGTTTTATAAAGTTCTGTCCATGAGACAGAGATTTGTCAGTGCAGGAGAAGCCTGCACTGTGTGTCAAGGGATATTTAGCCAAAAACCATAAAGTAACCAGTCTGAGATACAGAATATGCCTCTAACTAATGAATGCCTAAACCTTCAGCTGAGAATCTTGCAATTTCATGATATAAAACCCAAAGCAAAATCTGATTGCTCAGTGTCAAAGCGGAATTACGCAAATCCCAACCAAAGTCACTCCCAGCTGAACCTGGTAAAGTTGGATCCTAAAATAAAAAAAGTGTTCATCGACCTGAAACATAATCTCTGTTTCTCTCCCCATGGATGCTGTCTGACTTGTTGAATATCTCCAGCATTTTCTATTTTTATTTCAGATCTCCATCATCCACGAAGCTGTTCTTTCCAACACTGGATGCTGTTTGTTTCCAAAGGAGAAAGCTGAGTAGAGTTTAGGCTGATCCAGGAAATTGGTTAATTTCTGTCTTAGTTTTGGATTTCCAGCACCTGTGATTGTTTCCTCTAAACACATAAGGGCTCCATTAACTGGTGATTGTCAGTCATCATATGTTTAATTCAATCTCAATTACAGAGCACAGGAAGAACCCACAACACCTTGAGTAGGTTAAGAGCTTGTCACACAGAGGTTAGGAAGAGTCATGTCGCTTGGGTTCACCAAGAGAAAGCAAAGTATTGTGCACCTCAGGACATCTGAACAGCTTACAGTCCATGGAGGAGCTTTGGAGTGAAGTCTCAATGACAATTTAAGAAACGTGGCAGACACTGTGTATTGCAAGATTCCACAAAGAACAAAAGTATTTTTGTATTCCACCATATAAATAATTCAGAAAGCGGGAAACATTCAGCAGATCTCACGTCTCCAGTCCTTTGAAAGATCCTTGACCCGAAGAAGTTGAAGGCTCTGGGGAACTGGCAGAGGAGAGATGATTTCTAGAACCAATCTATCATGGAGTCTGAGGGTCCAAGTGACTGTCTCCTGCTGTTACTGTCCTTTGGGTTTATGTTCCCACAAGCTCAGGCCAACCTTCCTGTAAGTTGAAGACTTATGGACATTAAATATAGTCCTTCAATGCCTGTGGCTTGGAAGGATAGCAGACTGAAATACCAGTGAACCACCTGGGTGAAGTCCTGACTGAATCAATATTGCCTTCCACCATCCAGGATGGATGAGCACAGGGATGGGTGGGACCACCATCACTTCCAACTACCCCTTCTACTTGCTCACCATCCTGACTTGAAAATTCAGCCACTTACAGGTTCCATTTTAACAGGTGTCAATAAGAACTCGCTTGATGTGGTAGCCGTGCCTCCATATTATTGTTATAAATAGTGTCACAAGCATATAGACATAAATCCAGTGAGAACGGACAATTGCTTAAAGTGGAGAGAGAGAGAGAGGGGAAACTAGTTCTCTCATGTAAGTACGTCAGACTTTTGAATTTAATAATATCATGTGATGTCAGTGGTAAATGGGGAGGTCCATAAACGGAGTGTTCATAACTCAGGAGCAGCCTCTGTAAGTCTGGTTCATCACTGTCCCTGGGTCTAAGTCCTGGAACTCCCACTGCAACAACACCCTAGAATCACCTTCATCAGGGTGACTACGGCAGTTCAAAGGGGCAGTTCACAGCCACCTCCTCAAGGGAGATTCAGGATGGGTAATGGATCACTTTGTGCCCAAGATGAAGGCATCTATTTTTGACTGTCAATGGGCTCATCTGTGTTGTAGGATGATGACCAGTCAAGCCCGCTGTAACAACCTTCAGTAGTAAATGAGCACACCAGGATTGTCAGGAGAAAGAGGATCAAGAAACCAGAGGCAGGTGAGAAAAATTAGAGTGTAGCCCAATGACGCCCCTATAAGAGAATGATTATTACACAAGCCTGTGTTCTTTTAAGGAATTAATAAACAAGGTTTTGCATGCACTTTCATTTAAGAACAGTATTATTAAATGTTGCTGTACACACTCCCCTTTAAGAGAATTATCAAAAAAATGAGGCTAGAACATACACTTCCCTTTTAGAGAATGTTTATTAAACAAAACTGCCTCTGGTTCTGCTTTAAAGAAATGATGTTCTAAACACAAGTTTATATGTATCATGGTCTGGAATGGAAAATTGAATGTGTAGGGATTTACGAAGCTGCAGGGAATGGTGAACACAGGAATATTCCACCATCAGTATTACCTACAGGAGGTGCTGATTCAAGAGGCAACGTCCATCATCAAAGATCCTCATCATCCAGACCTTGCTGCCTTCTTGTTGCTACCATCAGGCAGGAGACACAGAAACCTGAATTTCCACGCCATCAGGTTCAGGAACAGCTACTTCCCCTCAGCCATTCATGTTGCTGGACAAACTCATGTTGTTTTCTTCAGAGCTGCGGAGGCTGAGGGAAGCTCTGATGGAAGTTCGTAAGAATACGAGAGGTGTAGATGGAGTTACATAGAAACATAGAAAATAGGTGCAGGAGTAGGCCATTCGGCCATTCGAGCCTGCACTGCCATTCAGTATGATCATGGCTGATCATCCAACTCAGAACCCTGTACCTGCCTTCCCTCCATACCCCCTGACCCCCGTAGCCACAAGGGCCATATCTAACTCCCTCTTAAATATAGCCAATGAACTGGCCTCAACTGTTTCCTGTGGCAGAGAATTCCACAGATTCACTACTCTCTGTGTGAAGAAGTTTTTCCTCATCTCGGTCCTAAAAGGCTTCCCCTTTATCCTCAAACTGTGACCCCTCGTTCTGGACTTCCCCAACATCGGGAACAATCTTCCTGCATCTAGCCTGTCCAATCCCTTTAGGATTTTATATGTTTCAATTAGATATCCCCTCAATCTCCTAAATTCCAACGAGTATAAGCCTAGTCGATCCAGTCTTTCATTATATGAAAGTCCTGCCATCCCAGGAATCAATCTGGTGAACCTTCTTTGTACTCCCTCTATGGCAAGGATGTCTTTCCTCAGATTAGGGGACCAAAACTGCACAGTAGGGAGGGAGCATCTTTTACCCAGGGTAGAAATGTCTAATACCAGAGGGCATGAATTGCAGGTGAGAGGGGGCAGGTTCAACGGGGATGTGAGGGGTAAGTTTTTTACTCAGACAGTTGTGGATGCCTGGTATGGTGGTAGAGGCAAATATATTAGAGGCTTTTAAGAGATATTTGGATAGGCATCTGAATATGAGGAAGATGGAGGGTTATGGACATCGTGTAGGTAGGAGGGATTCATTTTTGACTGGTGTTTTAATTTACTTTTTAGTTGGTTCAGCTCAACACTGTGGGCTGAAAGGCCTGTTCCTGTTCCTGTACTGTACTGTGTTCTATGTTCCACCCTGCACAGTCCTAACCACTGCAGCTGAGCAATATTGTGACTTGGATCACTTTGCACTAACACGGACTTTGCTTTCATTTTTGTAATTCAGTGATTCAGTGGTTCAATCTGATATCAGAGAATGTGTACAGTATACAACCTGAAATTCCTACTCTTCACAGACATCCACAAAACAGAAGGAAAAAAACACCAAAGAATGAATTAAAGAAACCATTAGAACCCCAAAGACCCCCTCCCATGCGTAAGCAGCAGAAAATGCATCAACCCTCCCCCCTTCCCCTTGCTCTAGCAAAAGCATCGACTTGGAAAATTTGTGTATAATTGATGCTTAATTTATGTTTCTCTTGTGAATGGTGCTTCCCTGATGCTATGTGCTTACGATGCTGCTGTAAGTTTTACTCTGCACCCATGCACGCAACAATAAACTCAACCAACAGGAATTCTGCAGATGCTGGAAATTCAAGCAACACACATCAAAGTTGCTGGTGAACGCAGCAGGCCAAGCAGCATCTATAGGAAGAGGCGCAGTCGACGTTTCAGGCCTTGACCCTTCGTCAGGACTAACTGAAGGAAGAGTGAGTAAGGGATTTGAAAGCTGGAGGAGGAGGGGGAGATGCAAAATGATAGGAGAAGACAGGAGGGGGAAGGATAGAGCCGAGAGCTGGACAGGTGATAGGCAAAAAGGGATACGAGAGGATCATGGGACAGGAGGCCTAGGGAGAAAGACGGGGGGGGGTGACCCAGAGGATGGGCAAGAGGTATATTCAGAGGGACAGAGGGAGAAAAAGAAGAGTGAGAGAAAGAATGTGTGCATAAAAATGAGTAACAGCTGGGGTACGAGGGGGAGGTGGGGCCTAGCGGAAGTTAGAGAAGTCAATGTTCATGCCATCAGGTTGGAGGCTACCCAGACGGAATATAAGGTGTTGTTCCTCCAACCTGAGTGTGGCTTCATCTTTACAGTAGAGGAGGCCGTGGATAGACATGTCAGAATGGGAATGGGATGTGGAATTAAAATGTGTGGCATCACTTCACCTGTGAGTCGACTGGGGTGATATACTGCGTCCGGTGCTCCCGATGTGGCCTTTTATATATTGGTGAGACCCGACGCAGACTGGGAGACCGCTTTGCTGAACATCTACGCTCTGTCCGCCAGAGAAAGCAGGATCTCCCAGTGGCCACACATTTTAATTCCACATCCCATTCCCATTCTGACATGTCTATCCACGGCCTCCTCTACTGTAAAGATGAAGCCACACTCAGGTTGGAGGAACAACACCTTATATTCCGTCTGGGTAGCCTCCAACCTGATGGCATGAACATTGACTTCTCTAACTTCCGCTAGGCCCCACCTCCCCCTCGTACCCCAGCTGTTACTCATTTTTATGCACACATTCTTTCTCTCACTCTCCTTTTTCTCCCTCTGTCCCTCTGAATATACCTCTTGCCCATCCTCTGGGTCACCCCCCCCGTCTTTCTCCCTAGGCCTCCTGTCCCATGATCCTCTCGTATCCCCTTTTGCCTATCACCTGTCCAGCTCTCGGCTCTATCCCTCCCCCTCCTGTCTTCTCCTATCATTTTGCATCTCCCCCTCCTCCTCCAGCTTTCAAATCCCTTACTCACTCTTCCTTCAGTTAGTCCTGACGAAGGGTCGAGGCCTGAAACGTCGACTGCGCCTCTTCCTATAGATGCTGCTTGGCCTGCTGCGTTCACCAGCAACTTTGATGTGTGTTGGTTGAATAAACTCAACATTGGCTTTGACTCCCCTTTAAGAGGATGATTATTAAACGTGGCTAGACATGCACTCCCCTTTAAGAGAATGGTATTAAATGCGTTATTCATTCTGGCAACTTCCCCCCTTCCTTTCTGGTCCTGAAGAAGGATCTCGGCCCGAAACGCCGACTGTTAGTTCATTCCCTGGATGCTACCTGACCTGCTGAGTTCCTCCGGCGTTTTGTGTGTGGTATTGAATGAAGCTGTTTATGGCTATACAGGCATTCCCTTCTCAGAGAATGATGAATATGTGCACTCCCCTTTAAAAGAAAGATATTAAACAAGGCTAAACTGCAATTCCTCTTAAGCAGCTGTTTATCTGTGTATACAACTTCATCTTAAACCAAGGTCAGGAGAGCATAGAAGTTCAATGTTTTCATCTCTTCACCTGACTGACTGTGACATTCCCTTTCTCCATGCAGGCAAGGCTTTCAGCTCCTGTAACTGGAAAATTAGCGTTGCAGTAAGCGATGTTAATGCAGATAATTTGCAAATCCTAGCCACCACACACACACACACACACACACACACACACACACGCACACACACACACACACACACACGCACACACACACAGAGCCCATTATCACCCGAATTATTTTTGCAATGGGTCTTTCATCCCTTTTGTTTCTGTCCCTACAGATGGGTCAGGAGCCAGTTGTGCCAACAAACTTCACCCCTGCAATCACACATCATGTGTTACCATGCCAGCAGTGATGTGCTCGTCCCGCCTACTGTAGAGGCCATTGTATCAGTGGCTAACCCGGACCGTTCTCGTGTTCTACACATGCTTGCTTTGAGCATGACAGAAATAATCCATGGCAGGCCTCATTGCTTGTATTTCTTGCTGTTGAACATTTTTATTTATCGCTGAGATACAGTGTAGAATAGGTTCTTCTTGCCCATCAAGCCACGCCACCAGCAATCCCCCAATTTAATCCTAGCCTTACTTACTTAAGTACAGACCGTTACGCCGCTGGAGTTTAGGGCAGCAATGAAGGTCCTCCATCTCTGGTGTTCAGGGCTTTCTTTATGTCAGTAGCTTCCTCTTGATCTTCACTCCTGACAGTCATGCAAGCCCAACTGGAGACTCAGGAATACTCACACATCATAACTTCTCTTTTGGCTCTTCCCACTTTCTTCAGACTAAGGGTGTAGCTATGGGCACTCGCATGGGCCTCAGCTATGCCTGCCTCTTCGTTGGTTATGTGGAACAGTCTATGCTCCAAACTTATTCTGGTACTGCTCCCCAACTTTTCCTTCAGTACATTGACGACTACATTGGTGCTGCTTCCTGCACCCATGCTGAGCTCATCAATTTCATCGACTTTACTTCAAACTTCCACCCAGCCCTCACATTCACTTGGTCTATCTCAGACACTTCTCTCCCCTTTCTCGATCTCTCGGTCTCCATCTCTGGAGACAGATGGACCACTGACATCTTCTACAAGCCCACTGACTCTCGTAACTACCTCGACTATACCTCTTCCCACCCCGCCACATGCAAAAATGGCATTCCTTATTCCCAGTTCCTCCGTCTCTGCCACATCTGCTCGCAGGATGAGGCTTTCCGTTCCAGGACATCTCAAATGTACTCTTTCTTTAAGGATTGTGATTTCCCTTCTGCCGTCATCAATGATGCCCTCACCCGCATCTCCTCCATTTCCCGCACTTCGGCCCTCACCCCATCCTCCCACCACCACAACAGGAACAGAATTCCCCTTGTCCTCACCTACCACCCCACCAGCCTCCGGATCCAGCACATTATCCTCTGCAACTCCCGCCACCTTCAACAGGACCCCACCACTAAACACACCTTTCCTTCTCCACCCCTCTCCGCTTTCCACAGGGATCGCTCCCTCGGCAACTTCCTGATCCACACGTCCCTCCCCACGGATCTCCCACCTGGCACTTAACCCTGCAAGCGTAAGGGCTACACCTGTCCCTACACCTCCTCTTTCACCACCATTCAGGGCCCCAAACAGTCCTTCCAGGTGAGGCAACACTTCACTTGTGAGTCTGTTGGGGCCATCTATTGCATCCGGTGCTCCCGGTGCGGCCTCCTCTACATCGGTGAAATCCGACGCAGATTGGGGGACCGCTTTGTCGAGCACCTCCACTCCGTCCGCCACAACAGACAGGATCTCCCAGTAGCCACCCACTTCAACTCTGCCTCCCACTCCCATTCAGATATGTCCATACATGGCCTCCTCTACTGCCATGATGAGGCTAAACGCAGGTTGGAGGAGCAACACCTCATATACCGTCTAGGTAGTCTCCAACCCCTTGGTATGAACATAGAATTCTCCAACTTCCTGTAATTCCCTCCCTCTCCCTCTCCCTTCCTCTATCCCTATTTCTGCCCCTTCCCCCAGCTGCCTATCACCTCCCTCATGGTTTCGCTTCCTTCTACTACCCATTGTGTTTTCCCCTATTCCTTCTTCACCTTTCCTGCCTATCACCTCCCTGCTTCCCGTCCCCCACCCCTTTATCTTTCCCCTTACTGGTTTTTCACCTGGAACCTACCAGCCTTCTCCTTCCCACCCTCCCCCCACCTTCTTTATAGGGCCTCTGCCCCTTCCCTCTACAGTCCTGACAAAGGGTTCCGGCCTGAACCATTGACTGATCGTTTCCACAGATGATGCCCAACCTGCTGAGTTCCTCCAGCGTGTTGTGAGTGTTGCTTTGACCCCAGCATCTGCAGAGTATTTTGTGTTTACGATTCAGGAATACCGTTGCACTCAGATGTAGAAGGACTCTTCATTGCTGTTTCCGTGACAATTTTGCTTTTACCAGGCAGGGTTGCTAGCCTTGAGTTGAATCCCCGAACCTGAAGGACCAGTGGACCACTTTTAGCCTGGCCTCTGCCCTTTGACCTGCTTGGCCTGGCTGGCCCTACCAAGAGCCAAAGCATAAGGCACTGACCCCCAGCCACTGCAGTCCTTTGGGTTACTGAGGCACGCAAGCCTCCAAACCATGAGAAGGTTGAGGTCATCTGGGAGGTTAATCCTAACCTAATCATGGGACAATGACCAATTAACCTACCAACTGGAATGCCTTTGTACATGGAAGCCCTCCATTGAGAAAGTGAAAATCCATGAAGCAAAAATACTGCAGATGCTGCATATCACGAAAAAAAAAACAGAAAATGATAGAAAACACAGCAAGTCAGACAGCGTCTGTGGAGAGAGATTTCAGGTTTGTGACTCTCAGTTTCTCAGAAGTGAGGAAGAGAGATGCGAGAAGGACTTCAGTAGAAGGGACTGTGGGGGAAGGATGGGTAGTGAAAAAGGAATGTTTGAGATAGGATGAGTCAAAATGGCTTAGTGAGGAGATTATCAGCATATTAAGCTTCGAGGGGACAATAGAGACAGTAAATGTTGGAATATAGAGCAACAGATAAGATGCTAGAGGAACTGAATGGGTCAGGCATAGTCGTTCAATTTCAATGTTTCAATGGTTCAATTTAATATCAGATAATATATACAGTATACAACCTGAAATTCTTACTCTTCACAGACATTCATGAAACAGAAAAAACCCAGAGGATGAACTACAGAAACATCAGAACCCCAAAGCTCCCCATCCCATCACAAGCACCAGCAGAAGCATTGACCCCCCCAATGGCAATGCCCCCCCAAAGAGAGTATCATAGGCAACAAGGAATTATTGACAAATTGGATAGAAACCCTTCACCTGGACTGCAGTCCAGAGAAGGACCACCTCCTGATACATCGGCTGTCCATTCATCTCCAGAGTCTGTTGAGTTTCTTCATCTTCTTCATTGCATGAACATGCTGGTCTGTGTTCTGAGCCGCGGAGGATCTTAGAGTCATACAGGTGTTTCTGTTCACCACATCCCTGCCAACCTTTTTGTCCATCTACAAAAATCTCATTTGCCTGCATTAGCATTATTTCCTCCAATGCTTGTTAAAGACAGGGCGGTGTTTCTCGCCTGGCAGACTAAATTTATACATATGGACTACCAAACAGGAAACAAGAAACACAGGAAGCCCTCCGCAATTCAGGCACTCTCTATAGAGAGGGAAAACACTGATGTTACAGAAGAAGGCGCCTACTCGTCTACACCAGGACTGTGACAGGGAGAACTGAGAGGTGACCTGCACTGTGCCACAGAGAACGATGCTGGATCCCCTGCTGTTTGTCATATAGATTAACGGCTTGGATGAGAATGTAGGTTTTGATTACTAAGTTAGTGGATGACACAAAAACTGTGAGGCAGGTTTTCTAAGGCTCCAACAACTTCAATATTATCTGGGAAAGTGAACCAAGGAATGGTTGATGGAATTTACCTTGGGGAAGTGTTTTGGGAATTTAAATCAGTTCTTGGCTTACCCAGAGAATGGCAGGGTCCTAAGAGGTATTGTTGAGCAAACAGACCTCTGGGCACAGGTACATGAGTTCCTGGAAGTGGGGACACATTTAAACAAGGCGGTGAATCAGAATCAGAATTAGGCATATTATCAATGACATATGTCAGGAAATTTGTTGTTTTGTGCAGCGGTACAGTGCAAAACATAAAAAAATGGTTCAATGGTTCAGTTTAATATCAGAGAGTGTGTACAGTATACGGCCTGAAATTCTTATTCTTCACAGACATCCACAAAACAGGGGGGGGGGAAACAAAGAATAAATGACAGAAACATCAGAACCCCAAAGCTCACTGTTCTCCTCTCCCTACTTGCACCAGTAAAAGTATCAAACAACCCCCGCCCCCGCCCACCGCACCATACAAGCAATAGCAATAGCCAAAAGTTACAATAAATAAATTGTGCAAAAGAGCAATAAGGCAGCAGTTTTCCTGGGTTCATGAAACATTCAGAAATCTGATGGTGGAGGGGAAGTATCCATTTTTAAAGCATTAAGGGTGGGACTTCATGGTCCTGAATCTCTCCCCTGATGGTAGTAATGAGAAGAGAGCATGTCCTGGATGGTGGAGAAGGCACCAAACGGTAGGGGTCTCTCTGATAGCAGGCTTATTTATTTAGTTAGCAATACAACACAACACCTGGCCTTTCTGTCCCAATGAGCCTGCACCACACAATTCTACCTGTGTGACCAATTAGCCTACTAACCCGTAAGTCTTTAGAATATGGGAGGAAACCGGACCACCTTGTGTCAACCCATGTAGTTGCAGTAGGTGCTGTGGTAGTTATTTGTTCCTGCTATGGGACATGTTCAACAGGCAGACTATACACTGGAGAGGAAGAGAACAGGAGCAAGTGCCTCTAATATGTACAGCAATATTCGGCTTCTAATGATTCTCTATAAACCAATATTAATTTCACAGCCAGTGAAGTAACCATTCGAGTTCAGTCACTGTTGTTATGTGACAAACATGGCAGCCAACTGCTGTGTGGCAAGATCCCTGTAATGGGCTGGGTTGATCAGACCCAGAAGACCCAAGCCAATTCGAGTGTCCAGGAATGTGGCGATAAGCACACAGACATAACAAGGTAACTTAAGCCTAATTTATTGTCATAAAACAGAAAGCACAAATAACCCACACTAAATACTACACCACAAGTTACAAAGACTTCCACAAAAGTTTCAGCCACCGCTTCATTGTCGCTCTTGTTAGCGGAAGTCTGACAATGTGCCGTGTGTGCGCAGCCCTCCAGTGAAAAATGATATCGTATCCAGTAAATAGGGGCCGTGGACAATTCTGATTTGATGGACACGGACGTGAAAGCACAGAGGAACATCTGGAGAAATTTCTGAAACGCTCGTTCGCTGCTGTCGTTACTGCGCGGTCGGGAATCTTCCGGAGGGAAGGCCTCAAAATCCCCGGCTTTGCCTGCTGCTGGTGACCAAGATTGAGGTCGAATCGTTCGGACAGAGATGGTGCTCAGTGCTCGGTGTCGGAGAGCTGATTCGGAGGCTCGAAGTTTTCGGATGACTCAGAGACGGATTGTGGTCGGGCATGACAGGGAGAGTTTTTCTTCCTTCTCCCGTCTGTGTGAGATGTGGGACATTTGAGAGACTTTGAACTTTTACTGTGCTCATGGACTTCTTCATCAAGTTATGGCTATTGTTGCACTGTTGTAACTATATGTTATAATTATGTGGTTTTGTCAGTTTTTTCAGTCTTGGTCTGTCCTGTGTTTCTGTGATATCACACCGGAGGAAATATTGTATCAGTTCTTAATGCATGCATTACTAAATGACAGTAAAAGAGGACTGCGTGTCTTCATAATCTAAAAAAACTGAACTCCGACTCATGAGATCACTCTGGGTCCATCGTAGGCACCTATCAATCACGATCCTTCATCTAGGGGGAGTCCCAAGAACTGAGCCCAGTGAAGGGTGCCTCAGTAAATAGTGGTTCAATCCACAAGCACTGAGAGACACGCAGAGACAGTTAACTTCCCTGGTCTTGTTTTTACATGCCCCTGGTGCCTGAGGCTGAGTAAGAATCCAGAGGCTATTAACAAATCTATATTGTAAGAATATAACCACTACTAACAAACATTTAACAAATCTATGGGGCTGAATTTGTACAGACACCTTACATGCTGCAGGCTCAAAGAAGTAAAGTGTCACTCGGAATTGTTTGGACTTTCGTCTAATATTTTTACTAAATTTAATACACCACAACACAATCCCACCATAACAGTGTTTTGATGCCACATAATCTACTGATGTCACTCATTGAGGGATAAAACTGGAGCTGAATACCTTGGAGAACATTCATTACTTTCCTTTGAATGAGTCAGACAAAGAGGGCAGTAGGGACCTCGGCCTAATGGAAGGCAGCACTTCCTGGCGACTCAGATCTCCCTCAGTTAGGCCTTGGCCTAACTTTCATGCTGAGGATCCCTGCAGCAGGAGCCAACTTGAACGCACAGTTTTGTGGCTTTGAAGTGAGAGAGCTCATCTTTATTTTCCAAAAAAAAGTTGTCTCGCAAAAGTTTTCAAAGAAGAGCCCTCAAGGAAAGCAACAGAGTGTGAATGCTAATATTGAGCAGACATTAGGGACACAAGTGGAGATGAAGGCCAGAAGGCTATGTTAAGCAATCAGCCATTAATTAGGACTGTAATTGATTCTAGGTTTAATGGGTGATTAAATAATGACAATAATTCCCTCACGCTCCTTATACTTATTAGGGGAATCGTGGGAGTTGCTGGGAGTTGCCTGATGTGCTTTCATTTATCCGTAGTCACGTCCCGCTTCTCTCTTGTCTGTAGCACTGGTTAAGCTGCTGAACTTTGCCTTCTGTGCGAAGTGTTGACATACAGTTCAGAGAGAACAGCGAGATTTTTCCATCCCTATTTATTATGTTGTGAGTCAGCTTGCTTCTTCTATGCCAAAACTTGACAGCCATAACCATATGGAATGGTGGGGCAGGCTTAAGGGGCTGAGAGGTCTACAAATGATCCTTTTCTT
Organism: Mobula hypostoma; assembly: GCF_963921235.1. Taxonomy (NCBI): domain Eukaryota; kingdom Metazoa; phylum Chordata; class Chondrichthyes; order Myliobatiformes; family Myliobatidae; genus Mobula; species Mobula hypostoma. The sequence goes on along the minus strand of NC_086125.1, from coordinate 11,339,778 downwards.
CATAGAGCCATGCAGAGGCACAACGCTGAAATAGGCCCTTCAGCCCACTGAGTCCATGCTGACCCACACCAATCCTGGAACAGCCAATCCCCATATTCACATCAAATCTCCTCAGATTCTTCAGCCCACAAGAAGCAATTCATAGCAGACGTTTAACCAACTAACCCGCATGTTTTGTGCTATTTATTTTATTTAGACCATAAGACAAGACAAAGGAGCAGAAGTCGTCCATTTGGCCCATCGAGTCTGCTCCGCCATTTTATCATGAGCTGATCCATTCTGCCATTTAGTCCCACTCCCCCGCCTTCTCACCATAACCTTTGATGCCCTGGCTACTCAGATACCTATCAATCTCTGCCTTAAATACACCCAATGACTTGGCCTCCACTGCTGCCCGTGGCAACAAATTTCATAGATTCACCACCCTCTGACTAAAAAAATTTCTTCGCATTTCTGTTCTGAATGGGCGCCCTTCAATCCTTAAGTCATGCCCTCTGGTACTAGACTCCCCCATCATGGGAAACAACTTTGCCACATCCACTCTGTCCCTGCCTTTCAACATTCGAAATGTTTCTATGAGGTCCCCCCTCATTCTTCTAAACTCCAAGGAATACAGTCCAGGAGCAGAAAGATGAAGCACAAGGCCTCTCTGGTCCAACGAGGCCAAGGAACATGATTACACCCATGGGACAAATTAACCTACTAATCCAGATGATTTCCGAATATGGGAAAAAACTAGAGTACCCGGAGGAAGCCTACGTGGACACAGAAAGAATGTACAAACTCCTTCCACACACTGGCAGAAATTGAACCTGGGTTGCCAGTACTGTAAAGTGTTGTGCTAACCAGTACGCCACCATGCCACTTTATCCTTAGGATGTAGAAAGAAACTGGATGATGTCCTCATTATTCTGGATATCAAATCATCACAAATGAGCTCAAAAGGTCAATGTTAAAATCTGCTGGAGGTTATGGTTGAATGAAGATTCATAAGCAAGTAAATCCAATTCTCATGTTTTGTTGTCACGATGGTTTAGAAAAGCATAATGGGCCAGTCTTAGAGCTATGGAGAGTCATGAGAGAAACTGACCATGTGAACAATCCCTTCGGCACATTAGGAGTAAACCAAGTTTTACTAATTTAAATAGGCATCCGTTAGTCTTATGAGACCATGGATTTGCGCCAATAAACTCCAAAATAACAAGCCACAAGGGGCCACCAAACAGTATTCTACATCAATGATCTGGATGATAATGTGGTTAATTACATCAGCAAATTTGCTGATGATGCAAAGATTGGAGGTGTAGTAGACAGTGAGGAAGGTTTTCAAACCTTGCAGAGGGATTTGGACCAGCTGGAAAAATGGGCTGAAAAATGGCGGATGGAGTTTAATACAGACAAGTGTGAGGTATTGAACTTTGGAAAGACAAACCAAGGTAGAACATACAAGGTAAATGGTAGGGCACTGAGGAGTGCAGTAGAACAGAGGGATCTGGGAATACAGACACAAAATTTCCTAAAAGTGGCGTCACAGGTAGATAGGGTCGTAAAGAGAGCTTTTGGTACATTGGCCTTTAGTCATAGTCATAGTCATACTTTATTGATCCCGGGGGAAATTGGTTTTCGTTACAGTTGCACCATAAATAATAAATAGTAATAAAACCATAAATAGTTAAATAGTAATATGTAAATTATGCCAGTAAATTATGCATAATTATGCACAAAGCATTGATTATAGGAGTGACGAAGGGTCTCGGCCTGAAACGTCGACTGCACCTCTTCCTATAGATGCTGCTTGGCCTGCTGCATTCACCAGCAACTTTGATGTATGTTGCTTGAATTTCCAGCATCTGCAGAATTCCTGTTGTTTGCGATTACAGGAGTTGAAATGTTATGGTGAGGTTGCATAAGACATTGATGAGGCCGAATTTGGAGTATTGTGTGTAGTTTTGGTTGCCTAATTACAAGAAGGATATTAATAAGGTTGAAAGAGTGCAGAGAACGTTTACAAGGATATTGCCGGGACTTGAGAAACTCAGTTACAGAGAAAGGTTGAATAGGTTAGGACTTTATTCCCTGTGAGGGGAGACTGGATACAGGTATATAAAATTATGATGGGTATAGATAGGGTGAATGCAAGCAGGCTTTTTCCACTGAGGACAGGGAAGAAAAAAACCAGAGGACATGGGTTAAGGGTGAAGGGGGAAAAGTTTAAAGGGAACATTAGGGGGGGCCTTCTTCACACAGAGAGTGGTGGGAGTGTGGAATGAGCTGCCAGATAAAGTGGTAAATGCGTGCTCACTTTTAAAATTTAAGAAAAACTTGGACAGGTACATGGATGAGAGTTGTATGGAGGGATATGGTCCAGGTGCGGGTCAGTGGGACTAGGCAGAAAAGTGATTCGGCAGAGCCAAGAAGGGCCAAAAGGCCTGTTTCTGTGCTGTACTGTTTCTATGGTTTCTAAGAGAGAACAGATATTTAACATGACAAGGAAACAAGGTTAACTGAAGGCAAAGAGCAACTGGTTGACACTTGCTGGTTCAATGTGGGTGAGAGCAGGGTTTAAGTAGTTTGCAGGTGATGAGTTGGGAATGAGTGGCAGGTGACTCCTGTTAGCTGCATGGAGACTGGGAGGTGCCTCCCTGTGCAGGCTTGACAGAACCCCTCCCCTCTATGGCTGACTCCTGACACCTCAGGATGATCCGGATGGGTCCAGTAGAACTTCTCAATGAGTGATGGATCCAAGATGTAACTTGCAAGACCTTTCCTACAGGCTGTACCCTTCCCAATTGACTAGGTATTGCACACCCCCTCCATGATGATGTAATTCATCAGCTGGCAAACCGCGTGCACTGAACCACTCTCCACCTCGTTGGTTCCGGAGATTGTGAGGTACAGTGGCAACTGGAGACGATAAGTGCCTGGATTGATAAACCGGGGCGATAGTTTGTGGGAGTTGGGATGCAGTTACAAATCTCAGGCAGACACCAGACACAATCCCCAGGTGGAGAAGTGTGCCTGAACGCCAACGTGGTTGGCAAACAGGCTACCCTATTCCAAGCGTTCCATTTTCATCAAACCAGAGCCCTGGTAGATGGGACCTCAACCTTTGGCTCCTCCGTGGGGAACAATGGGGGTTGGTAGCCATGAAGCACTTCAAAAGCTAATGTGACTATGGCAGAACAGATACTTCTTCCATGTGGAAGGGCTTGAGGTGGCTGATTAGTTCTTTCTGATGGACCATTGGTCTGCAGTTGATAGCCAGAGGGCAAACTCACTGAGGTACAGAGGAGGGAGCAGAAGGCATGCCAGGAGCAGGAGATGAAGTGTGGGCTCCAGTCCAACACAATGTTCTGAGGGAAACCATGGAAACGAGCTACATTGGAGAACTAGGCCCACCATCTCGGCAGCTAAAGTAAGTTTGGGGAACGCAATAAAGCGGGTTGCTTTTGGGAACCAGTCCTTTCCTGTCATGATCACCATGGCTCCAACAGAAGCTGGCAAGACCATGATGAAATCCTTGGCGATGTGGGACTACAGGCACAGGGGCCACATGATCCCAGAGGGTCACTGGTAGGAAGACTTGGACTGAGCACATTGTGGGCAGGCAGTGACAAACTGACGAGCACACGTAATCACGGAGAGCCACCAGAATCGTTGTCGCAGATCATCCAGATTGTGTCGTGCGACTAGATGGCCCAAGAGGGGTGAGGACGGGGCCCAGTGGAGTTCCTCAGCACACACAGCTGCTGGTGCATGCATACCAGTATCAGCTGTGTCTGCTGGAGCAGCCCGGGGCTGAAGTGCCTGGTGGATCTGGTTCTCTAGATCCCAGATGATCGGGGTGAGGATCTGAGAGGATGGAACGACAAGCTGAGGATTGCTTTCCTCTTCAGCTGGGTCAAACTGTCATGGCAGGGCATCCGCCTCAGTGTTCTTGGAGCTGGGTTGGCAGGAGATGTGGAAGTTGAATTGTTCGAAGAGGAGGGCCCAGCGAGCCTGACTTGGGTTCAGTTGGCGGGTCTGTAGTGTGGACCTGGGATTCTGGTGGTCAGTCCAGATCAGGAAGGGCTCCATGATCCTCATCAGCCAATATCTCTTCCTCCAAGGCCCTTTCAATAGCAAGTAACTCCAAACCTCCCACTCCATAAGAGTGCTGCGTAGAGCTGAGCTTGTGTGAGAAGAAGACACACAGAAGTGTCTTCCCATCTGGTCCTCGCTGGGAGAGATTAGCCCCAGTGCCCAAGCCAGATGCAGCCACCTGTATCACAGAAGGTCCAGGGGAGTTTGGATAGCAGAGGATGAGAGGGACGGTGAAGCATCTCCTGAGCTCATTGAAAGTGTGGTCTGCGGCAGCAGTCCCAGGAAGTAGGTGAGGTAGGTGATTTGGGGAGGGAGATTAGAGGAGCGGAGATTTGGCTGTAGTTCCTGATAAATGATAGTAGAAGCTGGAGAAGCACTGTAGCTGTTTGAGGGGCCGCGGTCAGGGTCATTCAACCATGAGGTTCATCGTTATGCCTTGTGGTGGTGAAATAAACCAGGAAGGAAATGACTGGGGTGCGGAACTGGCATATTTCTAACTCACTGTACAGCTGGGGTTCGAGGAGGCGCTGAAGGACTGAACGTACATGACAGATGAGGTCTTGGGTGTCCTTGGAATAGATGAGGATGTCAACAAGGCACACAAAAACATACCTGTCTTGGAGAATCTCATTGATGAAGGCTTGGAAAATGGCTGGCCTGTTCAAAAGTCCAAAAGGCATCACCGAGTAATCGTAGGGTCCAATGGGTGTTATGAATGCCATCTTCCACTCATCCCCCGGTGCATGTGGATCAGGTATGAGCTCCCTACAACCTGATCGACTTTGGTGAAGATCTGGGCACCGCAGAGTGTATTGAATGTGTTATCCATAAAAGGGTGAGGGTAACGCTTCTTAATGGTGACTTAGTTGAGTTCACGGTCGTCAGTGCAGGGACGAAGACCACACCCCCCCATTTCTTTTTGACAAATAAGAATGCAGCACTGGCTGTGGATGGGCGCGGGCGAATGAAGCCACACTGTAGCGTTTTGGCAATGTCGTCATTCATGACTTGCGTCTCAGGAGAGGAGAGGGAGAGCAGACAACCTCGGGGAGGGATGGTGCCCAGGAGGAGGTCGATCGCTCAGTTGTGAGGCCTATGACATGGCAGGGTGCTGGCTTGCCTTTTACCGAAGACGACGGCTAAGCCATGGCATACGTGCGGGGGTTTAGTGAGGTCGAGAGATTCCTCTGTCTCCAGAGATTTACAGGGTGAAACCACTTGAAGGTGCAGGCAGGTGATCCGATAGGCGGGTCCCCAACGCAGCAGTGAATCTGATGACCAGACAGAGTGAGGGTGAAGAATGGAGAGCCAGCGGTACCTCAAGATGAGAGGGCGCCCACGCTCACAGGCCTCGTGTGTGGTCCGATCGTCCCAGACCCCAATGAGCATCCATTATTGGTCACGATGCAGAAGTGGGGGACAGAGAGGTTCAGTAGGGAGACCAAGCTGTCCACACAGAGCCCAGTGCAAAGGGCTGCCTGCTGTGCCGGAATCCACCAGAGCCCCCTGTGGGTGTAGAACCATCGGGAAGTGCTGGAGGACAGAGACGGTAGGTCAGGCTATGGTGCTGGAATGAGAGGCCATGGGAAGCTTATAGATAGAGACCCCTCATCTCTACCTGGTGTAGCTGCTCTCTTGAACTCAGTGGGCATTTGATGTGTGGGTGATCAGTGGCTCTGCAGTAAATTTACAAGTTATTTCTCCACTGACACTCATGCTCTTGGTGGTGGGGGGTGGGGAAGTGTTTAAGGGAGCTCTCCCTACCTGCATGTGTTCCGGAGGTGTTGATGCTGGGGACCCTGTTTTGGGATCGGAACTGGGATTCTAGCTGATGATCTAGCGGGTTGTTCTATAAGATGCTCGTCAATTCTAACCTCCCGGGAGGGGGGAGAAGATGGCGACGCGACGGCAGCGCACGCAGCCACTTCGGTGATGAATATCTGTTATCTGTCAAGTAGGGGACCGTGCACAATTCTGATTTGATGGAGATAGACGTGAGAGCACGGAGGAACACCTGGAAAATTTCTGAAATGCCCGCTTCGCTGCCGCTGCTACTGTGTGGTAACCGGAATCTCCAGAGCTGAAGGCCTCGAAATCCTCGGCTTTGCATGTTTCAGTGGCCGGGGAGAGGTCGAAGGCGCTCGGCAGAGGATGGCGCTCGGGAGGCTGTATCGGAGAGGCTGGTCGGAAGCTCGGAGTTTTCGGACGGATGGACTCAGTGTGGGCTGTGGTCGGGTGCTTCCAAGGTATCAGCAAGTTGACGGTGCCTGGAGGTTTATGGCAGGGAGTTTCTCCCTTTTGCCGCCTGCTATCGGGGACTCGGGACTTTGAGACTATTTTTTACTGTGCCTATGATCTGTTCTTCATCAAATTATGGTATTGTTTTGCACTGCTGTAACTATATGTATAATTATGTGGTTCTGTCAGTGTTAGTCTTTGGTCTGTCCTGTTTTCTGTGATATCGCTCCGGAGAAACATTTTATCATTTCTGAATGCATGCATGCGTTTCTAAATGACAATAAAAGAGGACTGAGTGTTCTCATAATTTAATTCAGAAGGCTTTTGAGGTTGGAGGGCCTCTCCCAGATAGACAGGGGGCTGTGACGGTAATGGGCCAGCAGAACTTCAGCATTCCAGCCGCACTCCACAGCAACGCTCCTGGATTCCACAGTGTAATCCAGCACCAAGCATGAAGCTCGACACAGGTGATACACCACTGCTCCTCTTCCACTTCCTGGATGGTCGAAACCCTGCCACATCTCAGCGGTGAATTCCTCGTATTTATTGCAAGTGTGTGACTCTCCAGCACTAAAAATGCACCATTACAAAATGGAGTTTCTAGCTCCTAAATCTTGCAAGAAAGACTCATTCACAGAGCATCAGTAAAAGCTAAATGGGGCGGGGGGGGGAATCAAGTGGAGAGTCAAATAGTCTTTTTCTGCACTGTGAAAATTTGCCACTCTAAAGTCAAAGTCATTTTAGCTGTCATTTCATCATAGCAGGATGGTCATTTGTTGTCATTGTAAAAGGCATGAAAGGCAATTTACAAAAATAAAAGACCTTGTTAAAAGCAGGTTAACAACTGTGAAAACTTTGTAAAGACAAATGGAAGGGAACAAGGGCACAACATCGCTGGAAAGAATTAAACAGATAGATAAAACCAGAAAGAATTCAGCCTCCAGCCAGCCCTGTGTTAATTATGTACACAATACACTTCAATGAGATATTTCATATTCTAGTTTATTTTGGCTTGTGCTTCTTAAATTCACAACTTTCTGAAATTCCTTTATTTTATTACATTCATTTGAAATTTTGTCTTCTTTATCTCTGTCACTTGAATACTGCATTAATTTCTTTACTAGCCGCAGTTCTTTTTATTTAAGCATCACTTAGAAAGCAGCATTCTGGGGAGAAGTTCTTTATTGCAATGTGTAATCCTCTCCCCAGCAAATATATTGTCAAATGTACCATGAGCATTGAAAAACAGGCAGACAACATGCAAAAGCAATTGCTTAATACTGTAACAAAGGGCATGAACAGAGAGTAGAAGAGGTGAAAAAATGAAAGGAGAGACAGGGAGAGGGGGGAGAGGCAGACAGAGGGAGACAACGAGACAAAGGTGACAGAGACACAATAGACATAAGCCCTGTGAGATAGAAACAGCAGCAGGCAGAGGTACAGAGAGAGGCAGAGATACAAACACAGCAAGGCACGAATAAAGAGTCGGTGAAAGAGAGATAGCGAGCTGGAGACAGGAATGCAAAGAGAGAGAGAAAGCATGTAAGGTCAGGACAGAGGAACTGAAATAGAAATATAGAGAAACCGAGGCTATATGAGCAGAACAGAGAATGAGGAAGAAACTACGATTTTCCTGGGTTTTGCAAAGCGAATGGTAAGATCTAACATGGTGCTGAGGTGAAATCAGATTGTATGGACAGTGAATAATTAGACAATGGCATTCAGATTTAAATAAGGCCCCGTTTAAAGAAAATCATATCAACATTATTTTCATAAAATATCTGCATTTAACAATATTTACAGGTAAATAACAATGTTAATACAAATTTGAGAATGCTGATCTGGTTGAAATTAATTCTGATGTGCAGTGCCTTGAAGAATGATAACAGTGGTGCCATAGCGCCACCATTGAAAGGAGGGCATAACTGCAGTGTGCATTGTTTACATAGAGCATTCCCATTATAATCTTGGGCAGGAAAAGCAAGGGGAAATTTTAATGTAAATGTGAAGGAATAACACATAGGCATATTTTATTTTGTGAACTTGAGGTTTATTCTAATTTGCATATTTTATTGCAATGGCAAAAAGCAGACTTAACAGGCGGAATGATCAATAATAGAATATCTGATAATAAGAATCCGTAAACAATAAAAATTCACCTCCAGCGCCTGGAACAAAGACCAAGCCATTGTACCATTGTGAGATTTTTTACAGACATCCCAGGCAGAGCAGTTGAAGTGGGCGGCTAATTTACCATTGAATTAATCTGTTCTACCAACAGGTAAAGAATTGAAATAAACACAGGAAACACTGAAAGAACTCAGCAGGTCTGCGGACAGAGAAACAGCTAACAGTTCAGACTGAACTGTGAAAGAGAAAACAAGTTAATTTTAAGTTGCAAAAGGGGCGGAGGAAGGAGGGATAGGACAAAGGGGATATCTCCTGGGTTGCCATGGTGATGCACTATCAATGAAGCCGTCTGGATGATAGCTTAATGAAGAAGTTGGAGTGTGAGAGGGAGAGAGAGAGATGGAGGAGTGATAAGCGGAAGAGAGATAGGCAGAGAGAGTGAGGGAGAGATGGGGAGAGAGGTGGGGTGAGGCAAGGGAGAGAAATATGGATGAAAGATCAGGGAGCTGGATGAGTGAGGGAGAGAGATGGGGCGAGGGAGACAACAAGCAAAGAGAGACAGGGAGACAGAAAGTGAGGGAGTGAGAGAGAGGGACAGGAAGATGGAAACAGAACGGGAGAGGCAAAGGGTGAGAGTGAAAAAATAATAAAGAAGCACATAAAATCTCCGAAATTCAGGTCAGAGTTGTTACAAACTACTGAAGCAGACAGAGAAACATTGTAGACCAGGCTGCACAAATGGGAAGAGCAAAACTGAGTTAATATTACAATTGGCTAACCTGTGACAGATCTGGCACATTGACTGAAGGGTGTGACTTCACTTTGCTATGTTTATATGGGTCATTTCTGCATTCACTTTGGTCAGCGGAATACAACGGAAATATTTGTAACATTGCTATCCTCTCCACAGATGCTGTCTGGCCTGTTATGTGTTCCCAGCAATTTCCACTTTCAGTTCAGTTTTTCCAGTATCTGCAGAGTTTTTTGGTTATTAGATATTGTTTACTTACTCATTTTCAAGTGTGTAACTGTGGTCTTGCCAAATCCACTAAATCTACAAACCACAGTCTGTCTTTTTGTGCCGAGTTGTGATTGCCTTGAATAAATTTCCAAAATGTTGCAAAGTTTTGGAATTCACATACACTGTCAAATTTAATAAAGGTTTAATTATTAATTTCTAATATTTGAATTGGTGGTACAGCCATGACATTGCAAAAGCCACCTCCGTTGTCAAATTGTTGGCTGCTGGGATGGGGAAGAGATCAGAAACAGCTATTGAAATTAACAGATTATGTGTGATCTAGGATCTGATTTCTAACTGTTAGTGGCAACTGGTGAGGGGAGATGGAAGGAACCCGTTTCCATTCATTTGGAGAATTCAGGCTCGGGGGCCAGAGTATAAAGAAGTCAGGAAACATTTGGTGGAAATTCTAAATTCTCTAAATATTGATGTGCTAAAAGAGTTGATAGGTGGTTAAAACGCATGTGGTGTGCTGGCCTTCCTTAGTCAGAGATTGAGTTCAAGAGCCACAGGGTAACATTGCAGCTCTATAAAACTCTGGTTAGACTATACTTGGAGTATTGTGTTCAGTTCTGGTCGACTCATTATAGGGAGGATGTGGAAACTTTAGAGAAAATGCAGAGGAAATTTACCAGGATGTTCCACGGATTCGAGAGTATGTCTGATGAAGAAAGGTTGAAGAAGCCTTAGATCAAAGGAAGATGTGAGGTGATTTCATTGAGTGACATAAGAAGATAAGAGGCTTAGAGAGTGAACAGCCAACACCTTGTTCCCCAAGGCATCAATGGCTAATAATATCCTTTTAAGGTGATCAGAGAAAATTTTAGGGGTGATGTCAGAGTTAGACTTTTTAGATGCCTGGAATGCACTACTAGGGGTGGTTTTAGAGGTAGGCACATTAGGGGCATTTAAGAGACATCGATGAAAGAAAAGTGGAGGGTTATGAGATGTGTAGGAGGGAAGGATTAGATTGATCATGGGTTAAAAGCATTGGCACAATATTGTGAGCCAAAGGACCCATACCGTGCGTTACTGTTCTATGTTCCATGCTCTAATATCAGCAGATGCCAGGGTAATTGATAATTTGATAGACGGATAAGTTTTAGTTCAAGATATGGGCAAACATGGAGTAAGATCACATATTAACCACAATATTTTCGAGTGGCTGACTATCCACTTCGTGGGCGTTGTCCTTGTGAAAAGCATAGCCCTCTCATTGGGACTTATGGTGACAAGGAGCCGTACTGGAGTGAGATAGACCAGCTGGTTGAGAGGTGTTGCAACAACCACCTTGCTCTCAACCAGTAAAGCCAAGGAAATGCTTGTGGACTTCAGGAAACTGAAGTCAAGAGGACACACACCATCATCACTGAGGGATCAGCAGTGGAAAGGGTGAGCACCTTCAAGTTCTTGAGTGTCAAAATCTCTGAAGATCTATCCTGGGCCCACCATATTGCTGCTATTTCAGAGACGGCATGACAGCGACTATGTTTCATTAGGAGTTTAAGATTTGGTAGATCACCAAAGACTTGAGCAAATTTCTACAGATGTACCATGGAGGGCATTCACGGTGCTTGCACCACAGGGAGGTATGAATAGGCCACTGCACAGGATTAGAAAAAGCTGCAGAGGGTTGCAATCTCAGCATGGGCTCCCAGCCTCCCCTACATCGCAGACATCTCCAAAACACCATGCCTCAAAAAGGCGGAATCAATCATTAAGGACCCCCATCACCCAAGACAAGCCCTCTTCTCATTGCTACCATGAAGGAAAAGGTACAGGAGCCATAAGACACACAGTCAACATTTTAGGAACAACTCTTTACCCACTGCAATCAGATTTCCAAATGGACAACCAAGCCATGAAGACTACCCCACTATGTTTTGGCTCTCACATATAGTACATTATGTGTGTGTATGGATATTTATACACACACATATATTGTCGTGGCTATCCCTCGAGGTTGAGAATGATGGTCTTCGTTCTGAAGAAGTGGCCCACAGTGCGAAGATGCTTGTATGTGTATTTGTTTAACGTGTACTTGATGTTGCACTCCAAGAAGCACACGATACTTCACAAATCAACTAACTGATTCCAATGGCACGGAAACCATGACGATTGGAGCTGATGGATTTGTTGCAGCCTTCATCCGCCTTCACAGCCGTTGAGTTCAAAGTAACTTCGTCCGCCTGTTCCACCGTTGAGGACTTCGTTGGATTGTTCTTTGTCAGGGTCCTCACCCTCGACCTCACCGCCATGGGTGACCCTACCAGGAGCATAGCTCCAGACGGCATTGCTGTCGGGATCACAGGACCACACAAGCTTCTCCACCACGACAAGGCTACTAAACAGCTTCCTCCCACAGGCAGTCAGACTGCTAAATAGCTGCTCTACCTGACTCCGCTTTGGACACTTTTAACTTGCACTGGACACTTATAACTTGATTTTAACTGACATGTGGCTGTTGTGTTTGACTATTTATTGTTATGATTATTATTTAGTGTTGCGTTTGTTATGTTATGATTGCACTGCTCCTGAGAAACGCTGTCTCATTCTGCCCTGCAGAGCTGATGTACGGTTAGAATGACAATAAAGTTTTTTGAATCTTTGAATCTTTGAAGGTGACAATCCACAGAGAAGATACATATATACATTATTATATATAGTGTATTTAAAAAAAATAGAAAATATATTATCATAACTTTTGCTCTTTTTATGTATTACACTATACTGCTGAACAAAAACCACAAATTTCAACATATACCAATGCTATTAAACATAATTCTGATTCTGATATTTCTCTACTTTCCCCTCACAACATTTCAATACGATTGACTCTAGACAGACCACACTAAAGGGGTAGTCCATTTTGATTATCAGTCCAAGTTAATGGGCTAATCTACAAAATCAGTGGAGGTGTGGGGAAGAAAGGGTTTTAATCAAGGTAGAACCCAGCCTTCTCAGCCCATGAGGAGGAAGAGGGCAGAGTGGTTGCTATCCCTTTGCAACTGCTAATATCAACGACTCAGCAATCAGCCATTTACACAGACTGTAGATGAAACCAGGACCTCCTGCTCCCATGCATCACTTACACTGAACTGTTACTTGCAGAAACACTGGGGGAGTGAGTTTCTCATTGTAAAAGAGATTGTAACTCTGTGTATTATGGCAATAAGATGACTCAATTAAAAATGTTACTGAATCTAAATTGGGAATTTAAATAGCATTCTCAAAGGCATTATTTAAATATGAAAACACGGACGGAGCTACCAGCAGCACTATCTAGCGGTACAGTGGGTAAGAGAATCTGGTTATATGTCAGTACTTACTGAAGCCATGCAGGATAATTTGCAGAAAGCGATGGATTCTCAAATCCCCATTAGTCATGAGTACTGAGCCATATATTCTGTTCAGCTAAATATATTGTTGAATAAATAAAGGGTCAGTCACTAAAAGCAGTACCGAAAAAAATGCTGAGAGAAATGTTTGCGAGTGTTGTAATAAGTGGGGGACGCTGGAGGCAGAGATTGTCATCAGCAAAATGAGGGGACGATTGGAAATGAGGAACGTGGGGGTCACACTAGGAAATGGGAGAAATATCAAACAGTGACACAGTGAGAAGAGTGGGGTGTATCTGTGTCACAGTGAGGGGTGTGGGGTGTATCAGTGTCACAGTGAGAGGTGTGGGGTGTATCAGTGTCACAGTGAGGGGTGTGGGGTGTGTCAGTGTCACAGTGAGAGGTGTGGGGTGTATCAGTGTCACAGTGAGGGGTGTGGGGTGTATCAGTGTCACAGTGAGAGGTGTGGGGTGTATCAGTGTCACAGTGAGGGGTGTGGAGTGTATCAGTGTCACAGTGAGAGGTGTGGGGTGTATCAGTGTCACAGTGAGAGTGTGGGGTGTATCAGTGTCACAGTGAGGGGTGTGGTGTGTATCAGTGTCACAGTGAGAGTGTGGGGTGTATCAGTGTCACAGTGAGGGGTGTGGGGTGTATCAGTGTCACAGTGAGAGGTGTGGGGTGTATCAGTGTCACAGGGAGTGGTGTGGGGTGTATCAGTGTCACAGTGAGGAGTGTGTGGTGTATCAGTGTCACAGTGAGAGGTGTGGGGTGTATCAGTGTCACAGTGAGAGGTGTGGATTTTATCAGTGTCACAGTGAGGGGTGTGGGGTGTATCAGTGTCACAGTGATGGGTGTGGTGTGTATCAGTGTCACAGTGAGAGTGTGGGGTGTATCAGTGTCACAGTGAGGGGTGTGGGGTTTATCAGTGTCACAGTGAGAGGTGTGGGGTTTATCAGTGTCACAGTGAGGGGTGTGGAGTGTATCAGTGTCACAGTGAGAGGTGTGGGGTTTATCAGTGTCACAGTGAGAGTGTGGGGTGTATCAGTGTCACAGTGAGGTGTGTGGGGTGTATCAAAGTCACAGTGAGGGGTGTGGGGTGTATCAGTGTCACAGTGAGAGGTGTGGTGTGTATCAGTGTCACAGTGAGGGGTGTGGATTTTATCAGTGTCACAGTGAGAGGTGTGGGGTGTATTAGAGTCACAGTAAGAGGTGTGGGGTGTATCAGTGTTACAGTGAGGGGTGTGGGGTGTATCAGTGTCACAGTGAGGGGTGTGGGGTGTGTCAGTGTCACAGTGAGGGGTGCGGGGTGTATCAGTGTCACAGTGAGAGGTGTGGTGTGTATCAGTGTCACAGTGAGGGGTGTGGGGTGTATCAGTGTCACAGTGAGAGTGTGGGGTGTATCAGTGTCACAGTGAGGGGTGTGGGGTGTATCAGTGTCACAGTGAGAGGTGTGGGGTGTGTCAGTGTCACAGTGAGGGGTGTGGAGTGTATCAGTGTCACAGTGAGAGGTGTGGGGTGTATCAGTGTCACAGTGAGGGGTGTGGTGTGTATCAGTGTCACAGTGAGAGTGTGGGGTGTATCAGTGTCACAGTGAGGGGTGTGGTGTGTATCAGTGTCACAGTGAGAGTGTGGGGTGTATCAGTGTCACAGTGAGGGGTGTGGTGTGTATCAGTGTCACAGTGAGAGGTGTGTTGTGTGTCAGTCACAGTGAGGGGTGTGGAGTGTATCAGTGTCACAGTGAGGGGTGTGGGGTGTATCAGTGTCACAGTGTGGGGTGTGGAGTGTATCAGTGTCACAGTGAGGGGTGTGGGGTTTATCAGTGTCACAGTGAGGGGTGTGGGGTGTATCAGTGTCACAGTGAGAGGTGTGGGGTGTATCAGTGTCACAGTGAGGGGTGTGGGGTGTATCAGTGTTACAGTGAGGGGTATGGGGTGTATCAGTGTCACAGTGAGGGGTGTGGGGTGTGTCAGTGTCACAGTGAGGGGTGTGGTGTGTATCAGTGTCACAGTGAGAGGTGTGGGGTGTATCAGTGTCACAGTGAGGGGTGTGGTGTGTATCAGTGTCACAGTGAGAGGTGTGTTGTGTGTCAGTCACAGTGAGGGGTGTGGAGTGTATCAGTGTCACAGTGAGGGGTGTGGGGTGTATCAGTGTCACAGTGTGGGGTGTGGGGTGTATCAGTGTTACAGTGAGGGGTGTGGGGTGTATCAGTGTCACAGTGAGGGGTGTGGAGTGTATCAGTGTCACAGTGAGGGGTGTGGGGTGTATCAGAGTCACAGTGAGAGGTGTGGGGTGTATCAGTGTCACAGTGAGAGGTGTGGGGTGTGTCAGTGTCACAGTGAGAGGTGTGGATTTTATCAGTGTCACAGTGAGGGGTGCGTGGTGTATCAGTGTCACAGTGAGGAGTGTGGGGTGTATCAGTGTCACAGTGAGGGGTGTGGGGTGTATCAGTGTCACAGTGAGGGGTGTGGGGTGTGTCTGTCACAGTGAGGGGTGCGGGGTGTATCAGTGTCACAGTGAGGGGTGTGGAGTGTGTCAGTGTCACAGTGAGAGGTGTGGAGTGTATCAGTGTCACAGTGAGAGTGTGGGGTGTATCAGTGTCTCAGTGAGAATTGTGGGGTGTATCAGTGTCACAGTGAGAGGTGTGGGGTGTATCAGTGTCACAGTGAGAGTGTGGGGTGTATCAGTGTTACAGTGAGAGGTGTGGGGTGTATCAGTGTCACAGTGAGGGGTGTGGGGTGTATCAGTGTCACAGTGAGAGGTGTGGTGTGTATCAGTGTCACAGTGAGAGGTGTGTTGTGTGTCAGTCACAGTGAGAGGTGTGGGGTGTATCAGTGTCACAGTGAGAGGTGTGTTGTGTGTCAGTCACAGTGAGGGGTGTGGGGTGTGTCAGTGTCACAGTAAGAGGTGTGGGGTGTATCAGTGTTACAGTGAGGGGTATGGGGTGTATCAGTGTCACAGTGAGGGGTGTGGGGTGTGTCAGTGTCACAGTGAGGGGTGCGGGGTGTATCAGTGTCACAGTGAGGGGTGTGGTGTGTATCAGTGTCACAGTGAGAGGTGTGTTGTGTGTCAGTCACAGTGAGGGGTGTGGAGTGTATCAGTGTCACAGTGAGGGGTGTGGGGTGTATCAGTGTCACAGTGTGGGGTGTGGAGTGTATCAGTGTCACAGTGAGGGGTGTGGGGTTTATCACTGTCACAGTGAGGGGTGTGGGGTGTATCAGTGTCACAGTGAGAGGTGTGGGGTGTATCAGTGTCACAGTGAGGGGTGTGGGGTGTATCAGTGTTACAGTGAGGGGTATGGGGTGTATCAGTGTCACAGTGAGGGGTGTGGGGTGTGTCAGTGTCACAGTGAGGGGTGCGGGGTGTATCAGTGTCACAGTGAGGGGTGTGGTGTGTATCAGTGTCACAGTGAGAGGTGTGTTGTGTGTCAGTCACAGTGAGGGGTGTGGGGTGTATCAGTGTCACAGTGTGGGGTGTGGGGTGTATCAGTGTCACAGTGACGCGTGTGGGGTGTGTCAGTGTCACAGTGAGGTGTGTGGGGTGTATCAAAGTCACAGTGAGGGGTGTGGGGTGTATCAGTGTCACAGTGAGGTGTGTGGGGTGTATCAAAGTCACAGTGAGGGGTGAGGGGTTTATCAGTGTCACAGTGAGAGGTGTGGAGTGTATCAGTGTCACAGTGAGAGGTGTGGGGTGTGTCTGTGTCACAGTGAGGGGTGTGGGGTGTATCAGAGTCACAGTGAGGGGTGTGGGGTGTATCAGTGTCACATTGAGAGGTGTGGGGGGTATCAGAGTGTCACAGTCAGCGATGTGGGGTGAAAATACATAGACTATTTTTCAAATGGGTTGCAAGTTTAGAAATCAGATGGATGAAGGGATTTTGGAGTTCTTTGCAGAGTTCCCCGAGGTTAACCTACAAGCTGTGTTGGTGGTAAGGAAGCCCAAATGCCTTGTGAGCATTCATTTCGAGAGGACTGGAATCATCGCCCTTGGAGTATTGAAAGAGAGGACGTAGTGACATTGGAGAGTGTCTGTAGGAGTTAAATGTGAATGAGTTTGGGTGGGACTGCAACCAGATGTCATGGGTTAAACGGTGAAAGCTGAGAAGTTTAAGTGGAACATGAGGGATAATTTCCTCACTTAGAGGGTCGTGAAAGTGTGGAATGAGCTGCTAGTGCATGTGGTGGATGAAAGCTCAATTTCAATGTTTAAGAGAAGTTTGGATGGGTACATGGATAGTAAGGATATGGAGGATTATGGTCTCGATGCAGCTGGATGTGAGTAGGCAGTTTAAATAATTTAGTATGGACTAGATGGGCCAAAGGGCCTGTTTCTGCGCTGTACTTCTCTATGACTCTATGAGTCCGGGAATGAATGGGTTAACATACCAGTAGCGTTCAATGGCTCTGGACTTGAACTCGTGGGGCCTTACAAGAATGATGGTGGAATGATTGAAATGTACTGAACGTATGAAAGGTCTGGACCTTGTGGATGTGGATAGGATATTTCCTATAGTGGGGGATTAGAGGACACAGTCTCAGAATATAAGAGTGTCCCTTTAGAACAGAAATGAGGAAGAGTTTCTTTAGCCTGAAGAGTGTGAATCTGCGGAATTCAAGCCACACCTGTTTGTGGATGCTAAGTTATTGGGTATATTTAAAGCAGAGGTTGGTAGGTTTGATTAGTAAGGGCACTAATGGCGCGTGGCCAAGTGGTTAAGAAGTTCGTCTAGTGATCTGAAGGTTGTTAGTTTGAGCCTTGGCCGAGGGAGCGTGTTGTGTCCTTGAGCAAGGCACTTAACAGCACAGTGCTCTGCGACGATACCGGTGCCAAGCTGTGTCGGCCCTAGTGCCCTTCCCTTGGATAACATTGGTGGCATGGAGAGGGGAGACTTGCGGCATGGGCAACCAATGGTCTTCCATACAACCTTGACCAGGCCTGCACCCTGGAAACCTTCCGAGGTGCAAATCCATGGTCTCACGAGTCTAACTGATGCCTATAATGTTTACAGGGAGAAGGCAGGAGAATGAGTGTGGGAGGGATAAGAAATCACCCATGATATCATGGTGGAGCAGAATTGATGGACCGAATGGTTTAATTCTGCTGTTATGTCTTATGGTCTTATGGTGAGGGTTGTATCAGGGAGTGTCACAGTGAGACGCGTGGGGTGTATCGTAAATCTATCTATGCTTTCTGGCTGCTTAGATATAAAATGGCTGTTGTTTTATCAAGATTACTTTCTAAAATCATTGTAAAAATCTCTGCTCCTTGTTTCAGTTAAAATGTCAATGTATAAATTGGAACAAAACACTTCTGGGTTTCTAATAATTTATTCAGCGAGAGGAATTAAGAAAGCGATTTTCGATCAGTGGGACTGGGATGATGCAGAGGGCTTCGTCTCACTGAACATTTCTCCAGTAATGAGTCCGACTGAACCCTCTCCTGTCACTGTTAATGATACCAGCTCGTGTAAAATGGTTTTGTGATGACTCCCTATGGTCTCAGAAAGAGAAAACCGCAAGCTTAGAAAACAATAGCAGATGTAACTCTGAATGTTGGATCAGAGTGAAGCTGTTATATCCCACTACCGAAGGAATGATCCTCACCATCTGCTCTGACATTACAGGCTGACCCTTCCACCAGTGCACCATGACAAGGGAGGACCAGGGGAAGTCACACAGCCCCTTGTGTCCAATCAAAGAGCTCGAGCCTGATCGATGTCTTTATCACTTCTGTCCACCTTCATTTTCTAACTCAGAATATGCTTGTCTCTCAAACATTTAATATTTCAGAGCAATTAAATCAATCCTCTGACGCCACATTCCTCTTTCTCATATTCCCATTTCTCACATTCCCATTAACAGCCTCCAAATTCTACTTCCCACATCCACACTTGGGCCAGTTGGCTAGATCACCCACACGGCTTTAGGATATAGGAGGAAACTGCCATATGCAAACTCTACGTGGACAGCATCAGAGCTCAGGATGGAACCCAGGTCCTTGTAACCCTGAGTCAGTGACTCCTCTAACTGTGTGCCCCAGATAATAAGTCTAATACTAACACACTTTCAATGGCACTCATAGCTTTAGAGGGGGAGGGTTCCTGTTTTCTACAACCCTTTGTGTTCAGATGTGTTTCCCAACATTCTACAACGTCCAGCGAGGAGTGACCTCAAAGAAGATTAGCGCTGTGGCCATGAAATACACCTCCTGACTGCCTCTCTACAGATGCTGCCTGACCTGTTGAGTTCTTCCAGCATTTTCTATTTTCATTAGCCGAGGTTTGAAACAGATCTGACATAAAAACATCAACAATTCCTCACGCCTCATGGATGCTGCTCACTCCCGAGATCCTCTGGCATATTGTTTGTTACATTCAAAACAACCCCTAACTTAAATATTGAAATATATATTTCTGTATTCTGTTTCTGATACTTACCCTCCTGTTCCCTGTTTAGTGCAAGGCCAGAGATTTGTGGCATGAGACTCCAAGTTTCCAAGAGTGGCAAACGAGGTATTTTGAGTTCATGGTATTTATGGTTACAATTGGATGAATTTTTAATCAGCTGTCCGTGCTTGATGCATCTCCACCCACCCACAACTACCCTCTCCCTACTGAGCTGGCACCACTCTCACTCAGTGATCTACAGATGGAAATTTTGTGACTCCGTGGGGATGGAAGACGAGAGAGGCAACGGCTTGAAATATGGCACAGTCAGAGAGGAGAAGGATGCAGAAGTGATGAGAATTTGTAGACCAGGAGGTCATGTTTACAAGAAAGCAAGTCTTCAACATATCAAGAGAAATAGAAGTATTGACTGAGGTCAAAGGGGACTGGGAGGCAGCAAGCAGATCAATGCTGATGCAAGAGCCCCACAATGTGCTTTGAGGAAAAGGACACAGGTTCACCCTGTCTGTTTATTTTATTTTGTGACATACAGTATTTACATCAGAGGCTCAATTCCCTAATCTTCATAAAATTCCTCCCTGCTCAGGTATTCCAAAGCACTCTGGTGGGAATGAAGCATGGGACTAGAAGCCAGATCACAGCAAACAAACTGGGGTCCAATCTAAGGTGGGGAGAGCCTAGAAGTTGTGGGTACGATCACTGCTGGGTGATGAATTAACACGATGATCATGATCAAGGACAGGATGGTGGGTGATGTGGAGGGAGTGATTGGGCAGTTGGATTAGTCCCTTCAGGGTGGGGCGAACAGCAAAACTTCAGGGATCAGGGAACAGAGGAATGGTTGCTGGGTGGGTGGGGCTGGTGTTGGTCGGGGAGAATGAGATGGGGGGGTAAAGCCTGGGTGGTGAGTAGTTGGTGGGGTCCCAAAGGGTGAAAGGGAGTTCCAGTCTTCCAAGACAATACAAAGGCCTGATTGCCCAGGAATTCAATGAGGATTGCTCTGAAGATAAGATGGAACACTTTCCCCCACACTTATCCTCCCGTGGTGAGTGCAGCAGTCTCACAGCTCCATGGGTCCAGTTCTATTCTGCCCTGGGGTTGACTGCCTTGAACTGGGTGGAGATGGATTAAATTAGGTCTGGTTGGTTGGATCAGATTGGATCAAGTTTGACTGAGCCAGATGGGGTTGACAGAATTGGATTATATTGGCTCTGGTTGGGGCGGGTTGGGTCACATTGTACTCCGGTGTGCTTGGTTGGATGAGGTTGGGATGGGTTGGATCAGATTGGATAAGATTGAACTAGTTTGGACTGTTATATGCTTGGGTGGATCAAGTTAGCTTAGATTAAACTGGTTGGGTTGGTTTGGATGAATTTGTTCCAGTTGCATCAGGTTGGGATGAAATGGATTGGGTTGGGTTGGATGAATTGGGTTGTTTTGGATTGGATCAGGTAGATCAGGTTGAGTCAGGTTGGACAGGGTGGGGTTAGGTGAACTGGATTGGGGTGGGTTACGTAAGGTTTGGTTGGTTTGAATTGGGTTTGATTGGGTTGGGTTGCACTGTGATGGAATAGGTTGTATTAGGTTGGACTGGGTTGGATTAAGTTTGGATTAAGTTTGGACTGGGTTGGAACAGTTCGATCATTTTGGGTCAGGTTGGAATGGGTTGTGTCATGTTGAGGAAACACTGAATTCTCCCTGCTACCACACTGAATCAGTTAGGCCAAGCAGAGCAGACAAATACAATTGTCCGCCAAAACAGGAATAATCTTATTCCCTTGGCCACAGGTAAAATGACAACGAAGTAGAGCTGTTGTAGTACACACTTTGCAATTACCAGACGAATCAGGGTTTGAAAGATAACTCACTTCGAATAACAACGGCCTTGAGGAGCTGTTACAGTCTGACACATGATTGGCATACAGAGACACTTTGCTGAGTAATCAGAAATGAATGATTGGGGACCTGGTACAGAAATGTTTTATCACAGCAGAAGTGTTTTGTTGTGCAGTTTGCTTTCCCTAATCCCTATGTATAGCCACATCTGGGTCACCACTGTCTCTCAGGGGAGGAAACAGCTCACACTGTCAAGCCTATATGTGATTTCAGACTCACCAATTCTTAACCCTCTCCTCAATTCGGGACAAAGCAGGAATGGAGGCCAACGGTGTCAAAACAGAGAGACAGACAGAGGTTGACAGAGGGCAGGTCCCAAAGGAATCCACAAGGTCCTTAGTTGGTCAAAGGGATCCTGTAAAGGAATAAATCCTCTCTGTCCCATCACCTGCTCTCAAGATCATCTTCAATCGATTCCATATGGCCATGTTCTGGGTATCCTCTCCACATGCAGCTGGATACCATAGCAGTTAGCAGAACACCTTGCAACACCAGCAATCAGAAGATTAGGGTTCAATTCCTGCTACTATCTCTAAGGAGTGTGTGTGGGTTTCCTTCCACATATGTGTTAGGATCAATAATTGTGGACGTCCTATGTTGATGAGACATGCAGGCTGCCCCCAGCACATCTTTGGGCTATGTTGGCTGTCGATGCAAAGGGAACATTTCACTGTCTATCTCAATGTGCCATGGATTCTGGTTAATTTACTTATTTAATGATGAGACCTGATGAAGGGTCTCGACCTGAAATGTTAACTATTTACCCTTTTCCATGGATGTTGCCTGACCTGCTGAGTTCCTCAAGCATTTTGTGTGTGTTACTTATTTATTTAAAGATTGAGCATGGACAGGCTCTTCTGCCCTTCGAGCTGCACCAGCCAACAACCCCCAACAAAGCTGATTTAACCCTGGATTAATCACGGGTCATTTTACAATGACCAGTTAATCCACCGGGTATCCCTTTGGACTGTGGTAGAAACCGAAGGGCCCTGTGAAAACTCACGCATTCTACGGGGAAGACGTACAGACTCCGTGGAGAGAACATAGGGATTGAATTCTGAACTATGAGGCCCAAGCTGAAATAGATTCGAGCTACTCTGCCACGTAGGCACATGTTGACATACTGGAACCAGTATATTTTGGTATAATTAAGCAGCTGCCCCAATTAGCCAAAGTTTCATGGAAACAGAAAAGTATAAAAAGGACAAACTGAGTAACAAATTATGTTTTTAAATGAGATACAGAACAATTAACAATGAAAATAAACACAGAACAAATTAGAACACTGCCAAAATTACTACAGTACTATAAAACTGTGTATTAGTTCCTAATAGTTATCGATGGAGGAATTCATTCAGTGTACAAATCATCACAGACACCTAGTGCAGATAGTGGACTGCCGTCACACAATGTTATCGACGATTGCATCCTCCAAATCTTCAAATTCACTGTAACATTCAAGATGATTGTCGATAGATTCCTTCAAATTCCTCATAGTTCCTATTTTGTTGAAGTAGTGAAATTGTTTCATTTTCACTCCCAACCATTTTTGGCATCCCCAAGCCGGAATGCTTGAAACGGCAGTGAGCAAAACAGTTCATGATTGTCTTACTGCTTATTTCTCACCAACTATCAGTGATAAAAAAAACACTGTTTTTGGAACACAAACACATGCAACTGACACTACTTAAAAAATGTTCTCTTTAAGCAGAGTATAGCATCTAACAACCACATGAGTGCGCACAACTGATCCTAGTTAGAATGTGCTTGGCAAGTCTCATGCCTTGATTAAACGGCATCGTGTCCCAAATAATGAAGAGAATTCCGACGATTTTCTCAATTTGCTTCTTTTCATTAAGAGTTGTCTTAAATAAGCGACTGCCCCCATTCACCAATGGCACAATAAAATGGAATTCACTGGAACGCGACAAGTAAAGCTAATCTGTAGGCTGTAAAAATAGGGGACAAGCTCTCCTCTACAATCACTCTGAGCACCGGTGCCCCACAAGGCTGTGTACGCAGCTCCCTGCTGTACTCACTGTACACCCATGATTGTGTAGCCAAGTTTCCTTCGAACTCAATATATAAGTTTGCCAATGACACCACAATTGTAGGCCGTATCTCGGGTAATGTTGAGTTTGAGTACAGAGAGGAAATTAAGAACCTGGTGGCATGGTGCGAAGACAATAACCTATCCCTCAACGTCAGCAAGATGAAGGAATTGGTTGTTGACTTCAGAAGGAGTAGCGGACCGCACGATCCCATTTACATCGGTGGTGCACAAGTGGAATAGGTCAAAAGCTTTAAGTTCCTCTGAGTCAATATCACAAATGGCCTGACTTGGTCCAACCAAGCAGAGTCCACTGCCAAGAAGGCCCACCAGCGCCTTTACTTCCTGAGAAAACTAAAGAAATTTGGCCTGTCCCCTAAAACCCTCACTATTTTTTATAGATGCACCGTAGAAAGCATTCTTCTAGGGTGCATCACAACCTGGCATGGAAGTTTTCCTGTCCAAGACCAGAAGAAGCTGCAGAAGATCGTGAACACAGCCCAGCACATCACACAAACCAGTCTTCCGTCTTTGGACTCACTTTACACCGCACGCCGTTGGAGCAGTGCTGCCAGGATAATCAAGAACACGACCCACCCAGCCAACACACTTTTCATCCCTCTTCCCTCTGGGAGAAGGCTCAGGAGCTTGAAGACTCGTATGGCCAGATTTGGAAACAGCTTCTTTCCAACTGTGATAAGACTGCTGAACGGATCCTGACCCGGATCTGGGCCGTACCCTCCAAATATCCGGACCTGCCTCTCGTTTTTTTTGCACTACCTTACTTTCCCTTTTCTATTTTCTATTTATGATTTATAATTTAAATTTTTTAATATTTATTATCGATTTGTACTCCAGGGAGCGGGAAGCGCAGAATCAAATATCGCTGTGATGATTGTACGTTCTAGTATCAATTGTTTGGCGACAATAAAGTATAAAGTATAAAGTAAAGTATAATCTAGTTGAGAAGTCTTTCATTGATTCTGTTATAGTTACTATTCTAATGATTTGTTGAGTATGTCCACAAGGAAATGAATCGCAGGGTTGTATGTGGTTACGTTCAAAGGATTCAAAGTACATTTATTATCAAGTATGTATAAATTATACAAACTTGAGGTTTGTCTGCGTACAGGCAGCTACAGAGCAAGAAACCCGAAATAACCCAATCTGAAAAAAAGACCAACACCCAATACGCAGAGAAAGAAGGAAAAAAAAATCACAAATCATGCAAACAATAAAAGCAAGCAACAGCATTTGGAACCAAATTAAGTCCGTAGGTTCGATTCTTGGGGCAACCAGAGCAGGTCCATAGCCTGCATCTCAGTTCACCAAACAGCGGGGCAAACCGTCGTGAAGCTCGCAGAAGTGCGTAGCGGCTGGAGCAGTCTCACAACCTCGCTGCCACGGAGGGTGGACAGGACATATAGGTAACAAACAAGAGGATATCTGCAGATGCTGTAAATCCGAGCAACACACACAAAATGCGGGAGGAACTCAGCAGGCCAGGCGGCATCTATGGAAAAAAGTACACTCGATGTTTCGGGCCAAAGCCCTTTGGAAGGACTGGAGAAAAAAGGCATATATGTGTACTTTGATAATAAAAATTTACTTTAAACTTTAATATTTATCTTTAAAGATACTTCAGGAATTGCTTCAGGTTCTGTTCTTCAAAACTCCAGTGGTTTTGTTGATCATATACTGGATGCCAAACTTCAACCCTAACTCGGTGACTGTGTCACATTTGTTGATCAGTGACTTTCTCGAAAACCTTTGAACCTTTATTTTTCAAAAATATCATTTGTCTTCCATTGCCGTGAAGCAAAAAAGAGTTTCTTAAAACCAATGCATTTATAATAAAGGCCATTTGCTAGTCAGCTCTGGATGACTGACACTTGTGGGGAATATTTCCAAAATATTCTATCAAACTTTGGTATAAAACTTCAACCAGATTATTTTATTTTATGAACCTAAGGTGCAACTTTCTTCCATTTGTGACAAATCTGCTGGGTGACTTATCTACAGGTCATCCAGCTGTCTATTCATGTTTACATGGGCCAGGTCTCGGATAACACTGAGCTAGAATTACTAACTCGGGATTTCAATGAATAATAAGAAAAAACGAGGATTCCTTATTCTGTGGTGAAATACAACTTGATGTTGAAAGATTACAGTATAACTGAAGATTAATGTAACTGTTTTATCTTTCAATTTCTCTCTTTCCTTTGTACTTTAAGATGATCCTGACATATGCTCAGACAATACTGGGGATCAATCGACTGATGATCTGATAAGGTTTGATAAGCAGCCTATCCACAACCATTCATTCACTCCCATCACCCAGCCACAACAGTAGCACCTTACATCTATCTTCCTGATGCATTGAAGCAACTCACAACTCCTTATTGAGAACCAGTTAAACTCAACCCCTAGGACAAGGGCTAAAAACTCACAGCAAGCCACGCACGGTCCCAACTCGGAGACACGTTGCTGTTGTTGGGTCGCATATCGAATCTGCCTCCCTAATAGCATAGTGTGTACACTCTAGGCTTGTAGTGGTTCAAAGGCAGCTTGCCATCACCCTCTCGAGGGCTATTAGGAAATGGCTATAAATGGCGAACTTCCAAGAGGACCGCAACCTTGTCGTAGGGTTTGGAGGCCTGTGTTGGTTGGAGTCAGGGCCTCCCACGCCAAACAGGCCAAAAGGTAGAGGCCAGACTAAGAATGGTCCATTGTTCCTCCAGGTTTGGGGTTCAACTCAGGTCTAACAACACCGACTAGTCAAGAAAAAAACTATTATGCAAACATCAACAAAGAATCCTTCTACATCTGAGTGCGACAGTATTCCTGAGTCTCCACTCAGGATTTGTACGATTGACAGTAGTGAAAATCGAGAGGAAACTACTGGCATGGTGAAGGAAGCCCTGAACACTGTCAAGATACCACACCTGGGACACAATAGAGAAAATGGCTAAGGACAGACAGAGATTATGGTTATGGGCTGAATGCAGGTCGGTGGGAATAGGATAGGGTAAGAGTTCGGCACGGACTAGAAGGTCCGAGATGGCCTGTTTCCATGCTGCAATTGTTATATGGTTATATGGTTATTGAGAACCTTCATTTCTTCCCTACATGGCAGCGGCATAACGGGCATTGGATGATGATAATGATCAATAGTGATGGGTGTCGGGGTGGAGACATGTCTCTGCCAAAGGAGGTGTAAGTTGCACCTTCCCTCTGCTAGCCTGCAGGTCCCCCTTGGGCAAGGTTTTTAGTACCTGTCTATCCTGCTCCCCACCGCCCCGATCAGAGTCACGCGGAGCCACGGGAGCAGGTGGTGGATGGTCGTATGAGCAGCCAGTGCAGATCACAAGACCCGGTGATGCAACCACTGACTCCAGGCAGACAATCAAGAGTATTCATAATGGCTGGGGTCACCCGAATTGTAAAGATGCTTCCCAGAAGAAGCCAATGGCAAACCACTTCAGCAGAAGAATTTGCCAAGAGCAATCATGGTTATGGAAAGACCATGATTGCCCTCGTCATACAGCATGGCACTTAATGAACAAAAGAATGATGGTAGCTTGGCCTGTAAAGCCCATATCCATTTAAATGATAATGAAAGAAGGACACAGCGTGGAGTCTCAGCTGACCCCGTTTCCTTGACCTTGTGCCCTTCTGGTTGAGAGGTCTTAAGTTTAAAATAAATCTGAACTGACTATAAACAAGTTTATCTACAGAATCCATGAATTTTGATGTAAATCCTCCATCCCACCCTAGTCTGAGCAAACGGGAATTAGTTCTCCTTCCCTCCCATGTCTCCTACCTGTCAGCTATTAAAAGTTTCAATATGTTACAGTCATAATTCTGAACTACATTCCAGGAGCTCAAGCAATCATTTTATTTTTCACTTCTGTGGGGCTTTTAGTCGGAAGAGAATTTCAACGGAATTGCATATTCACAAAGGGGTTACATTTTTAAGTTGGAAACTACAGACCTTCAGAGTTCTCCATCTGTCTGTTTATTGGAGCCAGCTAAGCCCGCATTGACATGAAATGCCATGTGTACATAAATAAGTTTATCAGACACATAGCGAGGTTTCCAATGCGGTACCTCGTGTTTACTTAGCTGAAGCATTCTTTCCCTTATTTTTCTCAGTAGATGCTGTCTGTGTTGACATTTCAAAAGGTTTCTGAGGACACACACACAGAAACTATTTTATTGGGAAAATTAAAACCTTATGGACAGTCAAAATCGACAGGGATTTGCATCGTTGAAGAAAGAATATGACAGGCCGTTCCTCGACTCTACGTCCCAGAATCTATGGTGGTCACACAGCAGGCTGGGATATTAGATCTTTGGTCAATTTCTTGCTCTGTGGACCACAAACCGCTCTGGACATACAGCAGCCCAACCCTGCTGATGTAGCTGTAGTTAAGACTGGTTCTACAGATGTCGCCACTGTGTGACAGTCACGGGTGCAATTTACTTCTGCATCTGACTTCTCTAAGCATGCATGCATGCATACATACACGAGCATGTATGCACACATATAGGCATGTATGCACACATATATACACATATGCAAACATATACACACACACACACACACACAAGCACCCACAGTCATGCACACAATACGAATATGTACACATATACACACACACACAAGCACCCACAATCATGCACACTATACGAATGTGTACACATATACACACAAAACTGAATACTTTGTTTCGGACATTTCACTTGCGATTGCAAGACTTTGTTGGACAGTGATAATGTAAGTTATAGTCATAGTCATACTTTATTGATCCCGGAGGAAACTGGTTTTCGTTACAGTTGCTCCATAAATAATAGACAGTAATAGAACCATAAATAGTTCAATAGTAATATGTAAATTATTGCCAGGAAATAAGTCCAGGACCAGCCTATTGGCTCAGGGTGTCTGACCCTCCAAGGGAGGAGTTGTAAAGTTTGATGGCCACAGGCAGGAATGACTTCCTATGACGCTCTGTGCTGCATCTCGGTGGAATGAGTCTCTGGCTGAATGTACTCCTGTGCCCACTCAGTCCATTATGTAGTGGATGGGAGACATTGTCCAAGATGGCATGCAACTTAGACAGCATCCTGCTGCAGGCCTATTACTTTTGTCTGGTGGTGGGACAGGCAGCGTGGGAGCCGTGTAGCCTCGGTTGTAGTGAGAAAGAGGTCTCAAGCTTCGGGCTTGCCTGGCTGGGCCTGCAGACTAGATGAGAGACATGGAAGCACTTACAGTTGGTGTCCGAGCTCGGCAGGGGCCTGTCTTCTCCCTTCAGTGCTGCCCTCCCATGTTCAAACAGTGGAATGGCAGGCTAGATTGTGTGTGTCTGTAAACTGCCAGCAGACTGTACCATCGATTGCTGGACATTGTCGTTCTAGGTCTTGGGCAATATTTAGGTTATTTTCAAGTGAATGTGCTTCTTTGCTCACTATTTTAAATATTGTTACTTGCAATTTTTGAATGTTTGCTTGCTATTTTGAATATGTTTCAATTGATTGCAGTAAAAATACACCTGTATCTGGAAGTAACTGCTGGTGAGTCAGTATTCTGGCAAAAACTACACCATGAAGGCAAAAGAACACTCCAAGCAACTCCAGGAAAAGGTTATAGAAGAGCACAAGTCAGGAGATGGATGCAAGAAAATTTCCAAGTCACTGAATATCTCTTGGAGTACAGTTAAGTCAATCATCAAGCTGTAAATCTGCCTAGAGCAGGCTGTCCTCAAAACTAAGTGACCATGCAAGAGGGGAACTACCGAGGGAGACCACCAAGAGACCTATGACAACTCGGGAGAAGATACAAGCTACAGTGGCTGAGATGAAAGAGACTGCGCATACAACAACTTGCTCGAGTGCTTCATCAGTCACAGCTTTATGGGAGAGTGTTAAAGAGAAAGCCACTATTGGAAAAAATCTCACATGAAATCTCAGCTAGAGTTAGCCAGAAGTCATGTACCAGACTCTGAATTCAGCTGGAAGAAGGTTCTATGCTCCAGTGAAACCAAAATTGGGCTTTTTGGCCATCAGACTAAACACGATGTTTGGCGTAAGCAGACCCTGGAAGGCTTTTGAAGGTAGAGAGTAAAATGAATGCAGCAAAATACAGGGAAATCCTGGAGGAAAACCTGATGCAGTCTGCAAGAGAACTGTTCTTGGGAGAAGATTTGTTTTCCAACAAGACAATGACCCCAAGCATAAAGCCAGAGCTACACAGGAATGGCTTAAAAATGACAAAGTTAATGTCCTAGAGTGGCCAAGTCAGAGTCCAAACCTCAATCCAATTGAGAAGTTGTCGCTGGACTCGAATAGGTTGTTCACTCATGATCCCCATGCAATCTGACAGAGCTTGAGCAGTTTTGTAAGGTAGAATCTGAAAAAATTTCACTGTCCAGATATGCAAAGCTGATAGAGAACTATCCACACAGACTCAAGGCTGTAATTTCTGCCAAAGGTGCATTTACTAAATACTGATTTGAAGAGGGTGTGTAATTATGGAATCAATTATTTTATGTTTAATAACTATAATAAATTTAGACCAATTTGCAGAAATTTGTTTTCACTTTGACAGAAATTTTCTGGCAATTACCAGATGTTAGAGAAATTGATGTTCATGCCATCAAGTTGGAGGCTACCCAGATGGAATATAAGGTGTTGCTCCTCCAACCTG
Source organism: Mobula hypostoma (assembly GCF_963921235.1). Classification (NCBI taxonomy): domain Eukaryota; kingdom Metazoa; phylum Chordata; class Chondrichthyes; order Myliobatiformes; family Myliobatidae; genus Mobula; species Mobula hypostoma. The sequence continues at coordinate 11,309,913 of NC_086125.1, read as the reverse complement.
AGTGTGGCCTCATTGAGGCCACGGACTGACATGTCAGAATGGGAATAGGAAGTAGAATTAAAATAGGTGACCACTGCAAGATCCTACTTTTTCTGGAGGATGGAGAGAAGGTGGTCAGTGAACCGGTCTCCCATCTACATCAGGTCTCAATGATATACAGGAGGCCACACCAGGAGCATCCGATACAGTAGGTGACCTCAACAGACTCACAGGTGAAGTGTTGCCTCACCTAGAAGGACTGTTTGGGGCTCTGAATGGTAGTGAGGGAGGTACAGGAGGTGGTGTAGCACCTGTTCTGCTTGCAAGGATAAGTACCAGAAGGGAGATCAGCGGGGAGGGACAAATGGACAAGGGAGACATGTGTAAGGGGCAGTCCTGTGGAAGGCAGAAAGCGGGGGGTGCAGGGAAAGATGGTGGTGGGATGCAATTGGAGATGGCAGAAGCTACAGAGAGTTAAGTGCTGAACACAAAGGCTTTCGGGGTGGTAGGTGAGGTCAAGAGGAACCCTATCCCTGGTGGGGTGGCAGGAGGATGGGGTGAGTGCAGACATGCGTGAAACGGAAGAGATGCGGTTGAGAGCAGCGTTGATGGTGGAGGAAAGGAAGCCCCTTTCTTTGAAGAAGGAGAACATTTCCTTAGTTCTGGAATGAAAAGCCTCATCCAGAGAGCAGATGCGGTGGAGACAGAGGAATTGAGAGAAAGAGATGGAATTTTTACAAGTAACAATGTGAGAAGAGGTATAGTCTAGGGAGCTGTGAGAGTCAGTGAGTTTTTAAAAGACATCGGTAGGTAGACTGTCTCCAAAGATGGAGACAGAGAGATCAAGAAAAGGGAGGGAGGTGTTGGAAGTGGGCAGGTAAGTTTGAAGGCAAGGTGGATGTTGGACTGGCTTGCTGAGTTCCTCCAGCATTTTGAGTGTATCCTGTTCCTTGACTTTATGTTGGGCTTTCTTGGAAGAGCGTAAGAGACAAAGGCCAAGTGGGTTGAAGTGAAAGGCGCCTGGAAGCTCTGGGTTGCCTTTCCAGATTGAATGGCAGTTTCCTGCAATATGGCCGCCCTTTGGAGATCACACCTTTGGCACCAAGTGCAGTAAGCTAAACTGGAACACATACAAGTTGAATCGTTTCTTCACTTGGAAGTTGCCACTGTATAAGTGACAATTTGCCAAGGCTTTTTCAATCGGGTCTCCTGAACTCTTGAAGAATGGTTGGGAAGGGCAGCTGATGCATCTAAATCACCTGAAGGTTCCTTTGCTATCACATACCATTCTGATATGGAAATATAATTTATTCCTTCTTTAGCACTGGGTCCATGTCCTGGGGTGAGCTCCTGCTCCACACAGATTGCAACGGTTCACCCCTGCCCTTCTAAAACGAGAGGAATTAACTATTAGAATTGCTAGCAATATCTACACACCGTTGAGCAAATGTGTTAAAAAATTGTGACTGATCTTCCAATCAAGCAAAACTCTTTTTCTCAAAGAGACAACGAAAATAGTGAGTGCAAAGAGTGTGGACGCTGAACAGGCATTTTGCTTGTCAGTATCTGAAGGTGGTAGCTTACATGAAACAAAGTGCTTGATTCAAGCTGCTTGGCTCAGCCGTTTGTGAACTAAAGCCTGCTTCTAAAGGCCTAATTACCTGTTTTGTTGAGACTGACTTGTCTCTTCTGTAGCACTGATTGATATGGTGCTTGTCAGTGCCTCAGTAATATGTTTCACTTTTATTTATTAGATACATTCTTGTTATTTTGCACAATCCAGTCTCGCTCCTGCAACACCTCAGTCTGACACTCCCAGTACAGCGGTGAGCACGTGTCATGAGGTTGAAGCAGCTGACTCTTGGTTGAGTTGTTAAGCAGGAACCTTGAAGGCCTTCTAAAGAAGAATTGAAAGAAATAACTCGGGAAATGTGTGGTTGATGGTTAGATTGAGTTGTTCTGTGATCTTGTCAATTTACTTGCAAATGTTTTATCATCATTGAAGGAGATGTCATTAGTGCACTGTTCACTTGTGGAGTGTCTTCTGAATGCTTGGCCTTTATTACTCATCAATGAGCAAACACACAGCATGCAAAAGAATTACTAGAAGCATGGCTTCCGTGAACAATTCTGTAAACAAACATGTCAGCCTCGATCCTATTTATTAGTCTGTGTGGCTAGAGTTCCAGACCACAATGCACAGGGTTCACCAAGCAACCAATCAGCGACAAGACCGTTCCCTACATCACAATTGAGTTCCAGTAATAACGACCAATCAGCTGATTGATAAGTATATAAAGGCAAAGCATTCAGAGGACACTCTACAAATTAACAGCGCATTGATGATGTCTCCTCGTATGGTGACCAGCGGTCTGCAAATGAATTGCTGATAGGAGAACAACTCAACCGAGCCAAGAATTGAAAGGTCCCAAACACAATGGACTATGAAGCTGCTGGAAATCCAGAGTAACAGATACAAAATGGTGGAGGAACTCGGCAGGTCAGTCAGCATCTATGGAAAGCAATAAACAGTTGACTTTTGTTCTGGCTTCTTCCCCCTTCCTTTCCAGTCATGATTCAGATTCCCCCTTCTCCAGGCCTGTACCTCTTTCACCAATCAACTTCCCAGCTCTTTACTTCACCCTTCCTCCCCCTCCCAGTTTCACCTATCACTTTGATCTTCTTCCTCCCTTACTACCACCCCCCCTCACCACCTTCTGAATTTGACTCTTCATCTTTTTTTCTCCATTCCCGATGAAGGATCTCAGCCCAAAACATCGACTATACTCTTTTCCATATATACTGCCTGGCCTGCGTAGGTGCTTAGCAGGAATCCTTGTTTAAAATTGTTCCTTAGCAGAAGAAAACTATCTATTTAACATTAAAATATGAACAAAAGCAATTTGGCCCCTCTAGTCTTCTCAACCGTTTGCCAAGATTATAAGACCATGAGATATAAAGCAGAACTAGGCCATTGTCCAGTCAATTCTGCTCTGCCATTTCATCATGAAAAATCCATTTTCCCTTTTAACCCCACTCTCCTGCTCTGCCCCTAAATAAATTATGTCTAATTTATTGCAAGAGTATAACTCTTTAACAATCCACATGTAAGAATTTATCAGATCAGGATGCTTCTAGGAAGGAAAATGGAAAGTTGATGTTTCAAGCCAAGAACATTCATCAGGCTAAGTATCTCTTGCGTCACCATCTTATTGACACTACCAGCCCCCCCCCCACATATCTTTTGATTCCCTTTATATCCAGAAATCTATCAATATCTGTTTGCAATGCACCCACTGACTGAATCTCCAGAATCCAAAGATTCACCACCCTCTGAGTGAAGAAAGCTCTTCTTATCTAAACCCCTACTGTGAGACTGTGGCCCCCAAGCCAATGGGAAACAGCCACCCTGCACGCAGCCTATCCAACCCTGTAGACGTTTGTAACTCGTGATGAGAGATTATTCTTCTTCCATCACTGAATTGATTCAGAACAACAAATTCAATGGATCAAGCAGCATTGGACATTGCTCACCGTACATGTGCATATAGGTACTTGTACGTATGACATAAAGTCATCTTTCACTATTAGACACTCATAACCAGATAGTAAATGTACAGAATAAAAACCTGGTATAAATTACAAAATAAATGGAAAAAAAAGGAATATCGAGGTACTGTTCATGAGGTATGGGCCATTCAGAAATCTGATGATGGAGGGGAAGAACTTGATTCTAAATTCGACTGGCACATCACAACATCTGTATCCTTCAAGGGGTTCCCAACCTTTATTATGCCCCAGGTTGGGAACCCTGATCCATTCCCTGTCTCTACATGCATCTGCCTGAACAGCCCATGAGCAACGCTGTCGTATCGTTCATGGAGCAGCAGGGACAAAGTGGGCCAAAGGGCTTATTTCCATGTTCTATAACTCAATGACACAGAGACAAAGCAAAAGAAGATTAAAACTGTTTGCCTGGTCATTTATTAAATTAATGTTTTCAGAATTTGGGCCATGTTTAAAATCAGATGTGGTCCATACTTAGCAGGAGTGACCAAAACACAAAAGAACTACCTTGATGTTGGAGTGTCCTGATGTTTCAAAAGGTGTTACAGAAAGGCACAAATATTTCAAAAAAAAAATGCAGATGCTGGAGATCCGAAATAAAATAGAAAACTCTGTAAACACTCAGCAGGTCAGGCTGCTTCAGTGGACAGAGAAACAGAGCTAACACTTTAGATCAATGACTTTAAGTGTGCAACTTGAAATTCAACATCGAATGAAAGTGAGTGACAGAGGGCAAAACATGACACGGAGAACTACTTTTTGCACTGTTAGTGGTCAGGATTGGGAAGGAGTAGAGGCAGATTCAATTGCAGTGCTCAGCAGGAAGCTGGGAGAGTGTCTAATAGGGAAGGGTTGCATAGTTGTGAAGAGGGAGCAGGCAAGTGGCATTGGCTGGGCTGCTCTTACCTAAAGCTTGGAAAGACTTGAATGTAATGCTAACTCTGTTTCACTTCCACAGATGCTGTCTGACCTGCTGAGCATTTCCATCATTGTTGTAATGATATGGAAGCAGACTCTTCAATCTCCTAGTCTGTGACCAAGCACATGTTTAAACATATATTAAACCTGCCTATGTCACAACTGAGTTTCTGTAATGATGACCAGTCAGCTGATTGACATGTATATAAAGGCCAAGCACTCAGAGAACACACCACAAGCGAACAGCACACTGATGATGCCTCCTCATATAGTGACGAAGTGTTTGCAAACGGTTTTCCAAGATCAGAGAACAGCTCAACTCAACCACCAACCATCCGAGCTAAACATTTTCCAAGTTATTTCCATATATTAAACCTATTTTTTATAATCTCCACACACTCACATCAAATTCCCACCCACATTCTACCACTCGCCTACATACCAGGGGAAACTTATGCAGCCAATTAACCTCCCAACCTGTGCGTCCTTGGGATGTGGGAGGAAACCAGGGCACCTGGAGGAAACCCACACGGTCACGGGGAGAGTATGCAAATTCTATGCAAAGGAGGCCAGGATCAAATCCAAATCTCTGGTACTTAAGTCAGTGACTCTTTTAGCTGCCCGTTATGTCACAATTGATTTTTCTTTGTGTTTTTTATGACTATAGCCATGCATAGTTCTTTTCTTTTTAATGGAATTTGGGAAAGGATTAGGTTTTTGAAGACTAAGCAGGAAAATAAGATGAAAAATGGTTGAAGATGGAGAGTATGATGACTTGATGGACCATATTGAGTCACTCAAACAGGCATGAAACGGTCTGTCTATTTTCCATTTGCTCCAGGAACCCTCCTGACCTCTGTTACCATTGGTTGTCTGACCTGTCTATCTTCATCTAACTCTATGAGAAGGACAACTGGTGGTCAGCATCCCATGGGAGAAGACTGGAGACAGGAGGTATCTGGTGGTAATGGTTTTGTCTCAATCTTGCTCACCCGACCTGAAACATCTAGCGGTCAAATGACATCCATTTTATCTGCCGGGGGAGTTTTCTGCCATCATCCTGGTAGCAGTGCACTTTCCACCTCTGACCAACATCAGGCAACATCAGGAGCTGAATACTGTAATCAGCAGTCACAAAACAATGCATCCTGATGCCCTTCCAATCACTGCAGGGAGAATCTCAAACAAGCCAACTTGAAGAAGTCTCTGAACGACTACCAGCAATTATGTCACCTGAGGAACCAGAGGTGCCTACACACTTGACCACCATTGATGCCACCATGAAGAATATTTACTATGCTATTCCATGTCCACACTTTGGAAAGTCTGTACTCCTACTCCAGGTGTACCTGTAGAGACTAAAGGCCTCTCCGCCAGTGGTGAGGAGCAAGAAGGTATGGTCAAGGAAGGCAGAGGAGTCTCTGCTTTCCTTGAGTCAGAGAACTGGACAATCTTCAGGGATTCATCTTTAAATATGAATGAGTAGGGCAGAGTTGGCTCCAACTTTATGAAGAACTGCGTGGATGAATGTGTGCCTTTAAGAGTATACCAGATGTAGCCAAACCAGAAGCCATAGATGAACCAGAAGATTTGTATTCTGCTGAGGGCTAGATCTGTGGCATTCAAGACTGGTGATCCAGAACTATACAAGCCCAGGTATGACCTATGGAACGAGAAGCCCAGGTATGACCTGTGGAAGGCTATTTTAAGAACAAAAAACAATTCCAATTGACATTAGAGACAGGATCAGATGCACGTCAGCTCTGGCAGGGTTTGCAGACCATTACTTCCTACAAGGCGAAACCTAACATCATGATTGGTTGTGATGTTTCAGATGAGCTCAATGCCTTGTAAGCTTTGAAAGGGAGAATAAAACTATAACTGTGTGAATCCCTGAGGCACCTAATGACCCTGTGATCTCTGTCTCAGAGGAAGACGTCAGAACATCTTCTGGGAGGGTGAACCCTCGTAAGGCATCAGGCGTATCTGGTAGGGCACTGAAAACCTCTGCAACCAATTGGCAGGAGTGTTAATCTTGAATCCCTCACTGCTGCAGTCGGAGGTTCCCACCTGCTTCAAAAGGGCAACAGTCATACCAGTGCCAAAGAAGAGCAGGGTGAGCAGTCTCAATGACTATCACCCAGTGTCACAATGGGGGTGAGGTATCCAGGCAGAGAGTCAGGCAAGTGGGGAAAAGACAGGGAAGGGAACAGAACAGTCCAGCAGGGAATCCCTGGTTTGCAGAGGTATTTATCTCTCAACACCAAAATGAGAATCAAGTGCCTACAACAGAAACTGGGGAAAACCAGAAACCCTGGAATAAGGAGCTATGGACCGGACCATGAACCAGAATACGGACTTCACGGACCGGACCATGACACTCCGTGGAACTCACATCTACTGTGATAAAGTGCTTTGAAAGGTTAGTCAAGGCCAGAATCAACTCCTGCCTAAACAAGGACCTGGGCCCACAGCAATTTGCCTATCACCACAATAAGCCTACAGTGGATGCAATCTCACTGGCTCTCCACTCAGCCTTGGATCACCTGGACAATTGCAATACCCAAGTCAGGCTGCTGGTTCTTGATTACACTTCAGCATTCAACACCACCAGACTCTCAGTACCAATCAACAAGCTCCAAAACATGGGTCTCCGTTCCTCATTCTGCAACTGGATCCTCGATTTCCTCATCAGCAGACTACAGTCAGAGCAGGTTGGAAATAACATCTCCTCCTTGCTGACAGTCCACGCTGGCGCACCTCAAGGATGTGTGCTTAGCCCACTGCTCTAACCTCTCTGCACCCACGTAGACGTGGGTAGGCACAGCTCGAGCACCGTTTATAAATTTGCCATAAGCACAAGTATCGTTGGCAGAATTTCAGATGGAGATAAGAAGCCTTACAAGAGTGAAATAGATCAGCTGGTAGAGTGATGTCACAGCAATCTTGTACTCAACATTGGTAAGGCTTCAGGAAGGAGATGTTGAGGGAACACACATTACTCCTTTTTGAGGGATCAGCAGTGGAAAGGGTGAACACATAAGTTTCTAGGTGTTGACACCTCTGAGGATCTACCCTGGCCCCAACATATTGAGGCAATTAGAAAAGAAGGCACGACAGTGGCTATATTTCATCAGTTTTGGGAGACTTTGTATGACACCAAAATATTTCTACAAATTTCTTGCAAATTTCTGCAAATGTACTCTGGAGAGCCTTCTAACTCCTTGTTTCATCAGCTGGTATGGAGGGACGACTGTGCGGGATAGAGAAAAGCTGCAGAAATTTTCAAACTCAGCCAGCTTCAACGTGAGCACCAGCCTCCCCAGCATCAAGGCCATCTTCACAAAGTGATGCCTCGGATAGGCAGCATTGATCATTAAGGTCGCTCAGCACTCAGGGCACGCCCCAGTGGCCTCAATGACTACAGTCCGGTGGCATTGACCTCCCACATCATGAAGACCCTGGAGAGACCTATTCTGGAGCAGCTCCAGCCTATGGTCAGGCCACACTTAGATCCCCTCCCGTTCGCCTACCAACCCCAACTAGGAGTTGAGGATGCCATCGTCTTCCTGCCGAACCATGTCTACACCCACCTGGACAAGCCAGCGAGCACTGTGACGGTCATGTTTTTTGACTTCTCCAGTGCGTTCAACACAATCCACCCTGCTCTGCTGGGGGAGAAGCTGACAGCGATGCAGGTGGATGCTCCCCTGGTGTCATGGATTATTGATTACCTGACTGTCAGACCACAGTACGTGTGCTTGCACAGTAGGTGTGTATGTCAGACAGAGTGGTCAGCAGCACTGAGGCTCCACAGGGGTCTGTCTTGTCTCCCTCTCTCTTCACCATCTACACCTCGGACTTCAGCTACTGCACAGAGTCTTGCCATCTTCAGAAGTTTACTGATGACTCTGCCATAGTTGGATGCATCAGCAAGGGAGATGAGGCTGAGTACAGGGCTACGGTGGGAAACTTTGTCACATGGTGTGAGCAGAATTATCTGCAGCTTAACGTGAAAAAGACTAAGGAGCTGGTGGTGGACCTGAGGAGGGCTAAGACACCGGTGACCCCTGTTTCCATCCAGGGGGTCAGTGTGGACATGGTGGAGGATTACAAATACCTGCGGATACGAATTGACTATAAATTGGACTGGTCAAAGAACACTGAGGCCGTCTACAAGAAGGGTCAGAGCCGTCTCTATTTCCTGAGGAGACTGAGGACCCTTAACATCTGTCGGACGATGCTGAGGATGTTCTATGAGTCTGTGGTGACCAGTGTTATCATGTTTGCTGTTGTGTGCTGGGTCAGCAGGCTGAGGGTAGCAGACACCAACAGAATCAACAAACTCATTCGTAAGGCCAGTGATGTTGTGGGGATGGAACTGGACTCTCTGACGGTGGTGTCTGAAAAGACGATGCTATCCAAGTTGCATGCCGTCTTGGACAATGTCTCCCATCCACTACATAGTGTACTGGTTGGGCACAGGAGTACATTCGGCCAGAGATACATTCCACCGAGATGCAACACAGAGCGTCATAGGAAGTCATTCCTGCCTGTGGCCATCAAACTTTACATCTCCTCCCTTGGAGGGTCAGACACCCTGAGCCAATAGGCTGGTCCTGGACTTATTTCCTGGCATAACTTACATATTATTATTTAATTATTTATGGTTTTATATTGCTATATTTATACTCTATTCTTGGTTGGTGCAACTGCAACAAAACCCAATTTCCCTCAGGATCAATAAAGTATGTCTATCTATCTATCTATCTCATTGGTACCATCACGGATGAAGCACAGGAGCCTGAAGACATACACTCAATGCTTTAGGAGCATCTCCTTCCTTTCCACCATCAAATTTCTGAATGGACATTGAACCTCCGTACACGACCTCAATTTTCTTGCTCAGATTTTGCGCTACTTATTTAATTTAATTTTTAAAAGTACATTTTTTGTTGTAATTTCTATTTTTTTATCATTATATATTGCAATACACTGCCACCGCGAAACAACAAATCACACAACTGGTGCCAGTGATACTAAACCTGAATCTAATTCACATTGTGAAACCTCCTGATGTGTGTCAGACGGCTCTGTGTGAGGCTCTGTTTGCATTGATACTCCGCTTGAATTAGTATCTCGCTAATACTGCCAGTTGGTATCAAAATAGGGAAAGATGTAAGTATTCTCCAACCTGTTGAGCTGAGAAAATATTTTGGAAAAGACACCAGTATATAAAATAAAAATTATGTGAACTGCCGCAAGTTTCCTTGTGTTGAACATGTAGAGGTATCTATTTCCCTGTAAGTTTAGGAAGAGAATGGCTGCCTAATTACCAGCAGCATAACAGGCAATAAATAGGAAGAGAAACAGGCAACTCCATTCATATTATACAACTGTTCTCTAAGTCAATTACAGGCACAATGAAGTATTCTAGGTGTTATTTGATCTTCTCCCTCTCACATTGAACTCATTAGCTGAGCCTCGGTAATCCTCCAGGGTAAAGTTCCAATTATTTCCCGTCCTCATTGAAGAGATTTCTCCTCATCTCAGCCTTAAATAGTCTGTTCTTATTTAGTGACTGTTACCCCTGCTTCTAGATTCCCCAACTAGGGGAAAGACCATAAGACATAGGAGCAGAATTAGGCCATCTGGTCCATCGACTCTGCCCTGCCATTCAATCATGGCTGATCCATTTTTTCTAATTTCCTTAACCCCAGATCCCAGCCTTCTCCCCGTAACCGTTGATGCCATGTCCAATGAAGATCCTATCAATCTCTGCTTTAAATACACCCAATGACCTGGCCTCCACAGCTGCATGTGGCAACAAATTCCACATATTCACCACTCTTTGGCTAAAGGTATTTCTCTGCATCTCTGTTTTGAAAGGGTGCCCCTCTATTCTGAGGCTGTGCCCCCTTGTCCTAGACTCCCCCACCATGGGAAACATCCTTTCCACATCTACTCTGTCTAGGCCTTTCAACATTTGAAAGGTTTCAATGAGATCCTCCCTCATCCTTCTGAATTCCAGTGAGTACAGACCCAGAACCATCAAACATTCCTCATATGATAACTCTTTCATTCCTGGAATCATCCTTGTGAACCTCCTCTGGACTCTCCATCCTCCCTGCTTCAAGGCTAATGAATTCTGAAAGTTTTAATGAAATGTCCTTTTCTGGTGGCGAATACAGGCCTAATGTATACAAGTTGGCCTCCTGCTGCAAACCCACCAGGACTAGAACCGGTCTCCTTTGTGTTCACTGGGCTCCCTCTGTGCCAGGAACATCATTTCTAGGTTGGGTACTGAAAACTGGACACAATACTTCAGCTGCAGTCTCACTATGACACTGAATAATTGCAGGAAAGGCTACTTTACTCTTGTGCTCAGATAGAGACCAGCATATCACTCACTTTCCTACTCTCTTGCTCCATCTGCATATTAGCTTTCAGTGTCCATGTACATCACCCAGTGAATTAGAGTGGCTTGTTACATCAATGTTTTCAGCGCTTGCCTGGACTTTGGGATTTAGCTCAGTTGGTGTCAGAATGGTCAATTGGCCTTCTCTCGCACTTGAGCTACCGACTTAAGTCTCTTAGCTCTTGGGCTAAAACAAGTACCATTTCCAAGGTCATTGATGTCCAATTTCCTCCCACATCCCAAAGTCAAAGATGCATTGTTGGTGGAATGTTGGTGATCTTGGAATGTTTTCTGATTTATGTACCGGGGCTCTGGATCAAGTGAGAGCTTGCATTCCTGCAGCATCGTTCCTGTCTTCCAACCACACTTTAATGCTAATGAAGCATATTTGTGACGTATGGAGAAGGAAATGTGTCAACCACTTTTTACCATCAAACTCCCACAAATAATAACAACCAAAGAAATGACACCGAGTGACTTCACCCCATTTAATCAGGAGAAGTGTATTTTACTGGTGCTAGAAATTCAATCAGATCGAAGCAGGAACATGGAGATAAATCTCTTCTTCAAGATGGTTTGGAAGAAGAGATAGTCTGACACGTTTACCATCATTGTGGGAGGTTTTAACCAGGCGCGCTTGAAGAAGTCCGCTTTGAAAGGGAGAATATAACTGCAACTGTGCACCCAGTGACTCTGTGATCTCTGTCTCGGATGCCAATGTCAGACTGTCTTTCAGGAGGGTGAACCCTCGTAAGGCAGCAGGCATCAATGGAGTACCTGATGAGGCTCTGAAGACTTGTGCCAACCAACGGGCAGGTGTATTCATAATATTTTCAAGCTCTCATTGCTACAGTCAGAAGTTCCCACCTGCTGTTCCCAAGGGCAAACGGAATAATCCATCAGCAAATCCATGATTGGTCATCCTCTTGAATTCCACCTTGGAACTGTGTCCTCCGAGAACCAGATGCCATCTCTGCATGTGTGCTGTTGCTGTTAGCGGAACACCGTTCTGTGGATTGAAAATGGACACCAGTGGTTGATGATCAGTGACAAGTGTAAACTCTCTCCCATCCAAGTACTGGTTGAAATACTTCGCACCGCAACCCAGACTAAAGGTCTCTCAGTCAATCTGAGCAAATTTTTTCTCTGCAGCAGTAAGGGAACTTGATGCAAAGGCTATGGCGTGTTCACCTCCATCACTCATAACAGGTGACATGACTGCACCTATACCACAAGGCGAGGCTTCATGGGTAAGCTTCACTGGTCCGTGTGGATTATAATGTGTGAGTACAATGTCTGATGTCACCATTTCCCTTACCTTTCGGAAAGTCACCTCACTGCTTTGTCCATTGCCAGTTCTTCCCCATCTGTGGTAATAAGTAAGTTTGTACAAGGGATGGAGCAGCACAACCTTGCCATGTCCTTTGGTCTCGGGGCATTCGCCACCTCTTGAATTTTCTCAGCACACTTGTATAAATCTTGTGCGTCAATGGTGTGACCACAGTAAGTGATGCTTGGTTTAAAGGATTCACATTTGTTGCATCACTCTCTGAGCCCATAACCTTCTCATCTTTTTAACACTGCTTTGAGATTTTGGAGACGTTCCTTTCATCCTTACCAGTAACAATGATGTCATCCAGGTAGCACCGAGTGCCTGGGCAGCCTTGCAAGCACCTTGAGGTCCCTAAATTTCTGCCAGAGTGCAGGTGCAGATGCTACTCCAAACATAAACCTGTTAGAGTGATAAAGCCCTTTGTGAATGCTTATGGTGAGAAACACTTCGGACTTCTCTTCCACCTCCTTCTGCAAGTTGGCCTGAGCTTACCTTCTAAAGTGTTCATTCCAGAAAGGTTTGCAAAGATATCCTCTATCCTGGGAAGATGATATTGATCTACTTTCAGTATTGGGTTGATGGTGACCTTAAAATCACCACAGATCCTGACCAATTTAGCTACTGGACCGTTGGCATTGCCCATGGGCTCCACTCAACTTTGGAAAGAATTCTTTCAGCTTCCATGCAATCTAGCTCACTGGTTTCTTTGTCACAGATGACATGAAAAACTGGATGGGCTTTGTAAAATTTGAATGTGGCATTTTTATTCAAATTACCTTTCATATGTTTGAGTTTTCCAATGCCATTCCTGACACTGCTGTGGCATCATCCAGTATCTTTCTTACTTTGTTTCAGTCGACTTGATTGCATGGGATGTGGCGTGCAAATGATAGGTGGATCTCCAAAGGAGTTTTAGCTGGATCAGCCAATCACAGCCCCACAATGCTTGCCCTCCTGTTTCTACCATATACAAGGCCAATGTGACTTGTTGGTTATTGTATTTCACCGTTACAAATATTATTCCCTCAGATTATCTTTTCTCCAGTATGAATTCTTAGTTGTATATCTTCAGGCTTCAGTTCAGTCTCTTTGAAATGCCATTCAAACTCATTTTGTGGTTTGGCTGAAACAACCAAGTCTGCCCAATTTCATGCTAATTAATTTGCTGTTCACTTCTGGTGTAAGCCACATTGCTCGTCTCTTGTACGTTTTCACGTTGTAAGTCACAAGGCTACACAGTCCCGTGTCATTCTCATCATTATATATTTTTTTCACCAACAGCATGCAGATTGGTGCCCTCTTGACTTTTTATCTTTTTCTCTTCCATTTATTTTTGTCTGATGATGGTTGTCTTGAAGCCAGCAGGGACAGTGAAATGTTTTGAAGAGATATTAAAGATGTCCCTTAGGACCTCTGTTAGTCTGCTGCACAGTCCCTCAACTCCTGTCGAGGTATGTTGTCTGTCCCTGCAGCTTACCCTGGCTAGGGCTCTCCTCACTTCAGCTGTGCCCAAACCGGGTGCCTGTTCCTCAGGAACGTGTGGGCGGGCAGGCGAGGGGGGCTTTCCTTGATGTCACTTCATGCTTCCCTGCAGTATGTTTCTACCCTGCCTCCTAATCTTGCTGCACCTTTGTGCTTTCTGCATTCTGACTCTTTCAGGTTGGTAGGGTCATGGTGTCACAGAGCACTGCAGCACATCAAGATGCCCTATGGCTGATCTAGTCCATGATAGCCCAGACTTGCTTAGTCACGTCTACCTGCACCTGGATCACATCCCACCAAACCCATCTCATCCAGGTACCTATTCAAACTTCTCTTAATGCTGCAATTGATTCCACATTAGCACCACCCTCTGAGTGAAGAAGTTTTCCCTTCAGATTCCCCTTAAATATTTCACTGTTCTTCCTAAACCTATGATCTCCAGTTGTAGTTGTAGCTTCACTCTACCCAAGGGGACAGGTCTCCATGCATTCACCCTATCTATACCCCTCATAATTTCGTATACCCCTTAATGATCTCCCCTTATTCTCCTGTGCTCTCCTAACCTGGAGTCCTGGAGCATTATGCGCAGAAACGGGTTCTTCAGCCCATCTAGTCTGTTCTGAACTGTTATTCTATCTCGTCCCATTGACCTGCACCTGGACCATAGCCCTCCATACCCTCCTCACCCAGATACTTATCTGAACTCTCTTAGCTGTTGCAACCAAACCCACTTCCGCTGGTAGCTGGTTTCACATTTGCATCACCCTCTGGGTGAAGAAGTTCTCGCTCGGTTTCCCCATAAATATTTCACCTTTCACCCTAAACCTATTCAAACTTTCCCTATATCACAGGTACCCCAGTCAGGCAAGATCCTTGTAATTACCCACTTTACGGCAATAAACACACTTCCTCGAGATTTACTTTTTATTACTATGTATTGCATGGTACTGCTGCTGCAAAACGACAAATTTCATGACAAATGACGGTGATATTAAACCTGGTTCCTATTCTGAAGGGCCATTTTCTGCTCCGAGCCTTAAGGCTGCTAACAACTCGCTTCAGAGTGCCTACACGCCTCATCAAGGCAGATGCAAGAGAAGGCTGCCAGACCGTCAACCTGGTTCCACAGACAAAGAGCCAAACATAACAAAGCCCACGCAGCCAGCAATCCTACAAGCTTTTCCACATCCCCATGAGGGGTGCCTTTGAAACGCAGCAAGAACATCGTCAAAACGCAGATCTACAATCAGGATCTTAATGTCTGGCTGCTACTTCTTCATTTGGTCTCCAGAGACACTTGACTGATCGACAAAACACAATGGTAAAGAACGTCTGAGAATGTGTCAGTGGTTTGATGCAGAAGTTGAACGTAATCTCATTCTTCATGTTTCATCTGTGACAGTTCAAAGGAGAGCACTCACAAAGGGAAGAACAGGAAGCTCGATTCAATTGGCTTTTGACAGGGTTTTGATATCTGGTAAGTAGCCCCAGACAGGTTTCTTTTTAATATTTTTCCGAAGAGCGTTCCATGGATCTAAGCGATCAGACCAATAGAGTTGAGCAACTTTTTCATGGGAAGGGGGTGGGGGTGGTTGCACCCGCTAGTTTCCTCTTCTGTGCCATGAGGCACTGTTGGATGGGAAGCAGAGAAAGTGGGTTGTCCTGCTGGCAAGATTTAAGCTGGATGTGCTTGTAGTCTTCCGAAAGGAGATCCCAGCCATCGACAGACCCTGAGCACTATACCGTGCCTTTCCAATTGCATTTGGGTATCTCCGGCCCTGAAGGGATTTGACTGCCGCTGAGACAGCATAGCAGTTAGCACAATTTCTTCAGCGTGCCAGCGATTATCGACTGGGGCTCAAGTCCACCACAGCCTGTAAGAAGTTTCTGTGTTCTCCCCGTGACTGTCTGTTCCATTTTCCTTCCATACTCCAAGTTGCGGGCATACAACGTTGGCGCCAGATGTGTATCAACAGTTGCGGTCTGCCGCAGCACAATACTCAGGCTGTGCTGACCATTGACACAGAATGACACATTTCACACGTGCTGTGCTGTAACTGTGATAAATAAAGCTAATACTTATCTGTATCCCCCAGGATCACTGGCTGTCAAAGCCGTTCATGTAAACTCTGCACTTAATAGCAGCAAGACCAAGACTGTGGATTTCAGGAAGGGGAAGTCGGGGGAACACACATCAGCCCTCATCAAGAGGTCAGTGGTGGGAAGAGTGAGTAGCTTCAAGTTCCTGGGCATCAACATTTCAGTGGATGGATCCTGGGCCCAGCATATTGTTGTCATTGCAAAGGAGACACGCCAGTGTTGATACTTTGTTGGGAAGTTTGAGCAGATTTGGCGGGTCATCAAAGACACTAGCAAATTCCTACAAAGGTACGGGGGGGAGTATTCGGACTGGTTGTATCACTGCTTGCTGCCGAGGCTCCAATGCACAGGATCACAAGAGGCTGTGGAGGGTTATGATCTCAGCTAAATCCATTACTGCTCAAACCTCCCCACCATCAACATCATCTTCAAAGGTCGGTGCATCAGGAAGGCACCAGCCACCATAAAGGACTCTCACCCCCCGGACACTCCTTCTTCTCATTACTACAACCAGGGAGTAGGTATTGGAGTCTGAAGACCCACACTCACCATTTTAGTTCAAAGTTCAACGTTCAAAATACATTTATTATCAAGGTATGTATACATTATACAACCCTGAGAATCGCCTCCTTACAGGCGGCCACAAAACAAAGAAATCTTGAAAGAGCCCATTAAAACAGACACCCATTGCACAGAGAGAGAGAAAGAGAAAAAAAAACTGAATTGGGCATACAATAAGTAAGTTCTGAACGCTATACAATACGTAGGTAGCATTCAGAACTGGAGTTTTACTAAAGACACGAAGCCAGGCATCATTGCAGCTGGAGCAGGCGACACCCGCAGTTCATCGTAAAGCCGAGTGAACATCGCGAGACCACAGACACGAAGCCTGGTGTTCACTGCAGTTCAGCGTAACGTGTAAGGCATCCGTTAGTCTTGCGAGACCATGGATCTGCGCCTGGAAAGTCTTCACTCTCCAGGGCGCAGGCCTGGGTAAGGTTGTATGGAAGACCAGCAGTTGCCCATGCTGCAAGTCTCCCCTCTCCACGGCACCGATGTTGTCCAAGGGAAGGGCAAGGGCCAATACAGCTTGGCACCAGTGTTGTCGCAGAGCAATGTGTGATTAAGTGCCCTACTCAAGGACACAACACGCTACCTCAGCTGGGGCTCGAACTCACGACCTTCAGGTCGCTAGTCCAATGCCTTAACCACTTGGCCACGTGCCCGCAGTTCATCGTAAAGCCGAGTGAATGTTGCGAGACCACAGACACGAAGCCTGGTGTCACTGCAGTTCAGCGTAGAGCTGAGTAGATGCCGTGGAGCAGCGAGCAGAACCGGCCCTGGCCTCGCCTCCGATCCTGACACGCTGATCTTTTCAATATGGCCCACACTTAAATCATCCGAACATCAGGTCGTTCCTTGATCTCAGACTGCTTTGGGGTGTAGATCCCGTCACCATGATTTAGCCCGTACCCAACCAGCTTCTTCCTCTCTGCCATCAGACTTACAAGTGATCCATCAACTCATCAACACGACTTTGCTATTTTCCTTTTGCAATGTCTGTTTATTTTATTGTATCTTACAGTAATTTTTATGCCTTGCCATGTACCGCTATCACAGAAGAACAATTTCACTTTTTCTGAGCTCTACGCCCAGAGAGTCGGCCACAGAAAGGCGTTAATCTCTGGACGCACCGCCTACGGCAGCTAACACACTGCTCCCGACGCCTCAGTTAGAGGCACCGGCCTAGAATCAGCACGTCTCCAGAGCCACAAAAATCTGGCAACCTGAAGGCGCTAGTCTTCCAGGCCGCGTCCACGGGATATCAAAAAGCGGTCGGTTGTGAGGCCCTGAGAGCGGGTCCCATTCCTGCAAAGAACCAAAGTCAAAGTGTAACTCCAGGTCAGGGTCTTCAAAAGAACCTTGAAAAGGGGGAAAAAAGATATCAAAGATAGAAATAGAGCTCTTTCCGAAGATGTGAGCAAAGGAGTCATCGTTTAGCGTCATCTTGACTTTGTCCACTTCCTGTAATGGGGAAGGTCCTCATCGTGCTGGGTTCTCTCAGCAGCTGGGAATCAGGAGGTCACCAAACTGGTCCGAGGACAGACAAGCTATCAGCTCCAGGTCATTGCTGATTACCAGGAGATGGGATCCTTCTTGCGAAGAAGACAACACCAAGAGTGCTGCATCCCCTTGTCTCTACCGTGTGACCCTTTGTTCTCAAATCACAGAAGGAAGTTCATCTCCCCTAGAGTGGTGGGAACTGAGGGGTGACCTGAGATACAAACATAAGAGGGGCTTAGTTAGGGTAGATATTTTTGCTCGTTGTGTTTGTGTCTAAGACAAAATGCCAGATCATAAATGCAAGAGATTCTGCTGATGATCAAAATATTGAGCAATACATACAAAATGCTTGAGGAATTTAGCATGCCTGGCAGCATCTATGGAGGGGCATAAGTTCTTTACATTTATAGTCAAGACCTTTCATTAGGACTGCAAAGGAAGGGTCTTGGCCTAAAAAAAAATTTGCATGCCATCTTGGACAATGTCTCCCATCCACTACATAATGTACTGGTTGGGCACAGGAGTACATTCAGCCAGAGACTCATTCCACCGAGATGCAACACAGAGCGTCATAGGAAGTCATTCCTGCCTGTGGCCATCAAACTTTACAACTCCTCCCTTGGAGGGTCAGACACCCTGAGCCAATAGGCTGGTCCTGGACTTATTTCCTGGCATAATTTACATATTACTATTTAACTATTTATGGTTTTATTGCTATTTAATTATATATGGTGCAACTGTAACGAAAACCAATTTCCCCCGGGATCAATGAAGTATGACTATGACTAAATGCTTACTGACTTGCTCAGTTTCTTCAGCATTTGTGTAAGTCAAGAGGGCATTGGCTTAAGGTAAGAGATAGTAGGTTTAGAAGAGTTTAGAGCATTTTGTGTGTGTTGCTTTGGATTTCCAGCTTCTGCAGATTTTTTTTTTTTGTTTGAGGTTTAGAGAAGATCTGAAGGAATTTTTTTAAACACAAGGGGGTGAATGGATTCTGGAACTCACTGGCTGGCAAGGTGATGGAGGCAGGGACTCTCCTAATTTAAGAAGCACTTGAATCTCCAAGGCATAGAAGACTATCAATCTAATGTGGGTAAATGGGATTGGTGTTAATGAGTGCAATGGTCAGCATGGGCACGATGGGCTGAAAGGCCTGTTTCAGTGCTCTTTATGACTAGAAAGCATTGGAACCTGCACCCCATGTGCTCAAAGGTGAGAGCCTGGCCCAGAGAGTTGCATCTGAAACAAGCAGACTGACTGATGTGAAGTCCCCAGCAGGTCAAACGGCATCCAGGGTGAAGACAACAGTCAATATTTCTGGTCAGGACTGGACTGATTCTGTCCTCTGTTTCCCACCTACCCCCCTAAATACTAATATTTCTCCATTTCCATGTGAAACTCCCAACAAAGCTCCATCCATCATTTCCTGCAGTCTCCTATAATGTACGACTTATATGTCACAAGCTGCTGAGGAGCATCAGGAGTTAGTAATTAATTGTATTTGCATATGTAAATCGAGTTAGATTAGCATAATTGTGATCCTCTTATCTGGAATAGTGAAGTGACAGAGCTCGTCAGGCTTGTTAAAGATAAATTTTGAAGCATAAGCGAAAGCTATTTAACAGCAACTGTAATTTGCGTAAGAATGGGACTCGTTAATAGAACTAATTTAATGAAGAGTCATCACGGTTTTCAATGTCCCAACACATTTGCACATCAGTACAGTCACAGCTCAGGGGTATGAGGGAGGGACCAGCTCAACTCTGGCTTTGGCATATCACGAAGATGTCCAGTGTGTTTGGAAATTCTAGTTAGAACAGCAGAATACAAGACCCAGCAGCAGCAATCAACCACTCCAACCTGCTCTCCAATTCGTCAAGATCATGTCTGATCTTCCACCTTAACCCTATTTCCCTGAACTTTTCCTACAATCTCGAGTCCCTTAATATCAATCTCGCTTTGAATAAACGGTGCTTGAGGTCCACAATTCTTCAAGGTAGAGAATTCCAAAGATTCAAAAGTCAGACCCAAAGACAACTTTACTGTCACATGCACAAATACATGTCAGAATCAGTAATCAGTATCAGAGTCAAGTATGTACATATATACACACACACACACACACACAGTATATATATATATGTATATATTTTGGACAGTTCTGTAGTAATTGTATGTATTGCACTGTACTGTTACTGCTGCTAAAAAAACAAAATCCATGACTTATGTAAATGATGATAAACCTGATTCTGCTATAGGTCTCTATGTGGACTGAGAGTGCAAAGGGGAATCATGACTGGGAAAAGGAGAAGATTAAGGGGAGGAAGTGGGGAAGCACCAGAGGGACATTCTGTATTGATCAATAAGCCATTTGTTTGGAATCAAAATGACCTTGCCTGGTGTCCCAGGGCTGGGTGTGCCTGCACCAGTGCCACCCGCTACTCCTGGCACTCTTTCTCTGCCACCTGCCCCACACCCCTCCCGTGGCACTCCACCCTCGCCGTTCACAACATCCTTTGCTGCCGCCAGATTTACAAACTCAACCTCAGCTCCATGTTGACAAACACAGCACTGCACCCTAGCTATATATACAGACTTGTGTGTTGTGAACATTGTTGTTTTGTTACAGCTGTACTGTGCAAGAGAAAAATAATATAAGTTAAAATTAAAAATCACATAAATAAGTAGTGTAAAAGGGTAAATAATGAGTTAGTATTCATAGTAGTTTGGTCAGGTCACTCGTCTGAGTGCTACCAGTACCATGTAACCCAGTACTACCTGTCGCATTGTCGGGTGGTCGGCGACTAAACCGGCTCCCCCACCAGGCCTGTCTGGTGAGGAGGGTGGCTAGATACCCTGTAGGACGAGAACCAAGACCTGTCAAAGGGCGGATGAACCCTCTCGTAGGGTCAACGGCCATCTAGCAAACACGTGCCGTGAAGCGCGGAAAGGGCATCCCTTGCATCGGAGCTTGGTCTGGCCATTCACTGCAACAGAACTTCCCCCAGCCGTCTTGGACCCCACCATGCCGCTGGATCTGGGAGCGGATGTCGAGAGGGTGGGTCCGGACCTGTGCAACCCCCTACTCACCTAAAATCCATTCACACACACGCTGTTCCTTTCTGAGGAGTGGGGTTCCCCACAAACTGACTGAAAGGAACCATCATCATCCTATGGGGTGGATAGCCAGAGAGAGATTCATGGGTTAATGGGCCTTTTTAAATCTGACGGCAGAGGGGAAGAAGCTGTTCCTAAAATATCGAGTGCAGGTCTTCAGGCTCCTCTACCTCCTCCCCAAAGGTTCACTCTATTGTGTGCATGTACAATACAACTCTGACATTTGTCTTCTCCAGATAGCCACGAAATACAGAAAGATCATGGGAGTAGATGAAAGAAAAGACGTCAACTACCCCCCCCACATGAAAAAGGAAAGAAACAAAACTTGCAGACCCCAAAATCCCAGACACCCTCCCCCACAGAAAAAAACAGCAGCAATAGCAGCAATTCCCCACCCCTTTCCTGCAGAAAAAAAACAGCCACGATAACAATCTTCGACCCCCTCACCCGCAGAAAAAATCAGTGACGATAACAATTCCCGAACCACTCTCTCGCAGAAAGAAAACAGCAACAGTAATAATTCCTGACCCTCTCACTTGTAGAAAAGCACAGCGACAGTAACATTAAAACTCCCACACTCAAAATTAACAGATCACTCACCCACCAATTGGCCACAAGAAAGAAAGCATCTAAAAACTGAAGGAAACCAATATAAAGCACAGTCCATAGTCACATAAATCTCAGAATATCAGAAGCATCTTTTGGCCACTCAAACTCATTCCTTCTATAAAGAGTGACCGCCTACCCTGGTCCAAATGACCTGAACCAGGTCCAAATGCGCTGATCCAGCTACTGATCAATGTCACCTCGATGCTTTAATCTTCCTCACCACTTCGAGATGGAATTGTTCATGACCCCACACCTTGCCCCTGGTCTTTTCCATGAGCCAGCCTTTTGCCACACCCCGGGTCTCTAATCTCCACGAGGCATCTCTCTGGACACAACACAGCACCGGATTCTTCGATCAAGTTCCAAAATGCACGTCATGGGCTCTAACAGTTCCCACAACACAAACAAAACAAAAAGAAAGTGAAATAATTCGAGAGATTTGCTACCTGCAAGATGTCACCTGAAGAATCGTGTCCTGGTGCCATCTTGACTGGAAGCGTCTATGGAAATGAATAAACAGGCAATGTTTTGGGTCGACAGCCTTCTTCAGAACTGAGAAAGAAGGAGAAAGATGCCTGAATAAAAGGATGGGAAGGAGGGATAAGAGGATGGCTGGAAGGTGATAGGTGAAGCCAGGTTGGTGGGAAAGGTCAAGGGCTGGAGAAGAAAGAATCTGATAGGAGAGGAAAGTGGACCATAGGAGAACGGGAAAGAGAAGAGGACCCGAGGGAAATAATAGGCAGGTAAGAAGAGGTAAAAGGTCAGAGTGAGGAATAGAAAAAGAGGGATGAAATTGATATTCATTGGAATGGAGGGTACCCAGATGGAATATAAGGTGTTGCTCCTCTATCCTGAGATTGGCCTCATCTTGACACAAGAGCAGGCCACGGACTGACATGTGGAAACAGGAATGGGAATCAGAATTAAAATGTTCGGTGACTGGGAAGTTCTGCTTTCGGCAAATAGAGTGGCGGTGCTTGACAAAGCGGTCCCCTAATGTACGACAGGTCTCACCAATGTGGAGGAGGCCACATTGGGAGCAATGGAAGCTACAATATAAAGGAGAATAAACGGCTTGTGCAAAAGAAGTTTAACAAGGTAGTGGGTGATGCAACCGCTCAGAACGCTCTCCGTGTTGTGAAGGGTGGGGAAGTGGGATTTCGGGGCTTCGATGTTTCTATCATTCATACTATGGGGTTTGTTGTTTTGTGGATGTCTGTGAAGAGTATAAGTTTTAGGTTGTATACCGTGCACATTCTCTGATATTAAATTAACCTTTGCATTGGTGCAATGAAAAATGCACTTGCAGCAGCAT
Organism: Mobula hypostoma; assembly: GCF_963921235.1. Lineage (NCBI taxonomy): Eukaryota > Metazoa > Chordata > Chondrichthyes > Myliobatiformes > Myliobatidae > Mobula > Mobula hypostoma. Next base: position 11,287,011 of record NC_086125.1, on the reverse strand, counting down.
CACAACTACATTGCATCAGAAACAAGAAGAATCATAAACATAGTTAATTTCATTTGGACAGGTAGATCGATTGGAAGATTACGAGTCAAACACTAGCAAATAGGGCTGGTTTGGATGGAGCATTCGGATCAGTATGAACCAGCTGGAGCAAAGGACCTGCTTCCATATTGTATAACTCTACAAATAGTTTATTCTTCTGCAACACACAGAATGCCGGAGAAACTCAGCAGGTCAGGCAGCATCTGCAGAGAAGAGTAAACAATCAACATTTAGCACTGAGACCCTTCTTCAGGACTTCTCTTCTCACGTCTCTTTTTCTCTTTTCAAGCAGCTGGACTCCTGTCAGAGTCTGTGATCAAATTATGGTTCTTCATGGCCAGTGACGGCAGGTTCTTGCTCTCGTACTTGCTGAATGGCCTGGTGTTTCAATAACTCCAGGTGCAGCCTGTAAGATGTGCGCCTTTGGGGAGCGGCCTGGTAGACAACCCGAGCCCTCACCGATGTTGCTGACTGAAGCATCATGGGAGGTTGAAACATTGAGACAACAGGTGGTGTACATTGCTGCCGAAAGAAGACCCTTGCTCTCTCTCGCTCTTTCTCAATGGTGACTGAGGGTCTGTTGGTTCTTGAGTCAGGGGAACTCAGACAAGTGTCACAGCAGATTGTAACAGTGAAACAATGAGCCGTTGGTCTCCCCCCTCGCTGTTGCAGGAGTGATTCCTTCTCTCCATCACTAGTGAGAGTCTGTCTGAGAAGTCAAAGTGTTGGGATGGACAGTACTTTGTATTAGAGTCTAGATCATGGTCTCGGGGGGAGGGCGGCTTTGCTATTGTTTGCATGGTGGGTAGTGGGGCATTGATGTTTTTTGCTGGAGCAAGTGGGGAAGGGAGGTTTGATGCTTTTTCTGCTACTTGTGTGTGGGAGGGTGGATGTGGTGCTTTGGGGTTCTAACATTTTCTGTCATTCACTATTTGTTTTATTCTCTCTGTTTCATGGCTGTCTGTGAAGAGTAAGGATTTCAGGTTGTATACTTTTTTCATTTTCTCATATTAAATTGAACCATTGGACTCTATGACTATAAATTAAACAGAGTTATACAAGAAAGCACACAAGAAAACAAAACAAAAGGCAAAGTCCACTCTCGTACAAAGTGGTCCTAGTGACGCTGTACTGAGGCATTGATTACGGTTGTGCATGTTGGTTCAAGAACTAAATAGTTAAAGGGAAGTAGCTCAAAGGTTCTAAGTAAATTTCATTATCAGAGTCCAAATATTCATTAATCTGGTGGCGTGCAACCCGGGCGTCTTTACCTCCTGCCCAATGGTAACTGTGAGAACATGGCACGGCCAAGATGCTGGGCATCTTTGGTGATAACACGTTGGTTTCTTGAAGAAGTGTCTCATGTCAATATTTCTGCTGACGGGGAGGGATGTGCCCATGATGTATTGGGCTGAGTCGACTACTTTCAGCAGCTTCTTACATTCCTGTGCATTCAAATTGCTGTACCAGGACATGAAGCAACCAGTCAGGATACTTTCAAACGGTACTCCTGTAGAAGCTTGTTGGCATTTTTGGGTGACAAGTCAAATCTCCTTAATCTTCCAGGGAAGTAGGGATACTGACAGACATTCTTCTTGATTGCTTTTCTGCACTGGGCATGGGACAGATCATCTGATCTGTGAATGTTCAAGAAGTTCAAAGCTACTGACCCTCTCTACCACTGATCCACCAATGTAGACTGGTGCACATTTGTCTCCTTCCCCTTTCTGAAGTCAGCAATCTAGTATTCAGCGTGAGGCCGCTGTGGCATTATCCAGTCAGGTGTCCTGTCTCGGACCTGTATTCTGACTCATCAGCACCTGTTCTTTGTCCAACAGCAGTGGCGTCATCAATGACTTTGAAGATGGCGTATGTGCTGCGCTTAACAACATGGTCAAGTATGCTTCAACAGTAAAGCAGGGGACTAGGTGGGCAACCCTGAAGTGTACCTCCACCTCAATCCTTGTCAGAAAGGTGAATCGGCTATGATTTATAATATTATTATGAAACTTAGGAAAGCTCCATTTGATAAGATTAGGGTAGATTGGGAACAGGAATTGGGGCTTACCATTTCTGTGGATGATTGGGGGCAGATTTTACAATTAGTTAATACTTCCTCTATTTGTGCTAAACATTCCCTAATTCAATTTAAAGTGGTTCATAGAGCACATATGTCCAAAGATAAGTTAGCGCGTTTTTACTCGCATATTAATCCTTTCTGTGATAGATGTTCGGGGCAGATAGCCTCTTTAACTCATATGTTTTGGTCTTGCCCTACTTTGGAAACTTTTTGGAGAGATATTTTCAATATTATTTCTAAGGTATTAAATATAGATATCTCTCCTCACCCTATTACTGCTATCTTTGGACTACCTAAAATTTCTAGTAATCTTTCCCCTTCAGCCCGTAGAATGATTGCATTTCTTACTTTAATGGCGAAAAGATGTATTTTACAACATTGGAAAGAGCTTAATGCTCCAACTACCTTTTTTTGGTTCTCTCAGACGATTTTATGTTTGAATCTGGAGAAAATTAGAAGTAACCTTTATGATTCTTCATTTAAATTTGAACAGATTTGGGGACCTTTTATTCGATATTTTCATTTAATGTAATATATACCCTTCTTGTTTTTTTTCACTGTTTTTAATGGAGGTCGGGATTGAGGACGTGATTTTAAGTTTAACTCTGTTTGGTTTCAAGTTAGCCCATTGCTTTGCTTTGCTTTTAGTTAGTTGCACGGTGGGTTTTTTTTGGGGGGCTTTTTTTTCTTTTTTCCATTGGTATATATAAAATTTAGTATACTATTATGTTATCTTGGTTTCTTATGTTTAAATTACATTGTTTGTAGTATTTTTTTTTGTATTGATACCTTCTGGAATTTTATTATATTTTAACATTGTATTAATGTTTATATGGCTTACCTTTTTGTATACTTATTCAATAAAAAGATTTGAAAAGAAAGAAGTGTACCTCCATCCTTTGAGTAAAGATGTTTCTCGTCACCTCAGTTCTCAGCAGTTGTAACACAATTAAAATATAAAAAACACAAAGTCCATTTTAGCGTAAGGTGATCAAAGTGGTCATCCTGTTGCTAATCTGCAGTGAATAGAGTTACGCAGGTTGGCTCATGAACATTTCTATTTATTGGGATAGAGCATGGAATAGGCACCTTCCGCACTTAGAGCTACGATGCCAAGCAATCCCCCGATTTAACCGTAGTCTAATCATAGGACAAGTTACAATGACGAATTAACCTACCAATCAGTACGTCTTTGGACTAAGGGGGGAAACCGGAGCACCCAAAGGTAACCCGTGTCGTCATGGCGAGAACACAAGCTCCTTACAGGCAGTGGTGGGAATTGAACCCGGGTCGCTGGAACTGTAAAGCTCTGTGCTAACCAGGTCCTTGAGCCTGGTGGTATGGGAGACTTCTGGACCTCCTGTCCTCACATAATGAAAGGTCACTGTTCCATTTTCTTCCTCAGTCACTTCTTGAACAAAGACCCTTTAATGAAAAGCAAAACCTGATGATGGGAACCACAATCTTTCACTTAATACACGCAAAATGCTGGAGGAGCTCAGCAGGCCAGGCAGCATCTATGAAAAAGGGTGCAGTCGACGTATCGGGCTGAGACCCTTCAGCAGGACTGGAGAGAAAAAGAAAAGATGAGGAGTAGAGTTAAAAGGAGGAGGGACGGGAGGGAGAAACACAAGGTGATAGGTGAAATCTGCGGTGGGGGGTGGGGAGGGGTGCATTAAAGAGATGGGACGTTGATTGATGAAAGAGATACAGGGCTGGAGAAGAGGGAATCTAATAGGAGAGGACAGAAGACCATGGAAGAAAGAAAATGGGTTAGGAGCACCAGAGGGAGGCAATGGGCAGGCAAGGAGATAAGGTGAGAGAGGGAAAAGGGGATGGGGAATGGTGGGGGGGGGTGGGGCATTACCAGAAATTTGAGAAATCGATGTTCGTGCCATCTGTTTGGAGGCTACCCAGACAGAATACAAGGTGTTGTTCCTCCAACCTGAGTGTGGCCTCATTGCGACAGTGGAGGAGGCCATGGATTGACACATTGGAACGGGAATGGGAAGTGGAATTAAAATGTGTCTTAGGGTTCAATACATCATAGTGTCATGGAACCATGCAGGAAAGGGCCTTTTGGCCCAACATACCAATGCCAGCCATCTATTTGACAGGCATTACCTCTTCACCCTCTCTACTTCAGCTAACATCTCAGAGGTGACTGATTTAAAGGAAAGAACTTGAATTTATACTCCATGTTTCATGACACTTGGACGCCTCAAAACAGCCAACAAATTACTGATCGGGAAAGTAGTGTTCAAATTGGCACAGACCGCACAAGCAACACCGACAGTGGGTCATCCCTGGGCAAGAGAGAGAGAAGAGGCCATAGGGAAATAGGTTGGGCTGCGGGAATGCAATCAGTCAGATTGCTCAAAGGGTTGGCATAGAATTGAGGGGCCGAATGGCTTTCTCTACATCATAAGAAAACATGGTAATGAGACAATAGGTGCAGGAGTAGGCCATTCGGCCCTTCGAGCCAGTACCGCCTTTCACTGTGATCATGGCTGATCATCCACAATCAGTACCCAGTTCCTGCCTTCTCCCCATAACCTTTGATTCCGCTATCTTTAAGAGCTCTATCCATCTCTTTCTTGGAAGCATCCAGAGACTTGGCCTCCACAGCCTTCTGGGGCAGAGCATTCCATATATCCACCACTCTCTGGGTGAAAAAGTTTTTCCTCAACTCCGTTCTAAATGGCCTACCCCTAATTATTAAACTGTTGGCTCTGGTTCTGGACTCACCCATCAGCGGGAACATGCTTCCTGACTCCAGCATGTCCAATCCCTTAATAATCTTATATGTTTCAATAAGATCTCCTCTCAGCCTTCTAAATTCCAGAGTATACAAGCCCAGTCGCTCTAATCTTTCGACATATGACAGTCCCGCCATCCCAGGAATTAACCTTGTGAACCTACGCTGCACTCCCTCAATAGCAAGAATGTCCTTCCTCAAATTTGGAGATAATAAGCACTCCAGGGAATGCAACCAAAAACAATGTGGTGCTGGGAGTGGAGCACAGACAGCAGAGACTCCTTTAGAAAAAGCCATTGAACTCAAGCACCAGGGAGTCATTGGAAAGAAGGCCAGGACGTTTCTCTCTGGAGTCTCAGCCCGTTGATGGTTATATCCGTGCACTTTCGCTGCCGCTGTTACATTTATTCTGCACTCTGTTACTGCTTTCCCTTGTTCCCCCTTCACGCACTGTGTAATGATCAGACCTGTATGAACAGTATGCAAGACAAGCTTTTCGCTGTATCTCAGTAAATATAACGATAGTAAACCAATTCCAGTTCCTTTCTAATCCTAACCAGCATCGCTGAAAATTCAGAGTATCTGGCCATTGTCACATCATCTATGGGACCTTGCTGTCAGCTCCAATGTTAAGAAAATAATCAGCGACATTTTAGAAAGTGTTTCATTGGCTCGAAAGCACTTTTTAGGAATCCTGCCGTTTAGGGAGCTGATGTATTAATGTGAACTTGTTCTTTCTTATCCTAATTTCCACTGTACCAAACCAGGGCTGATTTTAGTCTGAATGGGAATGAGAGTGAAAGGCACGTAATTAAAAATAAATTCTTAATCCTGCAGAAGACCCCGCCTGTCAATGTGGGGTCAAAGTCCCTGCAGAATATATACTCCTTGGGGACCAATTGTTCCGAGAAGCCAGCACATGCTGTCGAAAAGGGAGGCATCGTTAGTTTGTCAGCAGCGATTAACAAGGACTTTTATTTACCAGTTATTTCCTCTGCTTGTCCTGATTGCACACTCTTTGTGCGAGTGAATCATTGTCGATTTCCACCTCCTCATAATATTTAAATGACTGCCAAGAGGAAATTCTCTGCTAAAGTCTGCCCGAATTTTTAATGTTTAAATAACACCTGCTTTCTGTTCAGCTAATTTGCTTTCCCCGTCAATTGGATGCATTACTCCGGTAACCACAATAACCGTTAAAGGCTAATGACTTCCCAAAGATAAAGGCAGCCTCAGAGTTGGTGCTGTGCTTCGCCCCCGCGATGTCCTTTCTATGCGGCCGATGGCGAGGGCGATGCCTGCCTGATGCTGCTAACGCTTGGCACTGGCATGCGATGCCAATGCGGCACACTGGGCAGATTTGCCAGCCTCTCTGCGTCACAGTCTCTTTGCTGACTGCTGCAGCCTCTGATACTTCTTCAAAATTTTTGCACAGCGAAGCGTAAAGCCATAAAGAGTAACATGCTGGTCCGCTGACTGTTTATAATGAGGCCGGATGGTTTCCTCTTACAATCTGTCATGATGTATCTGAAAAAGTATATTTAGAACTGTTTGTTATAGCTGCAGCATCCTTAGAAATTGAGTCTTTATTTTCTCCTTCCAGCTGAAGCCTCTGAGGATTGTTCTGATTTGTATATACCTTCTATTTTGTCATCAGTGGGACTGAGGGGCTTCTGGGGTTGGGAGGGAGCTCCAGTCTTAATGGCACCCACAGCATCAGGTTTGGTCATTACAGAGCAGCCGAGGTGAGTACTGGGAGAGCATGGATCGGAGTTAAGAACTCTCTACACAGTCCCATCAGAGGCATCACAAGTTACACAGATCTGTTCTCAGGTCTGAGACACCACAAATTGGACAGAGGAAAGTTTCTTCCGCACTGTGTCCCATCAAACAACCCTAGAGTTGGGACACCACAAGTCAGGCACAGAGTAAATCTTCCTCTTCATTGCCCCAAGGAACACTCCTTGGGATGTGTCACCACCCTCTTAATAAGGTCCCATCAAGCACCTTCATGACTGAGACACCAGGGGTTATGTACAGAGTAAATCTCCCATTGCACTGTCCCATCAAACACCCCCAGGGTCGAGCCATCATGGGTTACATAGAGAGTAAAACTCCATCTGCACTGGCCCATCAAATACCCCAGTACTGAGACAAAATGGGTTAGGCCCAGAGTAAATCTCTCACGACAATGGCCCACCAATCAATTCTAGGATAGCTCCGGCCACAGTTTAGTTGCAAAAGCCAAGGAAATCGGAGCAGGTGGAAACCACCCTCAGGTCTGCCCCACCATTCTGTATGATCATGACTGTTCTATACATAAAATGCTGGAGGAACTCAGCACATCAGGCAGCATCAATGGAAATGAATAAACAGGCAATGTTTCAGGCCGAGACCCTTCTTCAGGACTTCAGGAATCTTGAAGAAGTGTCTCGGCCTGAAAAGTCGACTACTTACCCATCTCCATAGATGCTGCCTGACCTGCTGGGTTCCTCCAGCAGTTTGTGTGTGTTGCTTTGGTTTCCAGCATCTGCACTTTCTCGTGCTTATGTCTGCTCTAGGCTGAGCTCACTTGCTCTTCCGTGGCAGTTCTCCATAATCCTCAATTCCCGATCTTCCAAAAACGCATTTATGCCCAATCTAAATACTTCCAACAATCCAGGATCCACAACCCTCCGGGGCAGAAAATTCCAGAGATACACCATCATCAGTGAAAAGAAGGGCTGACACACGTCAGTTTTGAATTATCTATCCAACAAGCTCTATCTGTGCCCCCTCGTTCGAGACTCTCTCACACGTGTTCCAATAGGGTTACCCCTCATGTTTCTAAACTCCAAAGGATACCAACCTAAATTCTTTAGCTTCTTTTGTCAACCCTCTCATCCCAGGAATTAACCTATGATATCTTTTTTTTCTGGTAAGGAAGTCCCGAAAAGTCACAGTTCCTCTATCCCAGGATTGGTACAGCTCAGATTATTTAAAGACTAAAGTTCCCTTTACCTCATCCAAGCAAACACTTCTTGTCAAGGGAATGCGTGGGCTCGATAGAGTGATGCTCCCTCTACACTATCCCATCCAACTTTAGGTTAAATTTGTTATTTTACATCCAGTGAAGATCTCAGTTTGTGTGCCACCCTGGCAGATCCTGCTACAGACAAGTAAATCAAGGTCATAAAAAAACGCATAAAGCAGATATGGTGAAACACACAAAATGCTGGAGGAATTCATTTGGGAATAGAGCAGTGAACTCTCCTCTTACTGTATTCAGCCAAGCCTTTACTCTCAGATCTGTACAGAGGGACCCACAACCTGAAGCTGAGTTTTGGATGTTAATGTTGAATTGAGGCGTTCACCATAACCATACCCAGAAGGCTTCTCTGTGGATTGTCACCTTGTCGTGGTGGAGAAGCTTGTGTGGTCCTGTGATCCCGAGGGCAATGCCGTCTGGAGCTATGCTCCTGGTAGGGTCACCCATGGCGGTGAGGTCGAGGGTGAGGACCCTGACAAAGAACAATCCAACGAAGACCTCAACGGTGGAACAGGCAGATGAAGTTACTTCGAACCCAACGGCTGTGAAGGCGGATGAAGGCTGCAACAAATCCATCAGCTCCAGTCGTCGTGGTTTCCATGCCATTGGAATCAGTTGGTTGATTTGTGAAGTATTGTGTGCTTCCTGGAGTGCAACATCAAGTACACTTTAAACAAATACACGCACAGGCGTCTTCGCTCTGTGGGCCACTTCTTCAGAATGAAGACCATCATCCTCGACCTCGAGGGATAGCCACGACAACGACGACCCGGAAGGGTCTTGACTTGAAACATCAACTGCCCACTTCCCTCCGCAGATGCCGCCTGACCCTCTGAGTTCCTCCGACAATTTACATGATGCTCCAGATTCCAGCTTCTGCAGTCTCCTGTTCACCATAACCTGTTTGATTCAGTTACATCAATGAATGTACACAGTTTGCTTGCTGGGTCTAACCCGAGATTGACAAGATATTAGACATAAGTCTTTCTACACTGCTGAACAGGCATTCTCAGGACAGGTACGGACTGGGATAGGTATTGAGTAAAGCTCTGTCTAATATCAATCTGCGGATAATGCTCGAGCAGGCATAGAACAAACTGCACAGAAAGTAAAGTTCCTTCCACGCTGAAGCATCTACCCATGCCATTTTTTATAGATGCACCATTGAAAGCATCCTATCCAGATGTGGCACAACTTGATAAAGTAACTGTTCTGCCCATGACTCAAGCAATTGCAGAATTGTGAATGAAATCTGTCCATTTCCAAAACTAGCCTCATTCCATTGACTCCAGAATCTGAGTGAGAATGTGAATCAGAATCATAATCAGGTTCAGGTTTAATATCACCAGCATATGTCCTGAAATTCATTGACTTTGCAATACATAATAATTGAGGAAACATAAACTACAGTAGGTATATATATACTGTATTTCATGTTTTTTCTATTATAGTTAAATTAAATAAGCAGTGCAAACTTGGAAATAAGGAAGTAGTGAGGTAATGATCATAGATTCAATGTCCATTCAGATATCGGATGGCAGAGGGGAAGAAGCTGTTCCTGAATCGTTGAATGTGTGCCTTCAGGCTTTTGTTGGTAGCAATGAGAACAGGACATGTCCTGGGTGATGGGGGTCCTTAATGATGGACGCCACCTTTTTGAGGCATCGCTCCTTGAAGATGTCCTGGATACTATGGAGGCCGGTGTCCATGATGGAGCTGAATGTTTACAACTCTCTGCGGCGTTTTTCCGTGACCCGTTCAACCCTAGAGGTGATCAGAGCCAAGTTCAGTCATGTCATAGTCTGACCCATGTCTGTTGTATCAGGTGTGGCACCCAAAGATGAACCATGTATTCGCTGTATTCTCTTACAACATAGAAAGATGTCATTTAACTTATTTGCCGCAGTACCAGATGTCAGATCATTCCCACTCACTCCAATCTATTGTGCTCAGTTCTTGTTGCCTCATCATCAGAAGAATGTAGAAGCTTTAGAAAGGGTGCAGAGGAAATTTATCAGGAGCAGGTATGACCTGGGTGGTGGGGGTCCTTAATGATAGACTCCACCTTTTTCAGGTATCACTGTTGGTGACGTCCTGGATATTACAGAGTCTAGTGCCCATGACGGAGATGACAAAGTTGACAACTGCCTGCAGCTTATTTTCATCCTGTGCAGTGCCCCCATACCAGATGGCGATGCAGCTAGTTAGAATGCTTTCCACAGTACAACTGTAAAAATTAACAAGTGTTTAAGGTGACACATCAAATCTCCTCAAACTCCACCTACACTTTTTGCTATCTCGGGAATGATCAAGAACCCCTCTCAGCCCAGACATTCTCCCTTCTTCTCCATCCCTTTAACCAGAAGATACAAAAGACTGAGAGAACGGCCACCAAATTCATGGACAGATCCTATCCTGCCTTTATCTGACTCCCGAACAGATCTCTCACAGGCTAAAAAATTAACCCTTGATCTTCCAATCAACCTCGCTGTGACCCTTTCTCTTTATTTGTGCTCCAGCACTGCCCTTCCTCGGTACCTGCTACACTGTACCCTGCAGGCACAAGAAAGACGGCGGTCGCTGGAAATCCAGAGAAACACACGAACTGCTAGACGACCTCAGTGCGTCAGTTACCATCAATGGAGGGAAATGGAAGGCCAAGACCCTTCATAGTCCCCCTGAATAAGGGTCTAAGCCCAAAATGTCAACTGGTAGTTCCTCTCCATTGAGGCTACCTGATCCACTGAGGCCCTCCACCATTTTGTGTGTCGCACCTATTTTGCATTCTTCTTTCTTTTTACACCTGGATGGCACAGAAACAAACCTTTTCACTCTATCCCGAGACATATGATGATAACAAATCGATGTTCCGACAGGGCCAACAGTGTGAGATACAGAATAAAGTTCACTGCTTGGTATATTATCACACTCCCGGAGCAGAGATGGCAAGTATTAGATGCAGAGTTTAGTCTCCTCAATTTTCTTGCTGTGAACACCCCCAAGTCAGGGAAAGCACTGGAATACAGAGTAAAACTCTCTCAAGTATTAGTCCTAATGCAAAGTTTCAACTGAAACAATCCCTTTCCCATCAGCTGGTTGACACGCTAAGCTCGTGCAGCAGATTGTTTGTTGCTCCAGATTCCAGTATCTGCAGCTTCTTATGTCTCCTCTCTAATCCCACCCCATTTAGTGACTCAGGGGTCAGGAGGGCAGCACAGGAAAATCAGAATTGGTCTAATTATATGGTACACAGTACCAAATTTCTACATTTTATATTCTACTTACTTTGACCACATTTGCAATCGACAAGATATCTAAATAGAAGTCCAATATATTCCTGATAAACATTCTGATTGTGGACTTCAGGAAGGGTAAGACGAAGGAACACATTCCAATCCTCATAGAGGGATCAGAAGTGGAGAGAGTGAGCAGCTTCACATTCCTGGGTGTCAAGATCTCTGAGGATCTAACCTGGTCCCAACATATTGATGTAGGCAAGACAGCGGCTATACTTTATTAGGAGTTTGAAGAGATTTGGCACATCAACAAATACACTCAAAAACTTCTATCGTCGTACCGTGGAGAGCATTCTGACAGGCTGCATCACTGTCTGGTATAGAGGGGCTACTGCACAGGACCAAAAGAGGCTGCAGAAGGTTGTAAATCTAGTCAGCTCCATCTTGGGTACTAGCCTACAAAGTACCCAGGACATCTTTAGGGAGCGGTATCTCAGAAAGGCAGCATCCATTATTAAGGACCTCCAGCACCCAGGGCATGCCCTTTTCTCACTGTTACCATCAGGAAGGAGGTACAGAAGCCTGAAGGCACACAGTCAGCGATTCAGGAACAGCTTCTGCCCCTCTGCTATCCAATTCCTAATTGGACATTGAATCTTTGGACACGACCTCACTTTTTTAATATACAGTATTTCTGTGTTTGCACATTTTTCAACAATCTATTCAATATACATAATTGATCTGTTTATTTATTATGTTTAATTTTATTTATTATTATTTTTTCTGTCTCTGCTAGATTATGTATTGCATTGAACTGCTGCTGCTAAGTTAACAAATTTCACGACACATGCCTGTGATAATAAACCTGATTCTGATTCCCTCAGATAGACCCAACATTTGACATTCCCACCTTTGGTGTTTAACTTCTCTTTCCGAGTGATGTCCCTGGCAGGATTAAATGGTGCTCTGTTTACCCGAGGTCAATATCACCCAGGAATTTAGGAGATTGACATCCCAACATATCTGCTGTGGAGTTTCAAACAGCTCCACAGGTGGCCATCGATAGTGGAGAATATTTGAAGTCAAGTAAAAAGATAACACCCTCTAATCTACCTGTGATTCTCTCTTTAGAGAGTAGAAATCTGCTTGCAAATTCTTTTCCTTTGCAATTACACTGATGTCCCTGTGATTAAACTCGTTAGTACAGCTACATACCGGTAATCTTCCTTTTATTAATATTGAATTGCTAATTGTAGACAGCAGCAGTTTATTGCCTCCGTTCATGTCTGACACAGTTAATAAAAGCATTGATTAGCCTGCAAGGTGTTCAGCAGAGCTCCAGTGCTTCGTAGCTTGATCTAACCCTGGAAAATGCGATCAGGTTGGACCTGAATAGCAGGGCTTACAGTCACTTCGCTTCACCCTTCGATGAGAATCCTGGGATTTCTGGGATATTGCAGCCAAGAGGAATGTGAATGGGCTGTAGAGTGTCACTTCACTACAGGAAGGATGTGCATACTCTACAGAGAGTGCAGAGGCGATTTACAAGGATATTGTCTGGATTGGAGAGCATTCCTTATGAGAATAGGTTGAGTGAACTCGACCTTTTCTCCTTGGAGTGACAGAGGATGAGAGGTGACCTGATAGAGGTGTATAAGATGATGAGAGGCATTAATCATGTGGATAGCCAGAGGCTTTTTCCCCAGGGCTGAAATGCCTAACACAAGGGGACGTAGTTTTAAGATGCTGGGCCTGATGGAATGCACACTTGGGTTCTGAAGGAAGTAGCTGGAGAGATTGTGGAGGCAGTAACGATGATCTTTCAAGAATCGATACATTCTGGCATTGTACCGGATGACTGGAAAATTGCAAATGTTACTCCGCTATTTAAGGAGGGTGGGAGGCAGCAGAAAGGAAACTGTAAACCTGTTAACCTGACATCTGGTTGGGAAATTGTTGGAATCGATTGTTAGGGATGAGATTACGGAATACCTGGAGGCACATGACAAGATAGGCCAAAGCCAGCATGGATTCCTGAAAGGAAAATCCTGCCTGACTAACCTACTGCAATTTTTGAGGAAATTACAAGCAGGGTAGACAAAGGAGATGCAATAGATGTGGTGTACTTGGATTTTCAGAAGGCCTTTGACAAGGTGCCCCATATGAGGCTGTTTGGCAAGATAAGAGCCCATGGAATTACAGGGGAGTTACTAGCATGGGTGGAGCATTGGCTGATCGGCAGAGAACAGAGAGTGGGAATAAAGGGATCCTATTCTGGTTGGCTGCAGTTACCAGTGGAGTTCAACAGGGGTCGGTGTTGGGACCGCTGCTTTTTAAGATATATGTCAATGTTTTGGACTATGGTATTAATGGATTTGTGGCTAAATTTGCCGATGATAAATAGATAGGTGGAGGAGCGGGTAGTGTTGAGGAAACAGAGAGCCTGCAGAGAGACTTAGATAGGGGTATGGGCAAAGAAGTGGCAAATGAAATTCAATGTTGGAAAGTGTATGGTCATGCACTTTGGTGGAAGAAATAAATGGGCAGACTATTATTTAGATGGGGAAAGAATTCAAAATGCAGAGATGCAAAGGGACTTGGGTGTCCTTGTGCAAGATACCCTAAATGTTAACCTCTAGGTTGAGTCGGTGGTGAAGAAGGCGAATGCAATGTTGGCATTCATTATTAGAGGTACAGAATATAAGAGCAGGGATGTGATGTTGAGGCTTAATAAGGCACTCTTGAGACCACACTTGGAGTATTGTAAACACGAGGAATTCTGCAGATGCTCCGTTCACCAGCAACTTTGATGTGTGTTGCTTGGAGTATTGTATGCAGTTTTGAGCTCCTTATTTTAGAAAGGATATATCGACATTGGAGAGGTTTCAGAGAAGTTTCATGAGAATGGTTCCAGGAATGAAAGGGTTACTGTATGAGGAACATCTGGCAGCTCTTGGGCTGTATTCCCTGGAGTTTAGAAGAATGAAGGGAGATCTCGTGGAAACATTCCGAATGTTAAAAGGCCTGAACAGATTAGATATAGCAAAGTTATTTCCCATGGTAGGGGATTCTAGGACAAGAAGGCACGACTTCAGGATTGAAGGGCGTTCATTTAGAACAGAGATGCGGAGAAATTACTTTAGTCAGAGAGTGGTAAATCTGTGGAATTTCTTACCATTAGTGGCTGTGGAGGCCAAGTCATCGGGTGTATTTAAGGCAGAGATAGATAGGTTCATGGTTAGCCAGGGCATCAAAGGGTATGGGGTGAAGGCAGGGGAGTGGGGATGGCTGGAAGAATTGGATCAGTCCTTGATTGAATGGTGGAACAGACTGTGTGTAACAGGGGCTGCGTCTGAACACTGACTGTGTGCAACAGAGATTGTGTCAAACATTGACTGTGTGTCTATCAGGGGCTGTGTCCTACACTGACTGCGTGTTACTGGGACTGTGTCTGAACATTGACTGTGTGTAACAGGGAATGTGTCCTACATTGATTGTGTGTGTAACAGGAACTGTGTCTCACACTGACTGTGTGTGACAGGGACTTTGTCTCACACTGACTGTGTGTGTAACAGGGGATGTGTCCAAACATTAGCTCTGTGTCTACCAGGTACTGTCCTAAACTGACTGTATGTGCAACAGGGAACGTGTCCAAACACTGACTGTGTGTGTAACAAGGACCATGTCCAAACACTAACAGTGATTGTAACAGGGATTGTGTCTCACACTGACTGTGTGTTACTGGGACTGTGTCCTACACTGACTGTGTGTAACAGGGATTGTGTCTCATAGTGACTGTTTGTGTAACAAGGATCATGTCCAAACACTTACAGTGATTGTAACAGGGACTGCATCATACATTGACTGTGTGTATAACAGTAACATAGACTTTGTCCAAACACAGACTGTGTGTAACAGTAACATAGACTTTGCCCAGACAGAGACGGTGTGTGTAACAGAGACTGTATCCTACACTGTGTGAGTAGCAGGGAATGTGTCCAAACATTGACAGTATGTAACGGGGACTATGTCCCTCCACTGACCATGTTACACTGAATGTGTCCGGCAATAACTGTGTGTGTAACAGGTGAAGAAGCTGTTCTTAAGTTATTAGTTGTGGGAGTTCAAGCTCCTGTACCTCCTCACTGATAGAAGCACCAAGAGGGCATGTCCCAGATAGTGATGCCTTTAAGTATGGATGCCACCTTCTTGACAATGTTCTCAGTGGCAGGGAGGTGTGCCTGAGTCTCTTGCTATCCTGTGCATTGGAGACTCCATACCAGACTGTGATGCAATCAATTAAACCGCTCTCTACCATACTTCTGTAGAAATCTCTGACAGCCTTGTGTGACATCCCAAAACTCCTCAAGCTCCTAACGGCTATCCGAACCGAGAAATATCACTGGTCCTTGACTGGGTCTAAGTCCTAGAACTCCCCACCCAACAGCATTGTGGGAGGAACCTCACGAAGACTATAGCAGTTCATGAAGGTAATTTACCAACAATTTCTTTGGACCAGTTAGGAAGTTGTAGCAATTGTGGGCCATGCAAATGAAATCCAATTCCCAAAACGAATGTACAAAATAATGGCCCTTGGGAAAGTGATGGTGATCTGCCTTCTTGCAGTCTAGGTGACACCATGGTGCTATTTGGAATAAACTCTGAGCCAAAGATGATGAAGCCATGGCAATATACTATACGGTATGGTATTACCAAGTCAGGATGAGGTGCAGCTTGGTGTTTGAGCACTGCAGTCTTTCTCCCAGCCACTAGGGGTCACAAGTTTGGGAAGAGTTGTGGAGCAGACTTGGCTGCTGTGCATTTTGCAGATGATGCCTGGTGTAAATATGGTGGGCCAATGGTAACTGGGACTGGGCGTTGAAGAAGATGATTTGAGTGGACTCATTGGCCCAGATAGTGTTAAACAGCAGGGTTTTGTTGTTCTCCTCCCACCTTCAACCTCTTCTACCGCGGGGATAAGACTGTGACGATCCACTCAAGCACATCAATAAATAGCATAGTGGGAGAAATGTTGACCAGAGGAACAGGAGCCTTCTGGTTTTTCCACCAATGATATTTCAAAGGACAACATCCTAAGAAGCCAGGCACCGGAGTAGGCCACTTGGCCTGCCAATCCTAACCTCACCATTCAATAAGATCGTGTCTGTTTGGCTCCAGGTCTTATCTCTTCTCCGGCAATTCCCTAGAGCCCTCAATTCCACAACCTTTCAGAAAATTATGTACATCCTAATAATGCCTCAGAGTACTTGCCTGAAGAAAAGTACTGCCAAAACAGCCCAGGTATTCCCTTCAAACATTCCACAAGAACACAAGCATTAGGAGCAGGAGTAGGCCTACTGGTGGTTCATCAAGCCTGCTGCACCATTTGCTAAGTTCATGTCTGAGCAGGCTCCATCTATCTGCCTCAGAGCACCCACATATGGGAGGAAAGAGAAAGAGAAAATTCTGCAAGGCAGCCGGCTTCTGTGGAGAGAGAATCAGAATCAGTTTTATTATCACTGGCATGTGACGTGAAGTTTGTTAACTTAGGCAGCAGCAGTTCAATGCAATACATAATCCAGCAGAGAGAGAGAAAAAATAAATAAAATAAAACATAATACTGTAATAATTAAACAAGTAAATCAATTACATGTATTAAATAGATTTTTTAAAATGTACAAAAACAGAAATACTGTATATTTTAAAAAAGTGAGGTAGTGTCCAAGGGTTCAATGTCCATTTAGGAATCAAATGGCAGAGGGGAAGAAGCTGTTCCTGAATCACTGCGTGTGTGTCTTCAGACTTCTGTATCTCCTTCCTGATGGTAACAGTGAGAAAAGGGCATGCCCTGGGTGCTGAAGGTCTTTAATAATGGACGCTGCCTTTCAGAGACACTGCTCCCTAAAAATGTTCTGGGTACTTTGTAGTACCCAAGATGGAGCTGACTAGATTTACAACCTTCTGCAGCTTCTTTTGGTCCTGTGCAGTAGCCCCTCCATACCAGACAGTGATGCAGCCTGTCAGAATGCTCTCCACAGTACAACGATAGAAGTTTTTGCGTGTATTTGTTGACATAACAAATCTCTTCAGACTCCTAATAAAGAAGCCACTGTCTTCCCTTCTTTATGACTACATCAATATGTTGGGACCAGGTTAGATCCTCAGAGATCTTGACACCCCCAGGAACTTGAAGCTGCTCACTCTCTCCACTTCTGATCCCTCTATAAGGATTTGTATGTGTTCCTTCAAAGCATTATCTTTGTTTCTCTCTGAGCTGCTGAGTATCCTCAGCATGTTTTGTATTTATTTCAGACATCCAGTGTCGATGTTAGAGAGGAAGGCACTCTTCCGAGCGATTGTACTCACAGTGACTGAAAGACAACTTAAAAGGCAAATCAAGTCAAGTTTATTGTCACGTGCACAGGTACAGTGAGGTAGAAGATCCATGAGAAATCTTACCTGCAGCAGAATCACAGGCTCATATGATCAGACACCTGCGCACCTGCGCATTAATGCAAACATCTAATCAGCCAATCATGTGGCAGCAACTCAATGCATAAAAGCACGCAGACGTGGTCAAGAGGTTCAGTTGTTGTTCAGACCAAACATCAGAATGGGGAAGAATTGTGATCTAAATGACTTGACCGTGGAATAATTGCTGGTTTGAGTATCTCAGAAACTGCTGATCCCCTGGAACTTTCATGTACAAAAGGTCTCTCAAGTTAACAGAGAATAGTGTGAAAAACACTTAAACATCCAGCGAGCAGCAGTTCTGTGGGCGAAAGCGCCTTGTTAAGGAGAGAGGTCAGAGGGGAATGGCCAAGCTGGTTCAATCTGACAGGAAATTGACAGCGTTACAGCAGTGGTGGTTCCTTAAGGTCATCATAGCCAGGGGAGATAGTGGAGACCATCTCCACAGACATATCATCCATGGCCAACCCCAACCAGTGGAGACCTTCATAACAGTGGTGGGCAGAAGAGCATCTGAGAACACGAAACACAGTGAGCCTTCCAGTCCATGAGCTACGGCAACAGAAGACCACAAATGTACACTCAGTAGCCACTTCATTAGATAAAGTAGGTGCAGACAACGCACTGGACATGATTATTCATAACCTACTCAAGATAGTGGGGAAAACTGTGCAACACCAACAGGCAGTCCGAGACAAGCCCGTGGTGGTCCATGCTGTTCTGTTGCCGAGGTATGGTCAGGATTGAGCAGGTTACTTTAGGTGCCCGCTGGTGTCAGGAAAGTAGCTGCTCCTGAACTTGGTGGTACAGGACTTCAGCCTTCTGACCCTCCTCCCCAATGGTAGATGTGAGATGAGGGCATAGTGCCGACGGTGGGGGGATGCTTGATAATAAATGTTATCTTCTTCGAGGCAGTGCCTCGCATAGGTGCGGTGACCAGAGTGGAGGGCTGTGCCTGCAATGGACCAGGCTATATCCACTACTCTGCACCCTCTTGCCTTCCTGTGCATTGGAATTGTGGTACCAAGCCTCAGTGCTCGCAGCATAACTAATCAGAAAAGATTCTAAGTTTGCCTATGCCTTGCTCCCTCTCTCCTCCTCTTTCCAAACCTCATGCAAGGGAAGCTCAAAGTACATTTATTATTAAAGTATGTATAAATCGTACAACCTTGAGATTCGTCTGCTTGCAGGCAGCCACAAAACAAGAAACCCGAAAGAACCCTTTAAAAAAAGACCGACAAATGACCAATGTGCAGAGAAAAACACACGCACACGTGTACACACACACACACACACACACACACACACACACACATCGTGCGAACAATAAAAGCAAGCGACAACATTTAAAAACTCCAAAGATCAGAAATAAATGAAAAACTGCAGTTGCTGGGACTCAGAAAACTCTGGAAACACTCAGCAGGTCAGGCAGCATGTCTGCAGAGAGAAGCCAAGCTAACATTTGATGTCAAAGACCTTTCATCAGATCCTCCCTCCGTCCTGCAGAACAGCCGTCGAACCTGGGCCTACTGTGTGAGCGTTGGCTGCATCATCTGACCTTTAACCTTCAACCACCAGGTCAATAGGTTGGAATAATAGTATAGGGTAGCGCACGGCAACCTCACTCTGTGGCACGCCAGCACGGCCACACAATGGAGACAGACCCAATGCCATCTCGTTAACAAGAGCCCCCCGACAAGATGAGTCAGGTCTATAATTTGAATTTACATTCTGATAACTCATTAGCTGTAATAATATTTAGGTATGATAATGATTGAGTAAAATCTACATTTAATATCCTAATTAGGGATTATGGATAATCTACTCGTTTGGCGTGTAATATGAGTTGCTTTCATTTTCCCCTGTCAGTTAATTACTGATAGCTCTCACTATAATTCTGGCACTTTATCTACTCTGCAGAAGGACTGGAGGAACGGCTTAAAGAGACGATGTACCTCAAGGCAGTCTAACAGCAACGTCAAGCACTGATCTGAGAGTCTGCCGGCAACAATTAGACATTTAGATTTTCCAGCCACATCTGTGGTGCGTTTTATTTTTTTTCTGGCTGCCAGTTCCTCATCTTCTTCCTTTAAAGAAGTGAGGACAACTGTGGTAAAACACTCTGTGCTGGAGCAATCAGTGGGTCCGGCAGCATCTGTGAAGGGAAAATGAAGAGCTGATGATCTGCACCAAGACCCTTCATTGGGAATGGAAAGGAAGGGGGCAGATCCCAGAACAAAAAGGTGGGGGAGGAGCACAAGCCGATAGGTGAGGCCGGGTGAGGGGGAAATGATGTGAGAAGCTAGGAGATGAAAGAGGCAGAGAGGCCAGATGGGATTTTTAACGGTTACTTAATGAGACATTGTGCAGAACGGGCCTTTTCATGCCTTTGAGCCACACTGCCCAGCAATCGGTGATTTAATCCTCGCCTAATCACAGAACAATTTACAGCAACCAATTAACCTGCCAACTGGTAAATCTTTGGACTGTGGGAGGAAACCCATGCGGTCACGGGGAGAAGGCAGCAACTCCTGACAGGCAGATGTGGAAATTGAGCTCAGGTCACTAGTACTGTACAGCATCATGCTAACCACTTCACTACCGTGCTGCGAGGACAGCAGACCAGACAATAAAGGGAAGAAGGTGGGGAACCAGAGGGAGGAAGGGGATGGGCAGGTCATGAGGGCAGGGGGAAGGGAAAGAGAAGGGGTAATGAGTTGCAGGTATGGGAAAACAAGAGTATTGGGAGAAGAGAGAAGTGGTTACTGAGAGTTAGCGATATCAATGTTGATACTGTCAGGTTGGAGACTACCAAGACAGATATGAGGTGTTCCTCCTCCAATCTGCATCTGGCTTCAAGATGGCAGTAGAGTGGGCCATGACCAGACAAGACAGCATGGCAAAGGGAAGTGAACTTAAAATGGGTAGCTTCCAGCAGATCCTGGATGTCTCAATTGACAGAGCAAAATTGCTCAACAAAGTTGGTCCCCCAATCTGCATTTGGTCTCACCGATGAAGAGAACCAACTGGGAGCACAGGATACAGTAAGTGACACCGATGGATCCGTTTGTGAAATGGTACCTCACCTGGAAGGACTGTGTAGGACAGTGTCTCCGTAGAAGAGGCTTGGTGAGCGAGGGATTGGAGCTTCGCATACTTCCCTCCCCAGTATCCTGGAACTTTCTAATGAATTGTACCATAAGCGCACTTGAATGGTTCAATAACCCCCTGATCACTGCCTCCTCAGCGGCACCTTGACCTTATCAGTGTTGTCCATAGCCAGGAATTGTTATTTAAGGAAATTGACTTTACTGGAAGTGATACGGGACATCAAGACCCTGTCGAGTGGTGATGTTACTCCATCAGCAGATGAGATATGCAGCTTATAGAGCCGCTGCCTCACAGGTCCAGAGACGCTGATCGTGAGTATGTGGAGTTTGTACGTTCTCCCTGCTTTCTCCGGGTCCTCCGGTCTTCCCCCTCATCCCCGGGGCATGTCATGAGTTAATTAGCTGCTGTAAAAATTAGCCGGTTGTCACAGGGAGGGTGGGATCTGGGGAGAGTTGACAGACCAGTCAGAGAGAACGGGGGAAAATAAGTCAGGGGATGGGATTGATGAGATTGCTCCGAGAGCCAGCATAGCCCTGATGGGCCGACTAGTCTCCTTTGTGCTGTAGAGAAATATCAAGCATCAACCCTTGATCCTCTCCAAGGAATCTGTGAGATTCGTCCAATCCGTCCTCCCAGAGAGCTGGAATCCTGCTGAGAGCTTGACTGTTTGCTGATTGCAGCTGGGAGATGGAGCTCTCCACCTCAACAACTGCTCACCCTCTCACCCCTTCACCCATCTCCTGCCTCATCAGCCCCATCTGCCAGCTTAGAACTCACAGAGCTGCAGCAGGAGCCCATCGTCCTCAATTCTGAGGGATCACCTCAGTAGAAGAAGACAGAAGAGATACTGCAGATGCTGGAAATCCAGAGCAACACACACACAAGGTGCTGGAGGAGCTCAGTGAGCCTTTGGAGGGGAATAAACCGTCAGCGTTTCAGGCTGAGATCAGGAGTGGAAAGGAAGAAGGCAGAAGCCAAAATAAAAAAGATAGGGGGAGGGAGAGGAGGGTAGGTGGGGGAGAGACAAGTGGTGAGAGGTCCACCAGAATGAGAGGGAAAAAATAGCAGTGGGAGGGGGGGGGGCAGAGGGAATAGCAGGCGAGTGTTTACCAGAGGTCTGAAAAGTCAGGTTGGAGATTACTAAAACAGAATAAAAGGTGTTTCTCCTCCAGCCAGTTGAGATATGTTGGGATGGACAGTAGCTTTTGATGGTCTATAGATTATGGTCTCTGGAGGCTTGCTATTTCTTGGAGGGTGTGGGGTGGGGGCTGGAACAAGTGGGGGGGCGGAAGGAAGGAGGGTTGATGCTTTGCTGCTGCTTGTATATGGGAGGGAGGAGGGGTCTTTGGGGTCCTAACGTTTTTCTGTCATCCATTCTTTGTTTTTTTTCTCTCTCTGTTTCGTGGATGTCTGTGAAGAGTAAGAATTTCAGGTTGTATACTGTATACGTTCTCTGACATTAGGCGGAACCACTGAACCTGCCATTGGCCTCGTTGTGGCAGTGGAGGAGGTTGTGGACAGACACGTCGGTGTGGGAATGGGGAGAGCTGTCTTGGCCATGCATGAATTTGTACTTGAGTTCGCCAGGAACTACAGACGACAGCGCAGATGACAAACGTAATCTGAGTATAGGCTCTTTACATGCAGGGGACACAGCCAAGCTGTGAGAGCCTCTAGCCACCCTCAGGGTAAAAACATTTCTTAGTCTAATCCTCTCTAATCCTCTTACCACTGCCCCCCCCCCATCCTATTCCTCTAGTTTTTGGCACCTCTATTATGGGAAAAAAATTGTCTTGCTATCTCCCCTGCCTATGCCCCTCATAACCTTGTCAGGTCAGGGCCCCCACCCTCACCAATCTGGAATACAAACCCAGTTTATCCGTTCCCTCCTCATGAGTGGGACACTGGCGTGATGAGGAGATTCCAGAAGCCAGGCGGCGTGTGGAAAGAGATGCATCGGCCAGAAGAGCTGGCACTCCTGTTATCACTGCTTAGCCCATGCACAAGGTCAATGGAGTTCATCCCAGTCTCACTGCCTTGCCAACTTCTGGATTTCATTTGAATCCACATTCTGGAAACTCATTAACACTAATAACACTAAGCATGGTTACCGATTGAGCAAAATCTGCATTTAATAATATGATTAAGGGGTATGGGTAATGCTCTCATGCTGAGGCGGTATGAATAGCTTTTGTTCTGTGTTGCTGGTTAATTATGTACTCTTCGTACTGAAATTGTGACATTTATCTGCAGTTTGGAGATAACAGGGTAGAGCTAAGTGCTGATGATCCTGAGAGGATGCTAATAGTAAACAGCTGCATCTCCAGTGGGACAGCTCCACGTTTATTACGAAGCTGCAGCGTCTGAAGGTAAGGAACATACCGAAAACCAGAGAGCATGGGGTTGCTCTGGGAGGGGTTAATAAGCCACAAGTGCCTCACACAATAGAAACTCGCAGGTCTCACCCTTTGGCTATAACTTGCACAGGGCAGGTACCCAAAGCGCGTGCGAGAGTTAATGAAACACAAGCTGACTGAGCCTGTTGTAAAATATATGGAGTGAATTTCACACTTTACAGTGCCGTTATAGTTTTCTATTCTGCTTAAAGCTAAGGAGGTATAAATATTATTAACACAGGAGGTATAAACATTATTAGAAGACATAGATATTAATAATACTGGAGATTAAAATGCAATGCATGGGTTTACCTGACGCAGAAGGCCTGGATATTATCAGCATTAAAGGTACTGATATTTTTAATATAGAAGTGTTGATATTATCAACATAGCAGATACACATATGCACTCAAGAGATATTGATGTTATTAACATGGGAGTTCTAAGTATGAAGAGGGGTCTAGGAATGAGGGCACAACCTCGGAATAAAGGGACTTTAATACTGAGCTGAGGAGGAATTTCTTCAGCTCGAAGGTCATGAGTCCTGTGGAATCTATTGCTACAGTGGAGGCCAAGTGATTGGGTGTATTTAAGGCAGAGATTGATAGATTCTTCACTGGGAAGGGAGGGGGTTAAGGATGATAGGGAGAAGGCAGGAAAATGGGGTTGAAAAACTCAGCCTTGATTGAACTGGGAAGCAAACTCAATGCGCTGAATGGCCTAATTGTGCTCCTGTATTGTATGGTCTTATGCTCTTAATGTTGGAGGTATAAATATTAGATTAGATTATGAGGACACTCAGTCCTCGTTTATTGTCATTTAGAAATGCATGCATTAAGAAATGATACAATGTTCCTCCAGTATGATATCACAGAAACACAGGACAGACCAAGACTAAAACTGACAAAAACTACATAATTAAACATATAGTTACAACAGTGCAAGGCAATACCGTAATTTGATAAAGAGCAGACCATGGGCACGGTAAAAAAAAGTCTCAAAGTCCTGATAGCCCCAACATCTCACACAGACGGTAGAAGGGAGAAACTCTCCCTGCCATGAACCTCCAGCACCGCAAACTTGCCGATGCAGCACCCTGGAAGCACCCGATCACAGCCGACTCTGAGTCCGTCTGAAAACTTCGAGCCTCCGACCAGCTCCCTGAGACCGAGCACCGAGCACTTCAATCCCGCCCCGGCCGCCGAGCAACAAGCAAAGCCGAGGACTCGGGGCCTTCCCCTCTGGAGATTCTGGATTACACAGCAGCAGCGGCAGCGAAACAGGCATTTCAGAAGTTCCCCCGTGCTCTCACGTCTGCTTCCATCAAATCAGGATTGTGCACGGCACCCTACTCGACAGATAACAGATATTCATCACCGGAATGGCCGCTGTGTGCTGCGTCGCGCCGCCATCTTCTCCTCTCATATTATTAATGTTGGGAATATAAATATATATTAACATAGGGTTGATGTTATTAACTGACAAGGTATAGATATTATTAAGATGGAAGGCATAGATCCTCTAGACCCTGGGCAGGTCTTGGCAGATGGCAGGAAACGTGAATGTCACAGCGCTGTTGACAGAAGGATGGTAACTATATGCCTGTAAGCTTAATGTTTGTCGTTGGGAAAACGCTTGAAACTTTCATTGAGAAAGAAACAGCAAGACACCTGGATAAAAGTGGTTCCATCAGGCTGACACAGCATAGACTCATGAAAGGAGATGTTGCTGTAATTGTACAGGGTACAGGTGCGGCCGCACCTGGAGTACCATGTGCAGTTCTGCTCTCCTTACCTGAGGAAAGGCATGCAGCCTCTGGAGGCAGTGCAGGGGAGGTTCACCAGGTTGATTCTGGAAATGAGGGTTTAGCCTACGAGGAGAGCTTGAGTCACCTGGGACTATGCTCGCTGGGATTCAGAAGAATGAGAAGGGAGCTCATAGAAACATATACAGTTATGAAAGTGATAGATTATGCAGGAAAGCTTGGACTGGTAAGTGAGACTAGAACTAGGGGACATACAGTTCCCTCAAAATTCACGGCAATAGACTTAGGACAGAGATTAGGAGAAGCTGTTTTTCTCAGGGAGGTGTGAATCTGTGGGCATCTCTACCCAAGGAAGCACTAGGGACTACCTTATTTAAGACACAGTTAGATAGATTTTTGTCTAGCTGGGAAATGAAGGGTTACGGGAAAAGGGCAGTACAAGATGAGGAGCAACCTTTTACCCTGGTAGCAGGCTCTCCTTCTCCACACAGCTGATGAGCCCAAAGGAACCGGCAGAAACCGCTACAGTTCGGCACCAGCGGCTCGCAGGAGTTGCCAGGCAGCACTGAACTCAACGTAGGACTTTCTTAGGGACTCCAGCTCTGGATTTTGCTCCGGGTTTACTCCCAAAGCCTTTCCTATGAATGGGTTTAGCCGCAAGGCAGCGGAGGCTTAAGATCCGGATTTTCCTTCTCCTAGATGAGCTGCCAACCACAGTTGGCAAGACCCATCTGCCTGAAGCGCCTGGTGACCTGCCTTTGCCCCTTTTTCTGTCAATATAAGTGGTTCCACCAGGCTTAGTAACTAGGCCACACATGAAGGCCAGGAGCTGGATTTGGTTATCAGAGGTTATTTGAAGTGTACGCCATTGCAAGCGTTCAACAGGTAGTGGGAGCTTATCCCCACCACCACTAACAATCTTAAGGAATCATACAGTGCCTATAAAAGTATTCACACCCCCTTGGAAATTTTCATGTTTTGTTGTTTTACAACATTGAATCACAATGGATTTAATTTGGCTTTTTTGGGACGCTGATCAGCAGAAAAAGATTCTTTTGTTTCAAAGTGATCTAAATTAATTACAAACGTAAAACACAAAATAATTGATTGCCTAAGTATTCACCCCGCTTAATAGGACACACCAAATCATCACTGGTGCAGTAAATCGGTTTCAGAAGTCATATAGTTAGTTAAATTGAGAACACCTGTGAACAGTCAAGGTGCTTCAACTGATTGTAACAGAAATACACCTCTATCTGGAAGATTCAACTGCTGGTGAGTCAGTATTCAGGCAAAAACTACACCATGAAGACAGAAGAACACTCCAAGCAACTCCTCAAAAAGGTTATTGCAAGACATGCATCAGGAGATGGATACAAGAAAATTTCCAAGTCTCTGAATATCACTTGGAGGACAGTTAAGTCAGTCATCAAGAAGTGGAAAGAATATGGCACAGCTGTAAATCTGAGCAGGCCGTCCTCAAAACCTGAGTGACCGTACAAGAAGGGGACAAGTGAGGGAGGCCACCAAGAGATCTATGGCAACTCTGGAGGAGTTACAAGCTTCAGTGGCTGAGATGGGAGAGACTGTCCAAACGCATCACTCTTGTCTGGGTGTTTCACCAGTCGCAGCTTTACTGAAGAGTGGTAAAGAGAAAGCCGCTGTTGAAAAAAGCTTGCGTGACATCACCTCCAGAGTTCGCCAGAGACTCTGAAGTCAGCTGGAAGAAGGTTCTATGGTCCGAAGAAACCAAACTTGAGCATTTTGGCCATCAGACTAAATACTATATTTGGCGTAAGCCACGCTGCACATCATCAAAAACACACCATTCCTATTGTGAAGCATGATGGTGGCTGCGTCATGCTGTGGGGATGCTTCACTGCAGGGGGCCCTGGAAGGCTTGTGAAGATAGAAGGTAAAATGAATGCAGCAAAAGACAGGGAGGTCCTGATGCAGTCTGCAAGAGAATTGTGACTTGGGAGAGGATTTGTTTTCCAGCAAGACAATGAACCCAAGCATGAAGCCAAAGCTACACAGGAATGGTTTAAAAACAACACAGTTAATGTCCTGGAGTTGCCAAGTCAGAGTTCAGATATCAATCCAATTGAGAACGTGTGGCTGGACTTGAAAAGGGCTGTTCACTCACAATCCCCATGCAATCTGACAGAGCTTGAGCAGTTTTGTAAAGAAGAAAGGGGAAAAGTTGCAGTGTCCAGATGTGCAAAGCTGATAGAGACCTATCCACACAGACTCAAGGCTGTAATCGCTGCCAAAGGTGCATCTACTAAATATTGAATTGAAGGGGGTGAATACTTATGCAATCAAATAGAACCATAGAACGTTACAGCACAGAAACAGGCCTTTTGGCCCTTCTTGGCTGTGCCAAACCACTTTTCTACCTAGTCCCACTGACCTGTACCTGGACCGTATTCCTCCATACACCTCTCATCCATCTAGCTGTCCAAGTTTTTCTTAAATGTTAAAAGTGAGCCCGCATTTACCACTTCATCTGGCAGCTCATTCCACACTCCCACCACTCTCTGTGTGAAGAAGCCCCTCCTAATATTCCCTTTAAACTTTTCCCCCCTCACCCTTAACCCTCGTCCTTTGGTTTTTTTTCTCCCCTAGCCTCAGTGGAAAAAGCCTGCTTGCATTCACTCTATCTATAACCATCATAATTTTATATACCTCTTTCAAATCTCCCCTAATTCTTCTACACTCCAGGGAATAAAGTCCTAAACTATTCAACCCTTCTCTGTAACTCAGTTTCTCAAGTCCCAGCAACATCCTTGTAAACCTTCTATGCACTCTTTCAACCTTATTAATATTCTTCCTGTAATTTGGTGACCAATTATTTTGTTTTATATTTATAATTAATTTGGATTACTTTATAGAGATCTGTTTTCACTTTGACACAAAAGAGTCTTTTTCTGTTGATCAGTGTTAAAAAAATGCCAAATTGAATCCACTGTGATTCAATGTTGTAAAATGTGAAAACTTCCAAGGGGAGGTAAATACTTTTATAGGCACTGTATGTATAATTAGTTAATTAATTAATCTAGGAAGTATAGGTATAATGGGTACAATTAACACTGGTGAAAAAACAACGAGTTTAAATATTTTTAAAACAGGCGGCACAGATATTACTACTGTAAGTGGAATAGATGTTATTAACTTAGGAAGTATAGGTATTATTACTGCAGAATGTTTGATATTATTAAGTTAGAAGCATAGATATGATTAACACACGGGTAAAGGTTGTTATTAATATTGAAGTTACAGATATTACCACCATGCTTGAAACAGATCAGGGGCACAAGTTCTACAAGCAGCTTTGAATTAAATGATCATTTCATGCCGAGGAGTAAGTTATGGGATCAACTCTCCCACTTTGAATCTGCTTTGTTACTTTCCCAAATGAAACCTTCTGAGGCTTGTGTTACAGAAGAGTGCCTTTCAACCCATCAAGTTCATATGAGCTCTATGCAAAGCATCCCGGTAAAACCTGTTCTCCTGTCCTATCCCCACAGCCCTGCAGTTCTTTCCTTTTTTTTATACCTGCCTAGCTTCATGTTGAACACCACAATCAAACTTGCTTCCTGTCCTACACTGATGGCGCATTCAATGTTCAAAGTAAATTTTATTATCAAAGTACATACATGTCACCATATTCAACTCTGAGATCCAATTTCTTGTGGGCATACTCAAGAAATCTATAGAATAGTTATTACGACAGGATCAATGAAAGATCAATCAGAGTGGAGAAGACAACAAACTGTGCAATTGCCAATATAAATAAATAGCAAAAATAATGAGAACGTGACATAATGTGATAAAGTGTCCTTAAAGTGAGATTATTGGTTTTGGCAGCATTTCAATAATGGGGTAAGAGAGGTTGAGTGTAGTTACCCCCTTTTATTCAAGAGACTAATGGTTGGTGGGTAGTAACTGTTCATCAACCTGGTAATGCGAGCCCTGAGGCTCCTGTACCTTCTACGTGATGGCAGCATGACCTGGGTGGTGAGGATCTCTGATGATGGATACTGCTTTCCTACGACAGTGTTTCATGCAGATGTGCTCAAATGGTTGGGAGGGTGTTACCCATGATGTACAGGGCCGAATCCATTACTTTTTGTAGGATTTTCCGTTCAAAGACATTGATGTTTCCATCCCAGGTTGTTATACAGCCAGTCAATATACTCTTCACTATACACTGATAGAGCATTGTCAAAGTTTTGGATGTCATACCAAATCTCTGCAAACTTTTAAGGAAGTTGAGGCACTGCTATGCTTTCTTCACAATTACCTATACTTGCCGGGTCCAGGAAAGGTTCTCTGAAATAGTAGCACCTAGGAATTTAAAGTTGCTACCTCTTTCACCTCTGATCTTCTGATGAGGACTGGGCATGGACCATTGGTTTCCCTCTTGTGCAGTCAACAGTCAGTTCTTTGGTCTTACTAACACTGAGTGAGAGGTTGCTGTTATGACACCACTCAGCCAGGTTTTCAATCTTCCTCCTTGTCGCAGATTCATCACCACCTTCGATTCGGCTCACGGCAGTGGTGTCATCAGCAAACGTGAATATGGCTTTGGAGCTGTGCTTAGCCACACTCGTAAGTGTAAAGCAAGGGGCTAAGCACGCAGCCGCGTGGCACACCTGTGCTGACAGAGATCGTGGAGGAGGTGCCGTTGCCAATCCGAACTGACTGGGGTCTACAAATGACGAAATCCAGGATCCAATTGCACAGGGAGGTATTGAGGCCCAGGTCTTGGAGCTTATTGATTAGTTTTGAGGGGATGATGGTATTATATGCTGAGGTGTAGTCAATAAAGAGCATCCTGATGTATGCATCTTTGCTGTCCAGACGTTCCAGGGTTGATTGAAGAGCCAAAGCGATAACATCTGCTGTGACTTGTTGCTCCAGCAGGCAAATTGGAGTAAATCCAAGTCACCTCGGAAGCAGGAGCTGATGTGTTTCATCACCAACCTCTGAAAACACTTCATCTGTGTGAGTGTAAGTGGAACTGGGTGATAGTCATTGAGGAAGGTCGCCGCGCTCTTCTTGGGCACCAATTTAACTAAAGCCTGCTTGTAGCAGATGAGTACAACACACTGCTGAAGTGAGAGGTTAAAGATCTCAGTGAACACACCAGCCAGTTGGACAGACCATGGTCAGTAATGTATATTAGAAAGAGATTCTTGGTGCCACCTTGATCCTTATGCCAGCCACATATTCTCTGTGTCAATCTGTGTCTCTGTCTCTCATTACGCTGCTGGTATTTATGGCAGAAATGAAGTTCCTCCATCGCTGGCAAGGTTCAGGGCTTCTTTCATTGTGTCATTAGCTCATTTTTCACTAATGTCGGTCGTGCAAATCCCGGGTGGAGATTCAGGAACACCGTCACGCTCAGATGAAGAAGGATTCTTCATTGCTGTTTCCGTAACGGTTTTTCACCAGTCAGGGGTGTTAGCTCTGAGCTGAACTCCCGAATCTGGAGGCCCTGTGGATCACTAATACTCTGGCCTCTTAACCTTTGACCTATTTGTCATGAGTAACCCTAACAAGAGCCAAATCAGAAAGCCCTGACTCCAGCCAACATGGCTCTCCTGGTCACTGAGGCACATAAGCCTCCAACCCAACGACAAGGTTGTGGTCCTCTTGGTGGAGCCATGTACATTCTCATCAATCCTAGAACTAAACTGATACAAATTCATTAACCCTTGCATGGGATTCCACACCAGCGAGGGTCAGTACTTTCAAACCTTCCTGAGTAACAAGAGACTCTCGGAGAGTTGGCGTAGTGTTGGAAAATGCAGCCATGATGTCTATAAATAGTGGGAGTTTCAAAGGATCAGATGACTCACCTGCTCCTAATTCATACATCCTTCATGTCACAGCACGGACCTGGGATTATCTCTAACACATTGCCTGAAATCGACTTTGGCAGCTGTTCCCACATGGAGGGAACCTGGGAAGTAAGCTGACACTTTTCCTTACTTGCTGAGGTGGAAAGACTTTGGGGACAAATGAAGTTTGTAGCAAAATGTCACTGGTTTCACCAGACACTCTCAGGATCCACCACACTGGAGCTGAAGCAAGTCATCCTTAATCCCAAGGGACCATTGAAGGAGAAGTCGAAGAATAACAGTGATCAACGTTGAAGATTGAATCCAACTCCCGAAGCTGTGATGGCAGGTGTAACACTTAAGTGTCAGTATGTCCTGAGCCAGGCTCCATCACCAGTGGAACCAGACAAATCAAATGACAGACTGGCACTCCAAAACATCTCGGATCCTTTCTCCAACCAAGTTTAAGTTCAGTTTTATTGTTGTCTTAGGCATGCATACACCGGCAAGAAAACCCATGAAAATTGGCTTTTTTCAGCAGCTGCACAGTATATTATAAGATTTTATTTATTTATTTATTCGTTCATTGAGATACATCATGGAATAGGCCTTTCCGGTCGTTCGAGCTACGCTGCCCCGCAATTGTCCGATTTAGTAAGCCTAATCACAGGACAATATACAAATACAAATTAATCTGCTCACTGGTATGTCTCTGGACTGTGGGAGGGGGGGGAAACAGAAGCACCCAGACAAAACCCAAGCAGTTACAGGAAGAGCGTACAAACCCCTTACAGGCAGTGGCAGGGATGAGGGCAATCATAAGTTAACATATGTAGTGTGGTGGAATATTCTCCATTCCTTTG
Source organism: Mobula hypostoma (assembly GCF_963921235.1). Classification (NCBI taxonomy): domain Eukaryota; kingdom Metazoa; phylum Chordata; class Chondrichthyes; order Myliobatiformes; family Myliobatidae; genus Mobula; species Mobula hypostoma. The sequence continues at coordinate 11,255,415 of NC_086125.1, read as the reverse complement.
GGCAAGTTCAGCTCCAAAACACACAAAAATCTCATCACTACCCTGAGCAAATTTTGATCGGCAGCCCATCCGAAGAGGCCGGAGGAGAAGATGGCGGCGCGACGCAGCGCTCGCAGCTCTCCGGTGAAATAATATCGTATTTGTAAGTAGGAGGCCGTGCACAATTCTGATTTGATGAAGACAGACGTGAGAAGCACAGAGGAACATCTGGAGAAACTTCTGAAATGCCCAGTTCGCTGCCGCTGTTACTGTGCGATCGAGAATCTCCGGAGCAAAGGCCCCAAAATCCCTGGCTTTGCCTGCTGCTGGCGACCGGGGCTGAGGTCGAAGCGTTCGGCAGAGATGGTGCTCGGTACTCTATGTCAGAGGGCTGGTCGGAGGCTCGAAGTTCTCGGAGGACTCAAGAGTCGGACTGCAGTCGGGCATGGCAGGGAGTATTTTCTTCCTTCTCCCATCTGCGTGAGATGTGGGACATTCGAAAGACTTTGAACTTTTTTTACTGTGCCCATGACCTGTTCTTCGTCAAGTTATGGTATTGTTTGCACTGTTGTAACTATATATTATAATTATGTGGTTTTTGTTAGTTTTTCAGTCTTGGTCTGTACGGTGTTTCTGTGATATCACACCGGAGGAATATTGTATCATTTCTTAATGCATGCATGCATTACTAAATGACAATAGAAGAGGACTGCGTGTCCTCATAATCTAATCCATCACCCTGAACAGTTGCGTCTCTGCATCACTGTAGCTGCAACATGTACAATGTACCAAATGCATGGCTTCCACTCACCTGATCTGGATTAGCAGCACCTCCCAAAACCCACCAGGCTGCTGGATAGGAGCCCCATCACTTGCAGCTTGCCCGGCACACAACACCTTGACTGAGAAATTGCTCTCAATTTGCTCTCAAAGGTTCAAAGTACTTCTTAGCTAACAGCTCTCTGGTGCACCATCGCTGTAGGGATCAGAGGGTCAGTGTAACCTTCTCAAGAAGAGGAGGGAATGGGCCTTATTGTGACGAGAGGCCTAGACAAGGTTGGTAAGGGCCCAGGTGCTGGAGTATCCAAGACTAGAATTGAGACATGATTTTGAGACTGAGAAAAGAACAGGGCTCTTGACTAGGTCTTAAACAAGAACCTGATGAGACTAGAAGAGAATCCAAACAAGATTGAACTCCTAAATGCAATCACAGACTGAACCAAAGTTGGGCTGACAACTGAGCACCAGACCTGAGTTCAGGTGCTCCTAAAATATCCGAACCTTGGCGTCAAAACATGGCCGCCGTTTAGCAAAGCGGGGCTGACTCCTTCAAGGGATCGCGGCAGTTATCCATTCTCCAGAGAATTGGAGCATCTAAACCCCAGGTGTACATGTCATGTCGAAGACACCCACAGCTTGGCAGAGAGTAACAAGCCAGTCACACTGTGCGCTGCTGCTTTGACATTAATTTCCTGGACCGGGGGTTGTCAATGCTGCTCATTATTGCTTTTACGCTACTGTCAACTGTTTTAATGTTGTGCATGATGCTAAATCATTAAAAGGAGCGTTGATGAATTAACTTACCAAAGACAGTGGCTTTCTCGGACGGGCCTCAGTCCAGACTCACAAGCCACTGGAGCGTCTGTCTTCAGTCCTGCTCTGGCAGGCATTGGGTGTGAAGCTCACCCCTTTCTTAGCCTCATTTCTCCAGTCACTGAGAGATACTGACATACCACGCCATTCTAACCTGGCACTTGTATCAGTGCGTAAGGTTATACAAAGACAGCCGTTAGAAACTGATGCACCAGGAAGCTATTAAACTCTTAATTCAGGGCCAAAGTGAATAACATCATGATATTCTCTTGTTACCCTCATTGAGGAAGCTGTCATAGAAACCATAGAAACTACAGCACAGAAACAGGCCTTTTGGCCCTTCTTGGCTGTGCCGAACCATTTTCTGCCTAGTCCCACTGACCTGCACACGGACCATATCCCTCCATACACCTCCCATCCATGTATCTGTCCAATTTATTCTTAAATGTTAAAAAAGAACCCACATTTACCACCTCATCTGGCAGCTCATTCCATACTCCCACCACTCTCTGTGTGAAGAAGCCCCCCCTAATGTTCCCTTTAAGCTTTTCCCCCCTCACCCTTAACCCATGTCCTCTGGTTTTTCTCTCCCCTTGCCTCAGTGGAAAAAGTCTGCTTGCATTCACTCTATCTATACCCATCATAATTTTATATACCTCTATCAAATTTCCCCTCATTCTTCTACGCTCCAGGGAATAAAGTCCTAACCTATTCAACCTTTCTCTGTAACTGAGTTTCTCAAGTCCCGGCAACATCCTTGTAAACCTTCTCTGCACTCTTTCAACCTTATTAATATCCTTCCTGTAATTTGGTGACCAAAACTGAACACAATACTCCAGATTCGGCCTCACCAATGCCTTATACAACCTCATCATAACATTCCAGCTCTTATACTAAATACTTTGATTAATAAAGGCCAATGTACCAAAAGCTCTCTTTACGACCCTATCTACCTGTGATGCCACTGTTAGGGAATTTTGTATCTGTATTCCCAGATCCCTCTGTTCCACTGCACCCCTCAGTTCCTTACCATTAACCCCGTATGTTCTACCTTGTTTTGTCCTTCCAACGTGCAATACCTCACACTTGTCTGTATTAATCTCCATCTGCCATTTTTCAGCCCATTTTTCCAGCTGGTCCAAGTCCCTCTGCAGGCTCTGAAAACCTTCCTCACTGTCTACTACACCTCCAATCTTTGTATCATCAGCAAATTTGCTGATCCAATTTACCACATTATCATCCAGATCATTGATAGAGATGACAAATAACAATGGACCCAGCATTGATCCCTGTGGCACACCACTAGTCACAGGCCTCCACTCAGAGAAGCAATTCTCTACCACCACTCTCTGGCTTCTTCCATCGAGCCAATGTCTAATCCAATTTACCACCTCTCCATGTATACCTAGTGACTGAATTCTCCTAACTAACCTCCCACGCGGGACCTTGTCAAAGGCCTTACTGAAGTCCATGTAGACAATATCCACTGCCTTCCCTTCATCCACTTTCCTGGTAACCTCCTCGAAAAACTCCAATAGATTGGTCAAACATGACCTACCACGCACAAAGCCATGTTGACTCTCCGTAATAAGTCCCTGTCCATCCAAATGCTTGTAGATTCTGTCTCTTAGTACTCCCTCCAATAACTTACCTACTACTGACATTAAACTTACCGGCCTATAATTTCCCGGATTACTTTTCGATCCTTTTTTAAACAACGGAACAACATGAGCCACTCCCCAATCCTCCGGCACCTCACCTGTAGACAGCGACATTTTAAATATTTCTGCCAGGGCCCCCACAATTTCAACGCTAGTCTCCTTGAAGGTCCGAGGGAACACCCTGTCAGGTCCCGGGGATTTATCCACTTTAATTTTCCTCAAGACAGCAAGCACCTCCTCCTTTTCGATCTGTACAGTTTCCATAATCTCACTACTTGTTTCCCTTAATTCCATAGACTTCATGCCAGCTTCCTTAGTAAATACAGACGCAAAAAACCTATTTAAGATCTCCCCCATTTCCTTTGGTTCCGCCATAATACTAATGATCAAAGTACACTTATTATCAAAGTATGTATTCATGATACAACCTTGAGATTAGTCTCCTTCCAGGTAGCCACGAAACAAAATACTATTTAAAACAAAAGACTGTCAGACATCCGATGTGCAAAGAGACAGATAGAGGGAAAAAAACAAATCATGCAAACAATAAAAGTAAGCAAATATAATTTGGAACAAAAGTGGGTCCTCAGACACTAAGACTGGAGCAGGCCACATCCTCAATCTCAGTTCAGCACAGACATTCATATAAGAACTAGAAGCAGGAATCAGCCATCTGGCCCACCAAGTCTGCTCCACCATTCAATAAGATCACAACTCAGCTCCACCTCCCTGTCTTTTTACCATAACCCTTAAATCCTCGGCGGGAGGAGAAGATGGCGACGCAGCGTGCGCAGCTCTCCAGTGAAATGATATCGTCTCTGTTAAATAGGGGCTTCAAACAATTCTGACTTGATGGAGACAGACGTGAGAAGCACAGAGGAACATCTGGAGAAATTTCTGAAATGCCCGGTTCGCTGCCACTGTTATTGCGCGATCGAGAATCTTCCAGAGGGAAGGCCCCAAAATCCCCGGCTTTGCCTGCTGCTGGCGACCGGGGAGGAGGTCGAACCGTTTGGCAGAGATGGTGCTCGGTGCTCGGTGTCGGAGAGCTGATCGGAGCTCGAAGTTTTCGGACGACTCAGAGTTGGACTGTGGTCGGGCATGGCAGGGAGAGTTTTCTTCCTTCTCCCGTCTGCGTGAGATGTGGGACTTTCGAGAGACTTTGAACTTTTTTACTGTGCCATCGCCTGTTCTTCTTCAAGTTATGGTATTGTTGCACTGATAATTATGTGGTTTTGTTAGTTTTTCAGTCTTGGTCTGTCCTGTGTTTTTGTGATATCACACCGGAGGAATATTGTATCATTTCTTAATGCATGCATTACTAAATGACAATAAAAGAGGACTGCGTGTCCTCATAATCTAAAAAAATCACCTGCTCTGGGTACTTGATGCTCAATATGGACTGAATAGTTTGTTTCTTCTCTCTGTTACTCAAGACTTCAACACTGTTTCATTGTATTTTTACCAAGTGCTACAAAAGTGGCAGCAATAAACCAGGCTTTGTAAAACAAAGTATTATTTATTAAACACAGGTGCTCCCCAGGTTATGGACGCATGGTGTATGTTCAGCATGTATGTAATGGGTGAGCGTTTAGAAGAACGGAGGGTGGATCTGTCAGCTGCTGCAGGGCCATCAGCACCTTCTACCGTGTGGGAACTCAGCTTGTGGTCACATTTCCCACCTGTAAACCGTCTGGGTTACGAACAGTTCACAGGAAGAGGAATAGCTCTAACCTGGGGAAAGAACATTTCCTTTAACATCTGCCGGACGATGCTGAGGATGTTCTACGAGTCTGTGGTGGCCAGTGCTATCACGTTTGCTGTTGTGTGCTGGGGCAGCAGGCTGAGGGTAGCAGACACCAACAGAATCAACAAACTCGTTCATAAGGCCAGTGATGTTGTGGGGATGGAACTGGACTCTCTGACGGTGGTGTCTGAAAAGAGGATGCTGTCCAAGTTGCATGCCATCTTGGACAATGTCTCCCATCCACTACATAATGTACTGGGTGGGCACAGGAGTACATTCAGCCAGAGACTCATTCCACCGAGATGCAACACTGAGCGTCATAGGAAGTCATTCCTGCCTGTGGCCATCAAACTTTACAACTCCTCCCTTGGAGGGTCAGACACCCTGAGCCAATAGGCTGGTCCTGGACTTATTTCATAATTTCCTGGCATAACTTACATATTACTATTTAACTATTTATGGTTTTATTACTATTTAATTATTTATGGTGTAACTGTAACGAAAACCAATTTTCCCTGGGATCAATAAAGTATGACTATGACTATGTTAGAATTAAGGAGTATTTTTGAACCCTGCTTTTTTTCGTATATATTTATTGAGATACAGGGAAGAATGGGCTCCTCTGGCCCTTTGAACCTGATAATGGGACAATTTGCAAAGAACTAGGTACGTCTTTGGACTGGGGGAAGAAACCAGAGCTCCAGGAGGAAACGCACGCGGTCACGGGGAGAACGTACAAACGTACACACGTAGCGGTGGGAATTGAACCTGCGACACCGGCACTGTAAAGCGTTGTGCTAACCATTATGCTACTGTGCCACTTGATTTATAATTTTATTTAACAAAAATATCAAATAAAAAAATATATATACCTATGCACCCTTTTGTGGAAATGGCTGCCTTAGACAGATTTCACAACAATATTGCTCAGAAGGTGTATGGTGTGTTGCTCTTCATTAGTCGGGGGATTGAGTTCAAGAGCTGTGAGATAATGTTGCTGCTTTTTAAAAATCTGGTTAGACCACACTTGGGATATTCTGTGCAGGTCTGGTTGCCTCTTTATAGGAAGGATATGGAAGCTTTAGAGAGGCTTCAGAGGAGATTTACCAAGATGTTGCCTGGACTAGAGGGCATGTCTTAATGAAGATAAGTTGAGCGAGCTACGGTTTTATTCTTTGGAGCGAATAAAAATGAGAGCTGTCTAGCTAGAAATGTACAAGATGATAAGAGGCATAAGTAGAGGGGATAACCAGAGACTTTCTCCCAGGATAGAATTGGCTTATACAAGGAAGGATGATTTTAAGGTATTTGGAAGAAAGTATGTGGGAGATATTGGAGGTAGACCATAAGACATAGGAGCAAAATTAGGCCACTCAGCCTGTCAAATCTGCTCCACCATTCCATCATGGCTGATCCCGGATCCCACTCAACCTGTTACACCTGCCTTCTCACCATCTCCTTCGATGCCTTGACCAATCAGGAAACTATCACCTTCCGCTTTAAATATATCCACAGACTTGGCGTCCACCGCAGTCTGTGGCAGAGCATTCCGTAGATTCACTACTGTCTGGCCAAAACAATTCCTCCTTACCTCTGTTCTAAAAGGTCAGTCCTCAATTTTGAGGCCGTGCCCTCTGGTTCTGGACACCCCTACCATAGGAAACATCCTCTCCACATACAGCTTATCTAGTCATTTCAACATTCAGTAAGTTTCAATGAGGTCCCCATGCATCCTTCTAAATTCCAGTGAGTACAGGCCCAAAGCTGCCAAATGCTGCTCGAATGTTAACCCTTTCATTCCTGGAATCATCCTCGTGAACCTCCTCTGGACTCTCTCCAATGACAACACATCCTTTCTGATATATGAGGCCCAAAACTATTGACAATACTCCAAGTGCAGCCTGACTTGTGTCTTCTAAAGGCTCAGCATTATCTTTTTGCATTTATATTCTATTCCCCTTGAAATAAATGCCAACATTGCATTTGTCTTCTTTACCACAGACTCAACCTGTATGAATAATCATTTCATGCTTTGGGCTGACACCTTCTTCGGAAGTCCTGAGTCCTGCAGAAGAGCCCTGGCCTGAAACTTTGACCATTTATTCATCTCCATTGATGCTGCCTGACCTGTTAAAGTTCTTCCTGGGCATTACCTAGGAATTATAAGTGTCACAGTTATGCGCTGTCTGAGGGGTTGATGGAGGCAATGGCTGTCATAACCTTCAGGAAATATTTACAGTAAGTGAGCGTTAAAGACCAGGGCACAGAAAGCTGCAGCTCAGGTCTTGGTAAATGGTCAATAGACATAAGGTACTTGATGGTCATGGTGGGCCGAAGGCTTGTTTCAGTGCTGTATGATATTGGTGACTCTGTGGTTTTAATGCTAACTTCTGCTGAGTAATAGCTTTCACAGATATTTGTAATACATGTCAGAAACTGACAAATCAGTATATGAACCAACTGAAAACACCCCCATCCACTTTCCACTGGGGTCGCTCCCTCCATGATTCCCTTCTCCATTTATCCCTCCCCACTGATCTTCCTCCCACTACTTATCCCTACAAGCAACCTAAGTGCCACACCTGCCCATATACCTCCTCCAATCTCTGTCTGTCCATACCGTTGCACACAGACATAGAATTTTCTGTTTCCGTAACAACTTATCTTTTAACCATTCAGAGTTGCTAGCCCTGAGCTGAACTCCCAAACCTGGACGACCGGAGGACCATTCTCAGTCTGGTCTCTCCCCTTTGAGCCGCTTGGCATGGGTGACCCTACCAAGAGCCAAAGCACAAGGCCAACGTAGCCCGCTGGGTCATTGGAGCACCCAAGGCTCCAAACCCTAGGACAAGTTTGTGGTGCTCTTGGAGGATCAAAGTATGAATGTGTTACCACATGCTACCCTGAGATTTCACTTTCTTGTGGGCTTCACAGTAAAGCAAAGAAATACAATAGAATCAATGAAAAATTACACACAAAGACTGACAAATGACCAATGTGCAAGAGAAGACAAACTGTGTAATAATATTCAGACCGTGTGCTGTAGAGTCCTTCAATGAGTCCGTAAGTTGTGGAATCAGTTCAGTGTGTTGAGGTGAGTAAAGTTATCCACATGGGTTCAAAGTCCTGATGGTTGAAGGATAAGAATTGTTCCTGAAGCTGGTGGTGGGGTCTAAGGCTCCTGTATCTCCTTCATGATAGCAGCGAGAAGAGGACATGGACTAGATGGTGGGGGGGTCCTGCTTTCTTGTGGTAGTGCTCCTTGGAGATGTTCTCAATAGCGAGAGGAGCTTCTCCTGTGATGGACTGGGCCAGATCGACAGCTTTTGGTAGGATTTTCCATTTTTGGGCGTTGGTGTTTCCATACCAGGCCATAGTGCAATCTCCTGAGCTGGTAGACATGCGTACTTTCAGTAAAGATTAAAGATAAAGATTTGCTTCATTTGCCATGTGTACTTGGAAACATCAAAGCATACAGTGAAATGCACCGTTTGTGTCAAATATGTGCTGGGTGGAGCCCGCAAGAGTCAGCATCCTTCCAACACCATTGTAGCATGCTACAACCTACTAACCCTAACGCGTATGTCTTTGGAATGTGGGAGAAACACACACGGTCAAGGAGAGAATGTAGACAGCAGCAGGAATGGGACTCCGATTCCTCACCCTGTGAGGTGTTACGCTGCATCAGGCAGCACCGGGGAGAGTGACACAGAGCTACCGTGCCAAAGGGAGCTTTGTCTGTTTCTAGTCATAGTCATAGTCGTAGTCATACTTTATTGATCCCGGGGGAAATTGGTTTTCGTTACAGTTGCACCATAAATAATTAAATAGTAATAATAAAACCATAAATAGTTAAATAGTAATATGTAAATTATGCCAGGAAATAAGTCCAGGACCAGCCTATTGGCTCAGGGTGTCTGACCCTCCAAGGGAGGAGTTGTAAAGTTTGATGGCCACAGGCAGGAATGACTTCCTATGACGCTCTGTGCTGCATCTCGGTGGAATGAGTCTCTGGCTGAATGTACTCCTGTGCCCACCCAGTACATTATGTAGTGGATGGGAGACATTGTCCAAGATGGCATGCAACTTAGACAGCATCCTCTTTTCAGACACCACCGTCAGAGAGTCCAGTTCCATCCCCACAACATCACTGGCCTTATGAATGAGTTTGTTGATTCTGTTGGTGTCTGCTACCCTCAGCCTGCTGCCCCAGCACACAACAGCAAACATGATAGCACTGGCCACCACAGACTCGTAGAACATCCTCAGCATCGTCCGGCAGATGTTAAAGGACCTCAGTCTCCTCAGGAAATAGAGACGGCTCTGACCCTTCTTGTAGACAGCCTCAGCGTTCTTTGACCAGTCCAGTTTATTCTCACTCTGCTGGTACCACCTAACCTTTCCAATACTTGGTGCTTTTAATTACAAGTTTCTATCATCCATGTATTTTGCTTCTACATAATCTGACCTGCTGTGGGAATCCATATTTTGCAATTAAAGCTGGAACTGGAATGGGAGGAGGTCCCAAACTCCAACAAGAGAAAATCTGCAGATGCTGGAAATCATACCATGCTGGAGGAACTCAGCAGGCCAGGCAGCATCTATGGAAAAGGATGAACAGTCTATGGCTCAGGTCGAGATCCTTCTTCAGGACTGAAAGAGAAGATGAAGTCAGAGTAAGAAATTGGGGGGGGGGAGGGGGAGAAAGAAATACAAGGTGATAGGTGAAGCCAGAAGAGGGAGACGGGTGAAGTAAAGAGCTTGGACGTTGATTGGTAAAAGAGAAACAGGGCTGGAGAAGGGGGAATCTGACAGGAGAGGACAGAAGACCATGGAAGCAAGGGAAGGGGGAGGAGCACCAGAGGGAGGTGATGGGTAGGGAGATAAGGTGAGAGAGGGAAATGGGAATTGGGGATTGGTAAAGGTAGGGGGGCAATTACCAGAAGTTTGAGAAATCAATGTTCATGCCATCAGGCTGGCGGCTACCCAGACGGAATATAAGGTGTTGCTCCTCCAACCTGAGTGTGGCCCCATTGCGGCAGTAGAGGAGGCCATGGATGGACATATCGGAATGGGAATGGGAAGTAGAATTGAAATGGGTGGCCACCGGAAGACCCCACTTTTTCTGGTGGGCGGAGCATAGGTCTTCGGTAAAGTGGTCTCCCAATCTGTGTCAGGTCTCAACAATATACAAAAGGCCACTCTGGGAGCATGATATACAGGAGGCCACTACCAGTGTGGTCTCCTGTATACCAGTGATGCCCCACAAAGACTGGGGCACCGCTTCGTCAAGCACCTACACTCTGTCCGCCAGAAAAAGCAGGATCTCCCAGTGGCCACCTATTTCAATTGGAAGATTGGAAGATTAGGAACTCTTCTAACACCTGGGAAGTCTGCTCTAACAGTCTGAGAACTGTAGGACGGAAGGTGTCCTGGAGCCTGGTGCCGGACTGAATAATGCAGAACATCTTAAGACAAAGACGAGGAGAAACCTATGGATGTAACTTTTGGGAATTTACTATCCCAGAGAGCTGTGGTTTCTATTCAAGCTAGAAGATAAATGGATCTTCTATTGGTGAATCAAGAATTTTAGGTATCAGATGGGGTTCAGAGGTTATCAGATCAGACACTTCTGATCTGAAAATAGGGAAAGGATTGATACTCCTGGTAACTGTCTTCAGCTTTTATTTCTCATGTTCCCAAGCTTTGTTCTCCTGTTCTTTTACCTCTACAAGTGGAGGTAACAAAGCCCTGAACTGTCTCAGACATAATGGAGGAAAACTGTTGCACATTAATCTAAATTACCGCGGAGCATCTGCATTCCACATTACCTTCTATATTCCCACAGTCATAACTGATGTGTCCTTTGCCATAATCAGTGACCATGCTTTTCCCTATAACCTTCAGCTCTGTTATGGCCAGATACTCCTCCAGCTGCTATCTATTATGTTTCTATCTAATTGTCTCCCTTGTCTCTGCTCCTCTGCTGAACATAGCTCCATAGGGAGCAGAACCCTGATCCAGTGCCAAAGTCCTCTTCGTCAAAGGAGAAGGTTCTGCAAAGAAGTCACGGCATTTTCACCCAGAATACACACGCACCAACACAGCCTGGCGAGCAACCAGCACCCGCGGTGCAGAGCGGCAACCCTCACAACCCTTACCGTGGCATCAGAACCTCCAAGCTCATTCTTCAGTGAATGTCGAGCTGTCAGTGTGTGATTAACTGTTTGTTTGTTTGTTTCTGTGTGTGTGTTCTTGTGTATCTGTGAGTGTGCCCACCTGAGTGTGGTTACATGTGTGTAAGTGTCCATGTGTGCTTGTGATTATGTATATGTGCATCTGTGTGTGTGTGTGTGTGTGTGTGTGTGTGTGTGTATTGGTGTGTGTGTTATGTTTGTGTGTTATAGATGTCTGTGTGTGTTATTGGTGTGTTATATGTGTATGTATATGCGTGTATGTGTCTATGTGTGTCTGTGTATATTGGGATGTATGTCTGTGTATATTGGGGTGTGTGTGTGTATATTGGGGTGTGTGTGTGTGTCTGTGTATATTGGGGTGTGTGTGTGTCTGTGTATATGGGTGGGTGTGTTTCTGTGTATATTGGTATGTGTGTGTCTGTGTATATGGGTGTGTGTGTGTCTGTGTATATTGGGGTGTGTGTGTGTCTGTGTATATTGGGGTGTGTGTGTGTCTGTGTATATGGGTGGGTGTGTTTCTGTGTATATTCTTGTGTGTGTGTCTGTGTATATTGGGATGTATGTCTGTGTATATTGGGGTGTGTGTGTGTCTGTGTATATTGGGGTGTGTGTCTGTGTATATTGGGGTGTGTGTGTGTGTCTGTGTATATTGGGGAGTGTGTGTGTCTGTGTATATGGGTGGGTGTGTTTCTGTGTATATTGGTATGTGTGTGTCTGTGTATATTGGTATGTGTGTGTCTGTGTATATGGGTGTGTGTGTGTCTGTGTATATTGGGGTGTGTGTGTGTCTGTGTATATGGGTGGGTGTGTTTCTGTGTATATTCTTGTGTGTGTGTCTGTGTATATGGGTGTGTGTGTGTGTCTGTGTATATTGGGGTGTGTGTGTGTCTGTGTATATGGGTGTGCGTGTGTCTGTGTATATTGGTGTGTGTGTCTGTGTATATGGGTGTGTGTTTATGAAGTGTGCATGCATCTTCATTTTCTATTTACTCGTTAAAGTGTGTGTCACTGGCTAACCAACAAATACTGTCCTTAGCTGATTGAGAAGGTGACAGGAAATTGTTTCATCGGGCCATGAAAATACATTCGACTGTATATTACATATATTTGATACTTCCTTAAAACAAAGAGGGCCCTGAATGTCCAAGGTTGCATGTTGTATCAGAGGGATAGGAAGGTAGGCAGTGGAGGGGGGGGGAACATGGCTCCACTAGTAAAGAATGCCATCAAATCAATAGAAAGACTTGACATAGGATCATAAGATGTTGAATCATTGTGAGTAAAAACACCCTGATAGCAGTTATATACAGGCCTCCAAACAACCGCTGGGATGTTGACTACAGATTACAACAGGAAATAGAAAAGGCATGTCAAATGGGCAGTGTTATGATAGTCATTGGAAATTTCAACATGCAGGTACATTGACAAGATCAGGCTGGTGATAGATCTCAAAGAGAGTTTGTTGAATGCCTATGAGATGGCTTTTTAAAGCAGTTTGTCTTTGAGCCTACTAGTGGATCAGCTATACTGGATTGGGTGTTATGTAATGATTAGGGAGTTTAAGGTAAAGGAATCCTTAAGAGCCAGTGATCACAATATGATTGACTTCAACTTGAAATTTGATAGGGAGAAAGTAAAGTCTGATGTTGCAGTATTTCAGTGGTGTAAAGGAAGTTACAGTGGCATGAGAGAGGAGTTGACCAAAGTAAATTGGAAGGAGATGCTACCAGGGATGACAACAGAGCAGCAATGGAGTGAGTTTCTGGGTAAAATGAGGAAGGTGCTGGATAGAAACATAGAAATCTACAGCACATTTCAAGCCCTTTGGCCCACAATGTTGTGCCAACCATGTAACCTACTCCATGTAATCTGCCTAGAATTTCCCTAATGCATATCCCTCTATTTTTCTGAGCTCCATGTACCTATCTAAGAGTCTCTTAAAAGACCCTATTGTATCCGCCTCTTCCACCTTCGCTGGCAGTACATTCCATGCACCCACTACTCTCTGTGTGGATAAACTTGCCTCTGACATCCCCCCTGTACCCACTTCCAAGCACCTTAAAACTATGCCCCTCGTGTTAGCCATTTCAACCCTGGGAAAAAGCCTCTGACTATCCACACGATCAAGGCCTCTCATCATCTTATACACCTCTATCAGGTCACCCTTCATCCTCTGTCGCTCCAAGGAGAGAAGACCAAATTAGCGCAACCTATTCTCTTTTTTTAATTTAATTTTTTATTCCATTTTCAAACGATTACATGGAATAATAATATCTACCCTTCCCCCCGATACATACCCCTACCCAAAAGAAAAGAAAGAAAAAGGGGGAAAAAAAGGAAACAAAAAGAAAGACAGACTGCCTGGATATTGGAAGGTCTTCACATGCTCTGAGGGATTTGAAATAAATTTAATATATTTATTTGTTTCTTTCCCCAAAGGACCAACATCTTTATCATCGGAGCACCTATATATACAACCCTATCTTTTGTAAATAAGGGCACCAAATATTTGAAAATGTATCATATTTATTTCTTAAATTATAAGTAATTTTTTCAAGTGGAATACAGCTAAAAATTTCATTATTCCAACGATCCATACTTAAATATGAATCCGATTTCCAAGTAACTGCAATAGCCTTTTTGGCTACTGCCAATGCAATTTTTAAAAATTCTTTCTGGTATTTATTCAATTTAAGTTTCGGTTTTATCCCTTCAATGTCACCTAATAAAAATAATATTGGGTTATGTGGAAGTTGAGTTCCAATAATTTGTTCCAATAAAACTCTTAAATTTATCCAAAAAGGTTGAATTTTGGAACGGGACCAAGTAGAAGGTAAAAAAGTACCAATTTCTTGATTACACCGAAAACACAGCTCGACCTATTCTCATAAGGTACGCTCTCCAATTCAGGCAACATCTCCTCTGCACCCTCCCTATAGTTTCCACATCCTTCCTGTATTGAGGTGACCAAAACTGAGTACAGTACTCCAAGTGGAGTCGGACCAAGGCCCTATATAGCTGTAACATTGCCTCTCAGCTCTTGAACTCAATCCCATGGGTGATGAAGGCCAACACACCTTTTGCCTTCTTAACAACACTGTCAACTTCAGAAGTAGCTTTGAGTGTCCTATAGACATGGACTCCAAGATCTCGCTGATCCTCCACACTTTCAAGAGTCTTACCATTAATATTATATTCTATCTTCACATTTGACCTACCGAAATAAACCACTTTACACTTATCTGGGTTGAACTCCACCTGCCACTTCTCAGCCCAGTTCTGCATCCTATCGATGTCCTGCCGTAACCTCTGACAACCCTCCAGACTATCCACAACACCCCCAACCTTCGTGTCATCAGCAAACTGACTAACCCATCCCTTCTACTTCCTCATCCAGGTGGTTTATAAAAATCACAAAGAGGAGGGGTTTCCAGAACAGAACCTTGTGGAACACCACTGGTCACCACCCTCCATGCAGAATATGAACCATTCACAACTACCCTTTGCCTTCTGTGGGCAAGCCAATTCTGGATCCACAAAATGAGGTCTCCATGGATCCCACGCCTCATCACTTTCTGAATGAGCCTTGCATAGGGAACCTTATCAAATGCCTTATTGAAATCCATATACCCTACATCCACTGCTCTACCTTCATCAATGTGTTTTGTTACATTCTCAAAGAATTCAATTAAGTTCATAAGGCATGACCTGCTCTTGACAAAGCCATGCTGACTATCCTTAATCAGAGTATGTCTCTCCAAATACTCATAAATTCTGCCTCTCAGGATCTTCTCCAACAACTTGCCCACCACTGAAGTAAGATTCACGGCTCTACAATTTCCTGGGTTACCTCTACTCCCTTTCTTGAACAAGGGAATTTCCAACCTACCAATTCTCTGGTATTTCTCCCATCCCTATTGATGATACAGAGGCTCAGCAATCTCCTCCCTCACTTCCCACAGTAGCCTGGGGTATATCTCATTCAGTCCCGGTGACATATCTAACTTCATATCTTTCAAAAGCTCCAGCACATCCTCTTTCTTAATGTCTATACACTCGAGCATTTCAGCCACAATTGCCAAAGTCCTTTTCACTGGTCCTATTCTCACACAGCTAATGCTCTTGCTCCTCACATACTTGTAGAATGCCTTGAGGTTTTCATTAATCCTGCTCACCAAGGCCTTCTCATGGCCCCTTCTAGCTCTCCTAATTTCATTCTTGAGCTCCTTTCTGGCACCCTTGTAATCTTCTAGAGCTCTAACAGTACCTAGTTTCTTGAAACTTTCATAAGCTTTTTTTTCTTCTTAACTAGATTTTCTACACCCTTTGTACATCATTGTTCTTTTACCCTACCATCTTTTCCATGCCTCAACGGAACATACCTATGCATAACGCCATGCAAATGTTCCCTGAATACTTGCCACATTTTTGCGGGGCATTTCCCTGAGAACATCTGCTCCCAATTTATATTCCCAAGTTCCTGCCTAAAAGCTTCATATTTCCCCCTACCACAATTAAGTGTTTTCCCAAACTGTCTGCTCCTATCTCTCTCCAGCACTACGGCAAAGGAGATAGAGTTGTGATCACTACCTCCAAAATGCTCTCCCACTGAGAAATGTGGCATCCAACCAGATTCATTTCCCAAGAACAGCCTCTCCTCCAGTTGGTTTATCCACATATTGCGTCATGAAAACTTTCCTGAACAAACCTAACAAACTCCACCCCATCCAAATCCCTTGCTTTAAGGAGATGCCAGTCAATATTAGGAAAGTTAAAATCACCCATCACAACAACCCTATTATTATTGCACCATTCCAAAATCTGCCTCCCTCTCTGCTTCTCGATGTCTCTGTTACTATTGGGAGGGGGTCTACAAAAAAACACCCAGTAGAGTTATTGCCCTCCTTCCTGTTTCTAATTTCCACCCACACTGACTCAGTCGACAATCCCTCCATGATTTCCTCCTTTTCTGCAGCCGTGATACTATCCCTGATTAGCAATGCCACTCCCCCACCTCTTTTGCCTCCCTCCCTGTCCTTTTTGAAACACCTAAAGCCTGGCACTCTCAGCAGCCATTCCTGCCACTGAGTCATCCAAGTCTCTGTAAAGGCCACAACATCGTAGCTCCACGTATTGATCCACACTCTAATTCCATCCGCCTTGCTTATGATTAAAATAGACACATCTCAAACCATCTGGCTGAGCCGCATCTTTGCTCTATCATCTGCCTATCCTTCCCTACAAGCCGTGTCTACTTATGCTTCAACCTCCCCATCCTCTGCCTCTTCACTTCAGTTCTCACTCCCCCCCCCCCGCAAATCTAGTTTAAACCCTCCCCGATAGCATTAGCAAACCTTCCCACCAGGATATTTTTTCCCCTCCAGTTCAGGTGCAACCAGTCCCACGTATGGGTCACCCTTTCCCCAGGAAAGGTTCCAATGCTCCAAGAACTCGAAGCCCTGCCCACTGCACCACCTCTTCAGCCACTCATTCATCTGTGCTATCTTCCTGTTCTGACCTTCACTAACTCTTGGTATTGGGAGTAATCCAGAGATTACTGTCTTGAAGGTCCTGCTCTTCAGCATCCTTCCTAACTCTCTAAACTTACTAGACGGGACCTCTACCCCTCTCCTGCCTATGTCACTGGTACCAACATGTACCACAACCTACAGCTGCTCACCCTCCCTTCAAGAATGTTCTGCAACTGCTCAGAGACATCCTGAACCCAAGCAGCCAAGAGGCAACACATTATCCTGGTGTCTCTTTTGCTGCTGCAGAATCTCCGATCTGTCCCCCTAACTAGGTTAGATTATGAGAACACTCAGTCCTCCTTTATTGGCATTTAGAAATGCATGCATGCATTAAGAAATGATACAATGTCTCTCCGGAGTGATATCACGGAAAACAGGACAAACCAAAGACCAACACTGACAGAACCACACAACTATAACATATAGCCACAGCAGTGCAAAGCAATACTGTAATTTGATGAAGAACAGACCATGGGCACAGTAAAAAAAAGTCTCAAAGTCCTGAGTCCCCGATAGCAGGGGGCAAAAGGGAGAAACTCCCTGCCATAAACCTCCAGGCACCGTCAACCTGCCGATATCTTGGAAGCAGCCGACCACAGCCGACACTGAGTCCATCCGTCCGAGAACTCCGAGCTTCCGACCAGCCTCTCAGACACAGCCTCCCGAGCGCCATCCTCTGCCGAGCGCCTTCGACCTCGCCCCGGCCGCTGAAACAAGAAAAGCCGAGGATTTTGGGGCCTTCAGCTCCGGAGATTCCGGTTACCACACAGCAGCAGCGGCAGCAAAGTGGGCATTTCAGAAATTTTCCAGATGCTCCTCCTTACTGCCAGTCCGTCTCCATCAAATCAGAATTGTGCACGGTCCCCTACTTGACAGATAACAGATATCATCACTGAAGTGGGCCGCGCGCTCTGCCCTCATGCCGCCATCTTATCCCCCCTCCCGGGGACTATGAAGTCCCCTTTCTCTATTGATCCATTTGATTTCACCCAACCCTTCTGAGCTCAGAGCGCACAGCCCACCACAGTGTTATTGGTCTGGCTGCTGCTGCCTCGCCCAGATAGGTCATGAGGATGTGGAGAGTCTGCAGAGGGATATAGATAGGTTAAGTGAGTGGGCCAAGGTCTGGCAGATGGAATACAACATTGGTAAATCTGAGATCATCCACTTTGGAAGGAATATTAGAAGAGCAGATTATTATTTAAATGGTGAAAGATTGCAGCATGCTGTTGTGCAGAGGGACTTGGGAGTGCTTGTTCATGAATCGCAAAAAGTTGGCTTGCAGATGCAATACGTTATTAAGAAGAAAAATGGAATGTTGGCCTTTATTGCTAGAGGGATTGAATTCAAGAGCAGTGAAGTCATGCTGCAACTATACAGGGTACTGGTGAGGCCACATCTGGAGTACTGTGTGCAGTTCCGGTCTCCATACTTGAGGAAGGATATCCTGGCTTTGGAGGCAGTGCAGAGGAGGTTCACCAGGTTGATTCCAGAGATGAAGGGGTTAACCTATGAGGAGAGGTTGAGTCGCCTGGGACTATACTCTCTGGAATTCAGAAGACTGAGAGGGGATCTTATAGAAACATACAAAATTTTGAAAGGGATAGATAAGATAGAAGTAGAATAGTTGTTTCCATTGGTAGGTGAGACTAGAACTAGGGGACATTGCCTCAAGATTCAGGGGAGAAGATTTAGGATGGAGATGAGGAGATACTGTTTTTCCCAGAGAGTGGTGAATCTGTGGAATTCTCTGCCCAGGGAAGCAGTTGAGGCTTCCTCACTAAATAAATTTAAGATACAGTTAGAGAGGTTTTTACATAGTAGGGGAATTAAGGGTTATGGGGAAAAGACAGGTAGATGGAGCTGAGTTTACGGACAGATCAGCCATGATCTTATTGAATGGTGGGGCAGGCTTGATGGGCCGGATGGCCTACTCTTGATCCTATTTCTTATGTTCTTATGTCATCCCCCTCAGCAGTATCAAAAGGGGTATACCTGTTGCTGAGGGGAATGGCCACAGGGTGACCTTGCACACTGACTTCCTTCTCCCTTTGCCTCTCTCAGTATTCACCCATCTACCCCCCAAATTCTGCACTCTGAGTGTAGCCACATGCTCAAAAGTCGTATCTAACAATTGCTCTGCCTCTCAGATGATCCGAAGTTCATCCAGTTCCAGCTCCTGCTCCTTAATGCGGTCTTTCAGGAGCTGGAGTTGGCTGCACTTCCCGCAGATGTAGTCATCAAGGAGACTATCAACTTCCATGAATTCCCATGAATTCCACTGCCATATCTGCCATCCTGCCTGCTCTGTACAATGGGTACCCAAGACCAAATCTTCTAACCTGTTTCTTTGGCCTCAGCCTCTTCTCGTTAAAGCCTCTCGAGTCAAAGCATGACACTCGTACTCTCACTGCTGGCCTATTCCCAACAATGGCCGCCCCCACTTGCCCCTCCCGTTTCGGAGGCCCCAGTCAGATGAAGATAAAAATGAAGAAATACTCAAATGACAAATAGTACAACTGTGGCTGACAAGGGATATCAAAGCTAGTGTAAAAGCAAAAGAGAGATTATACAACAAAGCAAAAATTAGTGGGAAGATAAAGGACTGGGAAGCTTTTAAAAACCTACAGAGAGCAACAAAAAGAATCATTAGGAGGGAAAAGATGAAATAGGAAAACAAGCTAGCAAAGAATATCAAAATGGATAGTAAAAGCTTTTCAAGTATGTAAAAAAACTAAAAACGAGATGAAAGTGGATATAGGACTGCTGGTAAATGAGGCTTTTGAAATAATAATGGGGGACAAGGAGATGGCAGATGAACTAAATGAATATTTTGCAACAGTCTTCACTGTGGAAAACAATGGCAGTGTGCCAGTTGTTGGAGCGTGTGAGGGAAGAGAAATGAGTGCAGTTGTTATTACGAGGGAGAAGGTGCTCAAAAAGCTGAAAGACCTGAGGGTACATAAGTCACAGAGACCAGATAAAATGCATCCCAGGGTTTTGAAAGAGGTAGCGGTAGAGATTATGGAGGCATTAGTAGTGATCTTTCAAAATTATTGGACTCAGGCATGTGCCAGAGGACTGGAAAATTGCAAGTGTCATTCCACTCTTTAAGAAAGGAGGAAGGCAGCAGAAAGGAAGTTATAGACCAGTTAGCCTGACCTCAGTGGTTGGAAATGTTGGAGCCAATTGTTAAGGACGAGTTCTTGGTGACACAGGACAAGATAGGGCAAAGTCAGCATGGTCTCTTAAGGGGAAATCTTGCCTGGAATTCTTTGAGGAGATTGCAAGTAGGATAGATAAAGGGAATGCAGTGGATGTTGTATATATGGACTTTCAGAAGGCCTTTGATAAGGTGCCACACATGAGGCTGATTACCAAGTTAAGAGTCCATGGTATTACAGGAAAGTTACTGGCATGGTCAGAACATTGGCTGATTGGCAGAAGGTAGCAAGTGAGAATAAAAGGATCCTTGTCTGGTTGTCTGCCAGTGTCTAGTGGTGTTCTGCAGGGGTTAGTGTTGGGACCGCTTCTTTTTATGCTACATATTGATTATTTAGATGATGAAATAGGTAGCTTTGTTGACAAGTTTGCAGATGGTATGAAGATTGGTGGAGGGGCAGGCAGTGTTGAGGAAAAGGTAAACTGCAGAAGGACTTGGACAGATTAGGAGAATGGGTAAGAAAGTGACAAATTAAATACAATGCTGGAAAATGCATGGTCATGCCCTTTGGTAGTAGAAATAAATGAGCAGATTATTTTCTAAATGGGAAGAAAATCAAGGAATCTGTGAGGCAGAGGGACTTGGGAGTCCTTGTGCAGAACACCCTGAAGGTTAATTTGCAGGTTGAGTCAGTGGTGAGGAAGGCAAATGCCATGTTAGCATTCATTTCAAGAGGTCTAGAATACAAGAGCAGGGATGTGATGCTGAGGCTTTATAAGGCACTGGTCAGGCCTCACCTTGAGTATTGTGAACAGTTTTTGGCCCCTCATCTTAGAAAAGACATGCTGGCATTGGAGAGGGTCCAGAGGAGGTTCACAAGGATGATTCCGGTAATGAAAGGTTTATCACACGAGGAATGTTTGATGGCTCTGGGTCTGTACTCGCTGGAATTCAGAAGGATGGGGAGGAGACGTCATTGAAACCTTTCAAATGTTGAAAGGCCTGGACAGAGTAGATGTGGTAAGGATGTTTC
The DNA here is from genome assembly GCF_963921235.1 of Mobula hypostoma. Taxonomy (NCBI): domain Eukaryota; kingdom Metazoa; phylum Chordata; class Chondrichthyes; order Myliobatiformes; family Myliobatidae; genus Mobula; species Mobula hypostoma. Next base: position 11,234,511 of record NC_086125.1, on the reverse strand, counting down.
CCGTGGTGAGGGAGTCTAAGGCAAGAAGGCACAGCCTCAGGATAGATAAAACACAGATATGGGGAAATTTCTTCAGCCAGAGGGTAGTGAATTTCTGGAATTTGTTACCACATGCAACTATGGAGGCTCGGTCATTGGGTGTATTCAAGGCAGAGCTTGATAGGTTCTTGATTGGACACGGCATCAGAGGTTACGGAGAGAAGGCCGGGGAGTGCGGCTGAGGAGGAGAAAACAGGACCGGCCTTGATTGAATGGCGGAGCAGACCAAATGGCCTAATTCTGCTCCTGTGTCTTATGGGCTTAAGGAGATAATAAATAAATGAATGCAGAGTTCTTGAAAGTGACTCCATAGGTTGTGGAATCAGTACAGTTCAGTTTTTGAATGTAAAGTTAGTGACCCCGTCACCTTTGATCCCCTGATAAAGACTCCATTTTTTTCCTCCTGTAGGTAATAGTCAGCTCTTTGTTTTTGCCGATATTTAGTGGCACCACTCAGCCAGATTTGCAAACTGTGCCCAATATCCTATACATGCTATATATTTATTAAGCAGAACACGCTACAGGCGCAGCAGATCTGCGACAGAGGGTGTGAATCAGCTGGCAGACAAGCAAGCTCTGCTCTGCTTGCTTTTTGTCTGGTGGGAGCTGCTGATAGCAGCGAGCCCAGAGATCCGCATCACCATCCTGATCTCTGTCACTCCACAGAGCTGCTAATTTTTATCTTTAAGCAGGTATTTGTCTTTCAACAAGTTAAATAATACATCTCCAGAACAGATCCTATTCCACGTAGCCACTAATCACATTTAATACTCTCTCACATTTTGTTTAAGGCTCATTAATTTGTGCACTTGTCCTCTGTCTTCAAGTTGATTGCTTGTACGCGTCATTTTCAAAGCTTGGATTATGTGTCCTCACATATTTTTGTTCCTCTGTCTCAGCCTAAACTGATCACACCGAGGGGATTTGAGTCCTTGTTTTTGATTCCTCAGCAGTGCACCAGCCTTCCTTTGAAGTAGCAGTGGTGAATAAAATGTCCGTAGTGTCCTGCAATTCACCGTGATGGGCTTGATCAAGATGCAGTGACCTCCTTTAAAATTCTGAACACGTACCCCTGGAATGCAATGCTATGTTTCATTTGCTCCTTCAGTATTCTATCATCAGGAGAATCCATTTCCTCCCAAGTGTGTCAGCTGACAGGAGGGACGAGGTCTGGAGATTTTCCTTAGCTCACAAGTGACCTGGCGTTATCAAATTTCACAGATAGAAGTTCAGCTGAGGAAACAGAACACATGGCGGAACATACAGCAACTCCTCACAACCCAACCTAGGTATCTTCGGCAAATGTGCGGTCGTTGGAGGACAATTCCACACAAAGTCACACGGCTCAGTTCAATCTCAGCCATGTGGTCTTCAGGCTTGACTGACAGTGGAATTATCCAATCACATCCATTGCCTCGTAGAAGAGTGATGCATTGTAAAAGATGATGTTTCAGTGAATCTAAGCAGTTTCTTTCAAACTCATTGAGGTTTTTTTTAAATCTCTATAAATGAAGACTTGCTGAGATAATTTTTCCACTTTTGGCCCTTTTTCATTACTTCTTCAGTGCTTTGAGAGGTTGGTCATGGCTAGAATTATCTCCTGTCTCAGTAGGAACCTGGACCCACTGCAATTTGCCTATCGCCACAATAGGTCTACAGCAGATACAATCTCTTTGGCTCCTCACACAGCTTTGGATCACCTGGACAATGCAAATACCTTTGTTAGGATGCTGTTCATTGACTACAGCTCAGCATTGGACACCATCATTCCTGAAGCCCTGATCAAAAAGCTCCAGACCCTGGAGCCCCTGTACCACACTCTGTAACTGGATCCTTGATTTCCTAACCAGAAGACCACAATCTGTGCAAGAAGGAGATAACATCTCCTCCTCACTGACAATCAACACTGGCGCACCTCAGGGATGTGTGCTTAGCCAAGTGCTCTACTGTCTCTACATCCATGGCTGTGTGGCTAGGCACAGCTCAAATGCCATCTATAAATTTGCTTAAGATACAACCATGGTTGGCAGAATCTCAGATGGAGACAAGGGGACATACAGATATATCAGCTAGTTGAGCGGTGTCACTGCAACAGCCTTGCACTCAACATCAGTAAGACCAAAGGACTGATTGTGGACTTCAGAAAGGGTAAGTCGAGGGAACACGCACCAGTGCTCGTAGAAGGATCAGAAGTGGAAAGAGTGAGTAATTTCACGTTCCGGGTCTCAATATTTCTGAAGATCTAACCTGGACCCAATGTACTGATGCAGCTATAAAGAAGGCAAGACAGTGGCTATATTTCATTTGTAGTTTGAGGAGATTTGGTAAGTCACAAATGTCCACATATGTACCGTGCAGGGCATTCTAACTGGCTGAGTCACTGCTGGGTATGGGGGGTGGAGGGGATGCTGCATAGGATTGAAAAATGCTGCAGAGAGTTGGAAACTTGTTCAGCTCTATCAGGAACAATAGTCTCCGTAATATCCAGGACACCTTCAAGGAGCGATGCCTCAGAAAGGTAGCATCCATCATTAAGGACCTTCGTCACCCGGGTCATGCCTTGCTCTCAGTCCAGCAGATTCCTGAATGGACATTGAACCCATGAACACGAACTCACTTCTTTTATTTCTATTTTTGCACTACTTATTTAACTATTTCATATATATACTCATAGTAATTCAGTTTATTTCCATTATTATGTATTGCATTGCACTGCTGCTGCAAAAACAAGAAATTTCATGACATATGCTGATGACACTAAACCTGATTCTGATTCTGAAACCAATATGATCGTCGTCAGAAAATGCTGGAAGTGTTGAACACGTCAGGTAGCATCTATGGAGCAAAGATTCTGTCACTGAAACGACCTGCTGAGCGTGTCCAGCATTTTCTGTGGTGTTTATTGCAGATTCTCAGCAGCTTCATCTTTGTCTCACTTTGACTGTGCTCCCTCTCCAGGGGGTGATTAGGACGGCTCAGCACATCAATGGGATTCAGTTGCCAAGCTTGAAGACAATCTACAACCACCTGATGCCTACAGCATGCTTGTAGCATCATTAAAGACCCATCCTGACCAAGGCACTGTCTGCTCAATCTCCTGTCATCTGGTAAGAGATACAGAAACATCTTAGCCAAGACAGTTCGACTGAAAACTAGCTCCTTCCCAAGGGCAGCTGAATGGTGCTACAACCTGGCTTGCCAATGGCTTTTGAGTGACCTGGGCTATTGAAGTCTATCAGCATATCACGGGTAAAGCACTGAGCACATCTACATTAACATTTGCCATAGAAAAGCAGCATCCATTACCAGAGATCCTCACCACCCAGGCCATGCCCTCTTCTCACTGCTGCCATCAGGTAGAAGGGGCAAGTGCCTCAGGTCTGACAACACCAATTCGAGAACAGTCACTACCCTCAACCACCGGGTTCTTGAACAAAAGGGGTTAACTACACTCATTCTGTTTCTTGTGTTCCGACAAGGGATTGTCTCATTTTAAGGACTCTTTATCTTGTTAGTTCATGCTCACGTTTTTTATTTCTATTTATTTATATTTGCATTTGCACAGTTTTGTTGTTCACTGATTCTGTTTACAGTTACTGTTCTATAGATTTGCGGGGTATGCCTGCAGGAAAAAGAATTCAGGGTTGTATGTGGTGACACATATATACTCTGATAATAAGTTTTACTTTGAACATTTGTTGCATGTAAATATGAGAATTTATTTATTTATTATCTGTTTATTTATTTATTAATTAAGCCGTACCGCATGCGTTGTAAGTATCTGTTTTGCACAGACTGGTGTAGCACCACAATTTTATTCTCTTCAGCAATGACGATAAAGTTCTACTCTCTACTATAATGTACCACCCATACTGACTGTTACACCACTGCCATTTAGGATAGCAATGAAGGTCCTCCATCACTGTCTCTCCTTGGCCATCTTTTCTATTGTGCCCCAGGTAAAGATCAGGGACCTCATTTTTGCCTCGACGGTACGGCACTGAGTTGTTTTTGGTCTCCTGCGTTTCCTCTGCTCTTCAGAAGCCCAATGAAGTGCTGTCTTTTTTCTTTTTCAATCCTTTTATTAATTTCAACGTCATACACATTACAAAAAATAGGTACAGAGCGATTGGGATTGTATTAATTAATAATAATTATGTTATACAAGTACACAGTCAAGTAACACATAGTTAATAAACCTCCCAAAATCTCACAAATTAGCAATAGAGTATATAAAAAGTATACATAAAAATACAAAAGTATCATTAAAAAAACAGAAAAAGAAAAAAAATATATATATATCTCATTAAAAAAAAACTAATCTACCCAAACTAAAAGAAAACTAAGGAAAAAAGAAAAAGAAAAAGAAAGGGCTATTGTGATACCTCAGATAGAACCAATAGCGTCACCACTTCCGCTCCTCTCCCCATATATTGAAATCACAAAATAGATTTGAAAAGGGTCAAATTACATCATGTGGAAATATTGAATAAATGGTCTCCAAGTAAGTGCTGTCTTGATGATGGAGTTGGCCTCCCTCCTCATCACGTTCCCAATCCATCTCCAACGTTTCCTCATGACAATTGTGGCCGTGTCCTCTTGGTGACACTGAAGGTGTAGGGTGTGGTTGGAATTCTTTCTTGGTTAGAAAATACAGAGGATCTTCCGGAGGCTCGTGGTGTGGAATGGCGACAGCTTGGCAAGGTCGTTCTCTGTCATGCGTCAGCATTCTGCCCTGCAGAACACAGATTCGGTACAGCTTCACCATGATGTGGACGCTGTGCTTGGTTGACCCCTATACGTTGCACATTGATCTGATACCACCCAATACCCTCTAAATATTCAATCAATTGTCCACAGACTCGGCTGTGATGTACCAGTATATATGTACTTATGTGACGAAGTTAAGAGGTCAGATGGTGCGGTGGTTCAAGACCATCATTTGTAGGAAGATCATTATGGGAAAAGTTACAGCAAACATCCTATGTCAAAGTGTTTGTGACCTATAGAAATTTTTGTAAGTAGGATTTACCCCAGCATTATGCAAGTTTCTGAGGACATAATATCACTCAATCTCACTCACCCCATCACTTATGTCTTCCCACAACCTATGGACTCACTATCAAAGACTCTTCATCTCATGTTCTTGATATTTATAGTTTATTTATTTATTGTTGTTATTTTTGTTGTCTTTTGCACTTGTTAGGCCATTTTGTTATGTGAATTTTTTCATTGATTCTATCGTGTTTCTTTTGTATTTACAGTGAATGCCTGCAAGAAAATGGATTTCGGGATAACATATAATGACATATATGTACTTTGATAACAAATTTACTTTGAACTTTGACATACTAGACATTTAAATTTACCACAGCCGTAGCATGGATTGTCAACACTCAGAGTTGGTCAGTCAGCAGCAAACTGGAAGCCTGGCAAGTAACCCTTCTCAGGCTAACCAAGTTCAAGTTAAAGATTATTGTCATCTGACTATACATACTGTATATACAAACAAACAAAATAATGTTCCCCTGAACCATAGTGCAGCCACACAACATATATCACACACAGCACGTAAACCAAAATGTCACCATTACTAAGTTAATAAAATCTAGTTCAAAATTTATGTAGTACAGGGCAGCACAAGTGAACAGCTCACTGGCCTGGAGATGAGACCTCAGTGGTGGAAGGGTGTTCATTATTCTCACAGCCTGTGGGAAGAAGCTGTTACCCAGTCTGGCAGTCCGAGTCCTGATGTTTCTGTACCTCCTTCCTGATGGTAGTGGGTCAAAGAGATTGTGGTGGAAATCCTCAGCAATGCTTTGAGGCTTCATCTGCAACGCTCCCGGTAAGAATGATGAATAGTGGGGAGGGAGACCTCAGTGGTCCTCTTGGCGATTTTTGCTGCCCTCTGTAGGGTTTTGTGGTCTGATGTCTTGCAGCTTCCGTATCACACAATGATGGCCGCCAGACAGGGTGCATTAGGTGGTTCCACAGAGCCAGTTCTCTTTCAAATGCTTACCTTTTGTTGTGTGCAAAGATTGGTGGTGTAAAATATTGCCAAAAGATATAGATCAGTTGTAGAAATGGACGGAGAAATGGCAAATGGAATTGAACCCAGCCAAGTGTGAAGTGCTGCACTTTGGGGGATCAATATAAATGAACGGTACTTTGTTAATGGGAAGCCCCACGACAGCACTGATATGCAGAGGGACATTGGGGTCCAAGTCCATGAATCCACAAAAGTCACTGCACAGGCTGATAGGGTAGTAAACAGGTGGCGCGTGGCCAAGTGGTTAAGGAGTCGGTCTAGTGACCTGAAGGTCGCTAGTTCGAGCCTCAGCTGAGGCAGCGTGTTGTGTCCTTGAGCAAGGCAACTTAACCACACATTGCTCTGCGATGCTGTATCGGCCCTAGTGCCCTTCCCTTGGACAACATTGGTGTCGTGGAGAGGGGAGACTTGCAGCATGGGCAACTGCCGGTCTTCCACACAACCTTGCCCAGGCCTGTGCCCTGGAAACCTTCCAAGGCGCAAATCCATGGTCTCACGAGACTAACGGATGCCTATATATATAAACAGGTGTATCGTATCTGTGCTTTTATTAGTCAAAGCATTGAGTTCAAGTCAGGAAGTTATGTCTAGTTCAGCCATATGTAGTTGTATTCAATTCTAGTCCCAAGGGTTCTCAGTAGCTATGCCACCCATTTATACTAATCCTGTATTTTTCCAATATTCCCATCAGTATCCCCCCCACCCCATATTGTACCACCCACAAGGGGAATCCACAGCAGATTACCCTCTCTCTAGCTGGTCCCGAGTGTCCTTGCGTTAGAGTGACCTCTCCCTCCCTCAATGCTGTAGGTTTAATCGATGCAGATTGAAGATTTGGACTCCCAGGTTTATAATGTGATCTATTTCTGGTCACTCTATTTTGTTATTGCTTTAGGACGATTTTTGAATTGGGGCGGCCTGCAGGTACTGAACACTGAGCTGAACTGAACTGGAATATGCCTTTCGATTTTGCGTTTTATATTCCGCGTTTTCACTCTTTTTTTATTGCAGTTTGCGTATCTTTTTTGCATGGGGAGGAGGGGGTTTGGTGTTTTTCTTTGAGTGGGTTGGTTCCATGGTTCCTTGTTTTGCGATTGTCTGTGGGGCAGATGAATCTCAGTATGTACTGCGTACGTACTTTCATAATAAATGTACTTAGAAATTTGACCCTGCTGACTTGCACGTGTTGGATGTGAGAGGAAATAAGGAGAACCAGAATCAGGTTTAATATCACTACCATGTGTCATGAAATTTGCTAACTTTGAGGCAGTAGTACAATGTAATACATGATAGATATAGAATAAATAAATTATAGTAAGTATATAATTATATTTAATACTGTAGTTACATTAAATAAGTAGTGCAAAGATAAAAATAAAAAAGTAGTGAGGTATTGTTCATGGGTTCAATGTCCATTCAGAAATTGGATGGCAGAGGGGAAGAAGCTGTTCCTGAGTCATTGACTGTTTGCCTTCAGGCTTCTGTACCTCTACCCTGTTGGTAGCCATGAGAACAAGGTGTGAGCTGGGTGATGGGGGTCCTTAATGATGGATGCCGACTTTTTGAGGCATTGCTTCTCGAAACTATTCTGGATACGACAGAATTTAGAGCCCAGGATGGGGCTGACTAATTTAGCAACCCTTTGCTGCTTACTTTGATGCCGTGCATATTAAACAATGGAATTGCTCTCCACGGCACGTCTGTAGAAATTTTCGAGTGTTTCAGGTGGCATACCAAATTTCCTCAAACTCCTAATGAAACGTAGCAACTGTCTTGCCTTCTTTATAGCTGCACCGATGTGTTGAGGCCAGGTCAGGCCCTCAGAGCTTATTAACACCCATGAACTTGCAAACTCCACACAGACACAGCGCAGGTCGGGATCGAACCCAGCACCACCTCAGATAAATGCAAGCAGTCACTGCTTCAGTTGCTCCTTCCCTAATTTCCAATCTTTTTCTTCACCTCTTGAATCCTGACACATCACAGAGCCAGCTTGAGGTAGCAGATTTATCTGGATACAGAGAAGCTTTCCCTAATTGAATATTTTAAGATGTCTGAGAAAGTCTGCCTCCCAGTCAACGCAAATTGTTGACTGAGCAGAAACGAAGAAAGGAAGCCTCACAGTATAATGGTCAGGAATAAATCACTCCTGGCAGCACAAGCAGCTCTTCACAGACTGTGCGGCTTTCAAAGTGTAAAAGCGATTTGGAAGAATTCGTGGGACGAAGGACCCAGCATCATTTGAGATAGTTTAAAAAAAGATTCAATTAAGACTGACAGGTCTAATGAGCAGTGATAGATGGGCAGGGATTTACAGAATGGAAAGAGTAGAACGCAGGATTTAATTTGACTCCCACAATGTCGTATAAACAATGAGATGTTCCTCATTGTCAGGTTCTGAGTAGTGTTATTAGATGAGGGGTTGTGTGCAATTTCAGGTAATCATTTAGGCAATAATATAACAATATGTAAAGGTGAGCTGCTAGATAAGTTACTTAAAGTTCCAACACATCCATAGTATAAACCTTGGAAATAACATTTGAACGTGCTGATGTATTTTCCATGAAAATAGATCCCTGTGTGGGAAAAGAGGAACAATGTACTAGCATCAGCAAATTTTTAATATCTCAATTTGACATTGTCTTGCGTCCTTAATGAGGCTGGTCTGCAAAACAGCAGATGTATTTTTAATATCTAAATGTCTCTGATGGTGCACAAGAGCTGTCTGGACTGTGAATGGGTCAGAATTTGAATAGGCGGTGCCCTGTTTTGTATGGGGGGGGCACCAGAAATTTGAGTAGGGACATGTATTTCATCTGTAAATGAAAATCTAAAGAAAAACTACAGACTGGGGTAATTTGAAAGAAGAATAGCAGAGAACGGTGAGAGACTTAGCAAGTTGTGCAGCATGTCTGGAGAGAGAAGAGGTTAATGCTCAGGCCTGGGACCTGAGAGTTAGTCTAGGTATGAGAGAAGGTGGGAGAAGGCAGTGGGTAAAATGAAGGGAATATCTCCGATAGGGTGAAATAATGAGGCAATTAAGATCAGCTAAACCTCTTTGTCTCCACAAGGTGTTACAGTCAGACTATACAGAATAACAGAAAAGAGAGGAAGGATGGCAGGCTAAAATGGCCACTTCTCATACAGACAGAAAGATCAAGTCATTTAAAGTTGGGACATTCAATACTGCGCTTTGACGTGCCAAGACAGGAGACATTGCTCTTCAACCTTTCGTTGGGTCTTGTGTAACCGTGCAAAGAGCACAGACAGTGGTCAGACAGAGAGTGTGACGGTGAATTAATATTTGTTTCATCGCTGATGCACCCTGGGGTAAACCTTCCTCTTTCAGCATCCCAAGCAGGTGATGAAAACCTTGAGCAACGCACGCAGAGTATTTGAAGGAACACAGCAGGTCAGGCAGCATCTATGGAGGGAAATGAATGGCCAAGACCCTTCGTCAGGACAAGGAAGGAAGGGAGCAGACACTAGAGTAAGAAGGTGGGGGGGGGTGGAGGAGGAGAAGTATAAGGTATGAGGGGGTCACTGCACAGAATCAGAAAAAGCTGCAGAGGGTTGCCAGCTCCATCTTGGGTGCTAACCTCCCCAGAACTGAGGACATCTTTAAAAGGTGATGATTCAAAAATATGGCATCATTAAGAACCTCCTTCACCAACGACATCCCCTCTTCTAATTACTACCTTCGGAGAGCAGGTACAGGAGTCTGAAAACAAACACTCAACCTTTTAGGAACAGATTATATATACTGTCTATACCATCAAATAACACTTAATACTACTGAGCTGAGACAAAGCTAAGTTCCCAACCACCTTCCTATTTTAACCGATATCCAGTACTGTACTGTACCTTCCTTTCCAGTCCTGATGAAGGGTCTCAGCCTGAAACACCGACTGTTTATTCATCTCTATAGATGCTGCCTGACCTGCTGAGTTTCTCCAGCATTCTGCGTGTGTTTACAGTATGTGTTTTGTTTTGAGAGCAGTGACTGAGCCACTTCACGGTGCCGTTAAAGCTGAAATTCAGCGGCTAAATTTCTCAAGTCATATCAAACAGACTCAGGCTCTGATAAAATCATGTGAGAGTCAATAACCGAAAAGGAATGACAAAATTGATAAATAAAAGAGCTAAATAAAGCTCACCAGGGACAAGGGTATGCACAGGATCTATACTTAGATGTCCCAAAAAACACTAGACAGGGACGGTCCTGTTCTGCAAGCTGATGAACTAGGAACAATAAATCGTCTCAAAACTGGGCCACACCGTTACACAAGGTTGGAGGAGATCGTTGTGTGTCACAGGGGAGGGGTAACATCAGGACTGAGTTCCTCAGAGCCAAGGTGGGGCAGGCGGTCTCTCTCGGACGGCTCCGGCAACAGAATAATGAAACTGTAAACAGCAAGCGCATACGTCACGGAAATGACTCCATATTCACATTCGGCATGGCACTCACTCCAAATGTGGTCCCAATGGTTAATTGAACCAAACGTAAAATATATCTGGTTTAAAGGAAAAGTGAAGTAAATGCAAAGGACAAATCTCCTTGTATACGGTGTTCTGGAGGTGCAATGTTATTGTTTTGTTTGTGTGTCTAGAATTTTTTCAGAACACTGCATTTCCTCTCTATGGGTGTGATCACAAACGTAACCCCATTATTTAAGAAAGGAGGGCAAGCGAAAATGGGAAACAAGTTAGAGTGATGTCTTAGTGGGGAAAAGGCTGGAATCTATTATTCTGGATGTGACGGTGGGGAGCACAGCTGCCAAGTGGTCAGTGCAATACTTTACAGTATAGGGCAACCGGGTTCAATTCCCGCTGCTGCCTGTACATTCTCCGGGTGACCACGTGGGTTTCCTCTGGGTGCCTCGGTTTCCTCCCACAATCTAAAGACCTAACAGTTGGTAGGTTAATAGGTTATTGTAAATTGTCCCATGATTAGGCTCGATTTAATCGGGTGATTGCTGTAAGGGCCTACTCCGTGTTGTATCTCAATAAATAAATAAATAGAGCCGTAAGTAAATAAAAATAGGATTGGGAAGAGTCAGCCTAGATTCATGAAAGGGAAATTGTAGAGTTGTAGAGTCATAAAGCACTACAGCACAGAAAAAGATCATTTGGCCCATCTAGTCTGTGCCAACTATTAATCTACAGTTGAAGTCAGAAGTTTACATGCACCCTAGCCAAATACATTTAAACTCAGTTTTTTGCAATTCCTGACATTTAATCCGAGAAAACATTCCCTGTCTTTGGTCAGTTAGGATCACTACTTTATTTTAAGAATATGAAATCTCAGAATAATAGTAGAGAGAATGATTTATTTCAGCTTTTATTTCTTTCATTACCTTCCCAGTGGGTCAGAAGTTTACATACACTTTGTTAGTATTTGGTAGCATTGCCTTTCAATTGTTTAACTTGGGTCAAATGTTCTGGGTATTCTTCCACAAGCTTCTCACAGTAAGTTGCTAGAATTTTGTTCCATTCCTCCAAACAGAACTGGTGTGACTGAGTCAGGTTTGTAGGTCTCCTTGCTCGCGCACGCTTTTTCAGTTCTGCCCACAAATTTTCTATCAGATTGAGGTCAGAAAACGATGTCAAGTCTGGTTCATCCTTGGGAGCAATTTCCAAACACCTGAAGGTACCACGTTCATCTGTACAAACAATAGTACGCAAGTATAAACACCATGGGACCACGCAGCCATCATACCGCTCAGGAAGGAGATGCATTCTATCTCCTAGAGATGAACGTCTTTGGCACAAAAAGTGCAAATCAATCCCAGAACAACAGCAAAGGACCTTGTGAAGATGCTGGAGGAAACAGGTAGACAAGTATCTATATCCACAGTAAAACGAGTCCTATATCGACATAACCTGAAAGGCTGCTCAGCAAGGAAGAAGCCAGTGCTCCAAAACCACCATAAAAAAGCCAGACTACAGTTTGCAAGTGCACATGGGGACAAAGATCTTACTTTTTGGAGAAATGTCCTCTGGTCTGATGAAACAAAAGTTGAACTGTTTGGCCATAATGACCATCGTTATGTTTGGAGGAAAAAGGGTGAGGCTTGCAAGCCGAAGAACACCATCCCAACCGTGAAGCATGGGGGTGACAGCATCATGTTGTGGGGATTATTTGCTGCAGGAGGGACTGGTGCACTTCACAAAATAGATGGCATCATGAGGAAGGAAAATTATGTGGATATATTAAAGCAACATCTCAAGACATCAGCCAGGAAGTTAAAGCTCGGTGGCAAATGGGTCTTCCAAATGGACAATGACCCCAGGCATACCTCCAAAGTTGTGACAAGATTGCTTAAGGACAACAAAGTAAAGGTATTGGAGTGGCCATCACATAGCCCTGACCTCAATCCGACAGAAAATTTGTGGGCAGAACTGAGAATGTGTGTGCGAGCAAAGAGACCTACAAACCTGACTCAGTTATATCAGTTCTGTCTGGAGGAATGGAACAAAATTCCAGCAACTTACTGTGAGAAGCTTGTGGAAGGCCACCCAAAACATTTGACCCAAGTTAAACAATTTAAAGTCAATGCCACCAAATACTAACAAAGTGTATGTAAACTTCTAACCCACTGGGAAAGTGATGAAAGAAATAAAACCTGAAATAAATCATTCTCTCTGTTATTATTCTAACATTTCACATTCTTAAAATAAAGTAGTGATCCTAACTGACCTAAGACAGGGAATGTTTTCTAGGATTAAGTGTCAGGAATTGTGAACAACTGAGTTTAAATGTATTTGGCTAAGGTGTATGTAAACTTCTGACTTCAACTGTACCTAGTCCCAGCAACCTGCACCCAGACCATAGCCCTCTATAACCCTCCCATCCACGTACCTATCCCAATTTCTCTTCAGTATTGAAATTGAACCAGCATCCACCACTATTGCCAATCTTGGTGCATCCACCAGTTTTAGCAAATCTGTAAAGAGTCCCTGTGAGGTTGTAACAAGCAGGATGGATGTGGTATATTAGAATTTTCAGAGGATGTTTGATAAGGTGCCATACAAGAGATTATTAAACAAAATTAGACTGCAAAAGAATACTGGCTTGGCCCACGAATGGTTAATGTAGAGAAAACTGAAACTAATAGAGTATCTATTTAGCTCATTAACAATGACTCTGTACTGAAATTTCACATGGCTTGCCGTTTCATTATCTATTGCCAACTCAATCCTCCATCCATCATAGGCACATGAAGAGCACAAATAAGCAGATCATACATGCAAGAGTTTCTGCAGATGCTGGAGATCCAAAACAGTACAAAATGCAGGAGGAACTCAGCAGGTCGGGTGGCATCTGTGGAAATGGATAGACAGTCAATATTTTGGGCCGAGACCCCCTTCGTCAGGACTGGAAAGGAAGGGGGAAGATGCCAGAATAAGAAGGTGAGGAGGGGGGAGGAGGCGGAGGACAAGCTCGAAGGGGATAGGTGAAACCTGGTGGGTGGGGAAAGTGGGGGGATAGATTAAGAATCTGGGGGGGGTGATAGGTGGAAAAGACAAAGTGCTGGATAAGGAAGAATCTGACAAGAGAGTAGAGTGGACTATGGGAGAAAGGGAAGGAGGGAGGAGCACCGAAGGGAGATGATAGGCAGGTGAGGAAAAGGAGCCAGAGGCCTGAGTGTGGAATAGAGGAGGGAAGGGGGAGGAAAATCAATGTTCAAGCCATCAGGTTGGAGACTACCCAGATGAAATATGAGGTGCTTCTCCACACCTTGAGAGTGAAGCCACTGTGGCAGTAGAGGAGGCCATGGACTGACATGTCGGAATGGGAATGGGGATCGGAATTAAAATGGTTGGCCACCAGGAACCTCTGCTTTCTTCAGATGGAGTAGAGATGTTCCACAAGTGGTCCCCAGATCTACATCAAATCTCAGCAATGAGGAGGAGACCACATCAGGAGCACTGGTTACAGTAGACAACCCCAACAGATTCGCAGGTGAAGTATTGCCTCACCTAGAAGGACTGGTTGAAGTCCTGAGTAGAGGTGAGGGAGGAAGTGAATGGGCAGATGTAACATTTCCGCCAGTTGTAGGGAAGGCAGATCATTTTGGGGTTGCGATGCTGAGAAATGTTGTGATTGCAGCTACTCGCAGTCTGTGCTACTGATCTGAACGTGACCCCAAGTTATGGACCCACATTTGCCCCTGACGTAGGTTTGCGTGTCCATGCCTGTTGTGAGAAGAATGTGAGGAGGCTGCAAGGGGATATAGTCAGGATCAGTGGGCAAGGACATCACAGGTGGAATACGTCCTGGAAAACTGTGCGGTCATCCAGTGTGACACACAGAAAATGATAGAGGAACTCGGACGCCAGGCGGTATCTAGGCAAAGGAATAAAGCGTTAACATTTCCGGCCGAGACATCATCAGGGCATTGATGTTTTATTCCTTTCCAGAGATGGTACCTGAACTGCTGAATTCCTCCAGCATTTTGTGCTTGTTACTCTGGATTTCCAGCATCTGCAGAATCTCATTTCATGTGTGGTCATCCACTCTGGTAGGACAAAAATAGAAAATGGTGAGAGACTGAAAGTCATTGTTATGCAGAGGAAGCTGAGCACACTCGTACACAAATCACAGCACGTTAACAAGCAGCCTCAAATTTAAAATTACAGATCCACCATAGTGATAGTCATAGAGACAGAAACAGGCCCTTCAACCCAACATATCACTGCTGGCCATCAAGCAACCTTTAATATTAACCTCATTTATCAACCTATTGCCTTCAATGACAACTAAAATTATCTTCTGTCTTTCCGATAAAAATTGGTCATCCTTTCACCCCACAGAACTGTGACAGGATTATTTCTTCTTCAACATCCGCTGTTTATAGTTGAGGGGAGAGCATTTTGTGCAATTACTTTTATTCTGTCAGCCTATTTCCTATTTAAGAACTCTTAAGAGATCTTACACCAACTTTCAAATTAATCTAATTTGGTATAACCTAGCTGCCTTTAACCAACCTATGGGGTGTTTAGATTTATCTGAAAATTCGCCAGAATCAGGTTTCATATCACCGGCATGTGTCGTGAAATTTGTTGTATTTGTAGCAGCAGTATGATGCAATACATAATAATAGAAAGAAAAAACTGAATTACAGTAAATAGCTATAAAATGGTTAAATTAAATAAGTAGTGTAAAAATAAAAGTAAAAAAGTAGTCATGTAGTGTTCATGGGTTCAATGTCCATTCAGATATCGGATGGCAGAGGGAAAGAAGCTGATCCTGAATCGTTGAATGTGTGCCTTCATGTTCCTGTACCTCCTCCTTGTTGGTAGCAATGAGAAGAGGGCATATCCTGGGTGATGGGGGTCCTGTATGTTGGATGCCGCCTTTTTGAGGCATCGCTCCTTGAAGATGTCCTGGATACTATGGAGGCCGGTGTCCATGATGGAGCTGAATGTTTACAACTCTCTGCAGCGTTTTTTCTGTGACCCGTTCAACCCTAGAGGTGATCAGAGCCAAGTCCAGTCATGTCATAGTCTGTTGTATCAGGTGTGGCACCCAAAGATGAACCATGTATTCGCTGTATTTTCTTACAACATAGAAAGATGTCATTTAACTTATTTGCCGCAGTACCAGATGTCAGATCATTCCCACCCACTCCAATCTATTGTGCTCAGTTTTTGTTGCCTCATCATTGGAAGAATGTAGAAGTTTTAGAGAGGGTGCGGAGGAAATTTATCAGGCTGCCGCCTGACTTAGTGAGCCTATCTTATGAGGATAAGTTGAGTGAACGCGGGCTTTCTCTTTGGAGCGAAGATGGCTGAGAGGAGACTTGACAGAAGTATGCAAGATGTTTAGAGGCACAGATCGAGAGGATGGCCAGAGGCTTTTCCCGGAGTGGAAATGCCTAATACCAGGAGGCATAATTTTAAGGTGATTGGGGAAAAGAGGTAAGTACTTTACACAGAGAGTGCTGCATGTGTGGAATGCCCTACCATAAAGGATGATTTATTAGGGGTATTTAAGGTAGGTGCATGGAGGGTTATGTAGGAGGGAAGGGTTAGATTGATCCTAGAGTAGGTTAAAAAGTTGACATGGCATCTTGCACCAGACGATCTGTACTGCGTATTGCACTGTTCAACACTCAGTGACCACTTCATTAAGTACATCCAGACACCTGCTCATTAATGCAAATAGCTAATCAGCCAATCATGTGGCAGCAACTCAACGCATAAAATCATGCAGACAAGGTCAAGGGGTTCAGCTGTTGTTCAGACCAAACATCAGAATGGGGAAGAAATGTGATCTAAGTGACTTTGACCGTGGAATGGTAGTAGGTGTCAGACGGGCTGATTTGAGAATCTCAGAAAATGCTGATCTCCTAGAAATTTCACGCACAACAGTCGTTACAGTTTACAGTGAATGGTGTAGAAAACATCTAGTGAGCAGCAGTTCTGTGGGCAAAAACACCTTGTTAATAAGAGAGGTCAGAGGAGAATGGCCAGACTGGATTAAGCTGATATGGTTAAAACATCTGTTAGCCTTGCGAGACCATGGAACTGCACCTGGAAAGTCTTCACTCTCCAGGGGCGCAAGCCTGGGCAAGGTTGTATGGAAGACCAAACAACAGGAATTCTGCAGATGCTGGAAATTCAAGCAACACACATCAGTTGCTGGTAAACGCAGCAGGCCAGGCAGCATCTCTAGGAAGAGGTACAGTGGACGTTTCAGGCCAAGACCCTGCGTCAGGACTCGGCCTGAAACGTCGACTGTACCTCTTCCTAGAGATGCTGCCTGGCCTGCTGCGTTCACCAGCAACTTTGATGTGTGTTGCTTGTATGGAAGACCGGTAGTTGCCCATGCTACGTCTCCCCTCTCTGCAACATCGATGTTGTCTAAGGGAAGGGCAAGTGCCGAAACAGCTTGGCACCGGTGTCATCGCAGAGCAATGTGTGGTTAAGTGCCTTGCTCAAGGACACAACACGCTGCCTCGGCTGGGGCTCGAACTCACGACCTTCAGGTCACTATTCGAATGCCTTAACCACGCACCCACTAAGCTGACATGAAGGCAACAGTAACTCAAATAGCCACATGTTACAACAACAGTAGTTCCTTAAACTTGTCATTTGTGGGGGAGAGGTGTTGGGACCTGTTAAATACTCCCCATATTGTGTGTCTCAAATTGCCTCTGATAACCAAGGCCAGCTCCTTGGCTTCACGCGTGGCTTAGCCACTAAGCCTAGTGGAACCATTTCTGAGAGGAGAAGGGGCAAAAGTGGGTTACTGGCACCTTAAAACCAGTTGCTTCAGGAAGATGGGACTCAACAGCTGATCTAGGAGAAGGAAAACTCGGATCTCAAGCTTCCACAGCCTTGCGGCTATACCCACTCATTGGGAAGGCTTCGGGAGTAAACCCTGAGGGAAAGATCTGGAGCTGGAGCACCTAAGGCAGTCCAACATTGAGTTGAACGCTGACTGGCAACTCCCGCGACCCCACCGATGCAAACCGTATCGGTGTCTGCCATTCCTTTGCATGCATCAGCGGCATGGACAGAGGGGGTAATGTGATGGAGAGAGGGAGTAACGTGATGGACAGAGGGAGTAACGTGATGGACAAAGGGAGTAACGTGATGGAGAGAGGGAGCGACTTGATGGAGAGAGGGAGTGACGTGATGGACAGAAGGAGTAACGTGATGGAGAGAGGGAGTAACGTGATGGACAGAGGGAGTAATGTGATGGAGAGAGGGGGTAATGTGATGGAGAGAGGCAGCAATGTGATAGAGAGAGGGAGTAACGTGATGGACAGAGGGAGTAACGTGATGGAGAGAGGGAGTAACGTGATGGAGAGAGGCAGCGACATGAGCAACAGTTTGCTCCCCATATCGTACGGCCCAGTACTACATACCGACTTGTGTATCATATAGACAACTAGGACCTCACACCCGTGGTCGGCCCTGAGCAGTGGAGGACATCACAACAGTGGTATGGAGAAGAGCATGTCTGAATGCAAAGCACAACAAACCTTGATAGGCTACAACAGCAGCAGATCAGAAAGATACACTCAGTGGCCACTTTATCAAAGACCTGACATGCAATGAGTATATGTTCTGTGTTCTGTTCTCCTGCTCATTTTCCTGTTCTCCACCATCTCTCACATGCCCATCAGCTGCTCTCTGATTCAGTAACCCATACTTAAAGGGCAATTAACAGTGACCGATTACCCAACCAGCATGTCTGTGGGCTGCCTGTGGCATCTATCGTGCCTGAGGGAAATCCACATGTTCACAAGGAAAACATACAAACTCCACATTCGAGATCCCAGGCTGCTGAAGCTCTTGCATGCAAATAGACTGTCCTCACCTTCAAAGGTTCAAGTTGGAAGTTCAAAGTAATTTTATTCAGAAAGAAATAATAATAAATAAATAAGCAATAAATATCAAAAACATGAAGTGAAAAGTTCTTGAAAGTGAGTCTATAGGTTATGGGAACATTTCAGTGACGAGGCACGTGAAGTTATCCCTTTTGGTTAACGAGCCTTATACAGTAGTTGAGATGTGGTAACCGTTCCTGAACCTGGCGGTGTGAGTCCTGTGGGTCCCAAACCTTCTTCCTGATGCCAGCAGTGAGAAGAGAGCATGGTCTGGGTAGTGGGGATCACTGATGATCAATGCTGCTTTATTGCAACAACATTTCATGTAGATGTGCCCGATGGTGGGGAGGGCTTTACCTGTGGTGCACTGGGCCAGATCCATGACTTTTCGTGGGATTTTCCATTCAAGGGCATTTGTGTTTCCATACCAGGCTGTGATGCAGCCAGTCAACATACTGTCCACTACACATCCGGAGAACTTTGTCAATGTTTTAGATGACATGCCGAATCTTTTCAAACTCCTGAGGAAGTAGAAGCCTTGCCGTACTTTCTTCATAATTGCATTTGACTGTTGGGCCCAGGACAGATCCTCTAAACTGATAACAACGAGGAATTTGAAATTGCTGACCCTCTCCTCCAATGAGGACTGGCTCATTGACCTCTGGTTTCCTTCTGCTGAGGTCTATAATCAGCTTCTTGGTCATGCAGACATAGAGTAAGAGGTTATTGTTGTGGCACCACTCAGGCAGATTTTGATTCTCCCTCCTATAGTTTGATACGTCACCACCTTTGATTTAACCTACTGCCATGGTGGCACCAGCAAACTAGACTGAGGCATTGGAACTGTGCTTAGCCATGGACAAACACATACTGTGCTTAACCTTGATTGTCCAAGATCAGCCAACTTGTATGCAAAAGGCTCCAATATTTTGCATTGTGATTTTGCAAGATCAGTTTAGTCCAATCTTCCTAGACTGGTGATTTATATTGCCTCTCATGCTATCTAATATTAGGCAAACAAAATATAGAAAGCAACATATGATCTGACTCTGTAAAATTAAGATAACGTATAATTAGCAAGAAGAAATGAGGAGCAATTTGTACTATTTGTGCTTGGATAATGTGTCATTATCTCCTTCGCTTCTACTGCACCAGGGGAGCATTGCATAAATTCAAACTCATTCTTAGATAGTCTCCTACAGAACTGGCTTTGTTTTCCCAATGCGACGTAATTCATCGTGTGAAGACCGTTCTTGCTCACGTGATGTGGTAAGGGCATCAGCATAGCACGGCGGGTAAGGCTGCTGTCACCCAGCCCGTGGCCAAGTGGTTAAGGCGTTCGCCTAGTGGTTTGAAGGTCACTAGTTCGAGCCTCAGCTGTGGCAGTGTGTTTGTGTCCTTGAGCAAGGCACTTAATCACACATTGCTCTAGTCTGTGCAAGGAGTGTCACCCACACAGACTTCCAATCTGTGCCTTGTAAGGCATGAAAATGCCCAACGCAGGCCTCTCATGGTCTGAGTCAACGTTCCCTCACCTCCCTCCCTGCTCCAGTGACCTGGGTTTGATCCAATGCTGTCCGTGTGGAGTTTTTATGTTATCCCTCTGACTACAGTGGTTTCCTCCAGATACTCTGGTTTCCTCCTACATCTCAGAACTCTTTGAGTTGGCCGGTGAATTGGCAGCTGTAACTTTTATTGTACTGAGAAACTAGGGTTGCCAACTTTCTCACTCCCAAATAAGGGACAAAAGTAGCAGTCAAATACGGGACACTTGTGTTTACCTCGAGAAAGACTACCATGACCATGCAGCCTTGCACGGGCACCTGTGTGAGCATGCATGTACGTGCCGATTTCTTTTCTACAAATCGTTTTTGGCAACTCCGTTCAGTGAAACTACACTGTACATACATTATTTCTACTTTATATAGGCTGTGTACTTATCATATCATTCCTGCTTTTACTATATGTCAGTGTTATTTTAGGTTTTATGTGTTATTTGGTAGGTTATTTTTTGGGTCTGGGAAAGCTCAAAAATTTTTCCCATATAAATTAATGGCAATTGCTTCTTCGCTTCACGCCATTTCGGCACGAAAGGTTTCATAGGAACGCTCTACCTTAGCGGGGGAAATATGGGGCGAGGGCAGTCCCATATGGGACAAACCAATTTAGCCCAATATACGGGATGTCCCGGCTAATACGGGACAGTTGGCAACCCTATGAGATACAGTGCAGAGAAGGCCCTTCTGGCCCTTTCAGCCACGCCACCAGCAATCCTTGATCTGATTCTAGCCTAATCACAGGACAGTTTTACAATAACCAATTAATCTACCAACCTGTACATCTTCGGACTGTGGGAGGAAACCAGAGCACCCGGAGGAAACCCATGCAGTCACGGAGAGAACGTACAAACTCCTTACGGGCAGCTGCGGGGTTTAACCTGGGTCACGGGTACTGTAAAGCATTGTGCTAACCACTACACCCACGCCATGCAACTTGCCCACAGAGTGTAGGTGAGTGGTCGAATAGGGGACAGTTTAAAGTTCAGTTGTAGCACCCATAAAAAAGGGGACCGTCCAACACCCAGTGTGCAGAGAGGAAAAGAGAAATCGTGCAAACAATAAAAGAAAGCAAATAACTTTCCGAACTGAAGCCCATGAAAGTGAGTCCACAGGCACAAAGCCAGGCATCACTGCAGCCGATCTAGGAGCCTGATCGTAGCAGGCCACAGACTCAGTTCAGCACAGAGATGAGTAAACCTCGCTAAGCCGTGAGCTGAAAACTGGCTCGTCACTCTCCTTCTGCCCTGACATCCCGACTTTTTCAATCTGGCCTGGTGCTTAAATCAGCCAAACCGCAGGTCGTTCCTCACACTTGGACCCAGGCTCTGCCGCTTTGATAGATTCTCAGGCTCGAGGCCTGCCACCTCAATTCGGCCTGTCCGTCCTCAACCTTTCCAATCTGGTCTGGTGCTTAAATCGGTCAAATTGTGTGTCAATTCCCACTCTCGGGCCCAGGCCCCGCTGCCTTGAATCTGCCTTCCCTCTGCTCACCTTGCCTGGGTTCTGCCACATTGAATCATCTCCAGGCCTGCTCCAGCAATGGCCAAACATAGGCTCAATCCCCACTCTCGGGCCTAGGCCCCATCATCTCGAATGGGCCCATACCTGCCACGCCGCAACCTTTCGAGCCTTCCATTTGCACCGCAAGAGTGCCCAAGTCCAACAGGCAGCTCAAAAGCTCGACTCCGAAAGGGAAGTTGCAGGCTATTGATCGCAGTGATTGATTCTGAGAAAAAGCGTGATTAATAAAGTAATTTATAGTTTTTCTTGCTAACAGCAAGTTGTCGCTGTGCTTCACCACCATCATTGTAAATGGAAATGTGGAAAGAATCGAAAGGGATTAGTATGTACGGTGTTTGATGGTCAGTGCAGACTGGGTGTGCTGTGGTCTACGACTAAGATTTGCACATTTTATTCTGTTTCCAAGATTATTTCCTCTGATGGGAGTGAACTGAAATTCATAAGCACTGTTCTCCAAGTGCGCATTCTTTTGCAGTGCATGTTCAGTGTTTGCCACTCAAAATGAGCTTATACCCTGTCTGAGACCTTCCGCCCTCCAGCAACAGTGGGTGAAGATCAGTGAGACAGGACCTAGGTTACGGGTACAGAGGCTGAGATGAAGAAAAATCTGAGGAGCCCAGCCACAGAAGCCTGTGCAGGTTATCTCTTCAATATTCTTAAGAAGAAAACAGGGGCAGCATTGCAGTTCAGACGTCAATGCCACTGCCTCACAGATCTAGTTCCTCAGCTTCAATTTGGACTTTGGGTGATGTCTGTGTAGACTTTACAGACTGTGAGTGCACGTGGTTTCCCCTGTAACCCAAAGACATGTCGGTGAGTTAATTGGCCACTGTAACTGAGTGGCAAAAGGATCAAAGTGGTGTTGTTGAGCATGTGTGTGGGAGAATAAAAGTCTCGGTGGTTCCGAAAAATCAGGAGAAGGGTAATGGAACTGATCCATTGTAAGTTAATTTTCTACGTAATTAAATGCATCAAATGAACTGGGCAGAGAAGTGGAATGTGATATTGTGATAGAAGATTTGCCATAGTTGGATTGAGTTGGGGAGCAGGCTCACATGGTGAATGGCTTACCACTGCTCCCATTATCAAGTTCAATTTGAAGTTTAATTGTCACTCAAGCATACATATGAATACAGCCAAACAGAACAATGTTCCTCCGGGGTCAAAGTGGAAAAGACATTACTGACAGCCACATACAGCGCAAATAGCATGTGTAGTTACGATAGCAACAAAACATATAGTCACAAAATAGATAGATATATATATAGCCCAAGTCGTTGAGTGTTATGACCTGTAGATTGATTATGGGTGCATAAAATGTTGTCCTGGAGCCATGTTTCTACAAGAACGAGGACGCTGCAGATCTCATCACTCGGCCACAGGCCAACACAATCCAGCTTGTCTTCCCCTGAGCAAACACTAGAGGGCAGCACTGATGGGAGGGGTCTGCCCAGCACGAATTCCAGCTCTCTTCCGCTGGCTCCGGAGTCTCCCTCCCGGGGGGCTGCAGCCGGCGAGCCCGCGGCTTCCACGCAACAGCCAAGGCCACACTGCCGTCAGTCTTGCCACTGAACCAATGAATCGGACTTGCCACATACCACATTTGCACCTTTTTGTTTCTCTGAATTTCTTCACCAGATCAAAGGGTGAATAACATTTGGTTGGAATACGGCTCTAATAACAGTTAGACAAACAGCTGTTTGAAGTTAATGACAACCATTCCATAACATCTGAAGACATGCAGTACTGTGCAAAAATCATAGGCGTATATAGTGGGAAGTGGGCAGGGAGAAGGGAATCATGGTTGGGAAAAGGGGAAGGGAGAGGAGAAGGAGCAGGAAGCAACAGAGACATTCTGTAATGATCAATTATCTATTTTTTTGGAATCAAATGACCTTGCTTGGTGACTCAGGACTGGGTGTGTCTGCACTCAGGCCACTCCCTGACCCTGGCACTTCCTCTCTGCTATCTGTCCCACACCCCTCCGGCAGAGCTCCACCCTCACCATCGCTCCTGCCAGGTTTAAAAACCTGCTCTGTGCTCCACGTTGACAAATACAGTACTGTGCAAAGGTCTTAGGCCCCCTAGCTATATATATGTATGTGCCGAAGACTTCTTCAAAGTACTGTGGAGAAGACCGATTTTTGATTAGCGCATTTTAATCAGGAAGTGTGCACGAACTGCCTCTAGTCATGAGAGTTTCCCCGTGTATGTCAGACAGCTCTGACCCCGAAAGGCAGCACCTCTGACAGTGTCGCACTGCCTCAGCTCTGCAGAGTAGGTGCCAGTGTCAACCCAAGTCTCAGAATGGGAATGGCGGCTCGGAGCTGCGAGAGTTGCACACTGAGCCATAACTGACACTGACCTCAACAGCGGAGTTCTACCTGAGTCAGGAATCTGTTAATTCTCATTACCCGTTCAGCTCCTGTGAAAGCTTAACACCTAAATATTTAATATTTCCTGCAGCTCACTGCAGAGAGAGATTTGCAGCTAACTGCTGTCTGCATAATTTATTTAATGGAAAAATTCTGATTTTCTCCAATTAATATTTCAACGATTGTAATAAATAATCCTTCCTGGTTTTTGGGAGCATTAGGGGATTGGGTTCAGTACACTTTTCCATAAACATTATTATATTATCTGCATGCAAAGCACTTTCATTCCAGTCATCCCAGGTGAATGATATCCATGCAAAAGTTAAGAAAGAAAGTCCTGAGTTTATTAACTGCCTTCATAATGTCAGGGCTTCTCAGTGGACTGCAACCAATGAAAAACACGTGAAGAAGACTCATTTTCTCTGGTGTAAGGAAGCTGCGAGGAAATAAATTGCAATGGGATGTTGATAAACATTTGCTGGGAAGTCTTCAGTTCTGATGGCTTTGGTTATAAGCCACATCAAAAACTACACACAAAATGCCGGAGGAACTCAGCAGGCCAGGCAGCCTCCACGGAAAAAAAAGTAAACAGTCTTGGGCCGAGACCCTTCTTCAAGACCGAGAAGGAAGTGGGGGGGAGATGCCTGAATGAAAAGATAGGGAGAGGGGAAGGAGGCTAGCTGGAATGTGACAGATGAAGCCAGGTTGGTGGGAAAGGCCAAGGGATGGAGAAGAAAGAATCTGATAGGAGAGGAGAGTGGACCATAGGAGAAAGGGAAGTTGAGGGGGGGGGGGGGACCCAGCGGAAAGTAATAGGCAGGTGAGAAGAAGTGAAAGGACAGAGTGGGGAACAGAGGAAGTGGGGGTTGGAAATTTGTTCACCAGAAGGAGAAATAAATATTCAAAAACTGGTTCCTTCACCAAATTAGCACTTCGTCAGTACTGCAAAGCATTATATAAGGTAGAAAATAGAAGCAGGAATGGACCATTTCATCCCTTGCACCTGCTCTGCCTTTCAACAAACTCTTGTCTAACCTGCACTCAGTTACACTTTCTTGCATTAACCACATATCCCCCAATTTCTTTAGTAGCTATAGGTCTTTTTCACACCCTCCGTTGCGAGTTGCTGTGAAATTCAGGGATCTCTTTGGAACACAAGGACATCTATGGGTGGAGGCATCAGCCTAATAGTGTCTCTGCGCTCATTAGATTTAAATTTATTTATCACATGTACATCGAAACATCCAGTGAAATGTGTCATTTGCTTTAACAGCAAACACACCCAAAGATGAGCTGGGGGCAGCCCGCAAATGAAGCCCACTAGCCTCCTTCATAGAAACTTAGAGCTCAAGAAGAGGCTATTCAGGCAGTTACGCCCATGCTAGCATCCTGATGGATTTTTGCAATTGAGTCAGAAGATAATTTTAAAAATGGTTTCAGTAATGGCAACCACAAACCGCAAGAGCAATGTGCAAATTATTTTATTTGCTAGTGTTATTTCATAGTCATAGAATTGTACAGCACAGAAAAGCTGCTTAGCCCCTCACTCCCGTATTAGGATCATATCCTTGTGTAGGTTTTCGCAAATAAAACGTGAGCCGTTTTATGTTTAGGAGAAAACGTAACGACCCACTTAATTTACTCCAAAACTTGAACACAAAGCACGGTAACCCAACTTCGCTGAATGGCATCATCACCTCAGACCAGCCTTTTAGTGAACCCCAACTCAATGTTGTGAATTCTGTACGTTTCCACTGATTACATTACCCTACACTTGCACCTTGAACTGCCAGTTTAAATGCCTCTTAGCTTCAGCAGTTGTATCTGACTCCTCTGGCAGCTTGTTTAAGATACCAAGTGTTTTCAGTGTAAAATATTTCTCCAGTTCCCCTTTAATACAAGCTCAGTGTCCTTACTTGGTTTGGCCAATGTTTAACTCACAGGAATATATTCCACTATTGGCTTCCCTCTGACATTGCAATCCAATTGAATGAAATGAGTTTCCAAAGCCAGGAAGCTGAAACTTGAATCATCATTGCCACCTCTTTCAATGCGTTGGATTTTGACATAAGCAAAAGAAGCACTTGGTCCAGTCACCTGCACCTGGAGACTGTCGTCCTCAGAAAATGAAACCACCACAGCCAACATCACCAACATCTCCGCCGGGATACTCAGATAATTCCCATCCCGCAGGCAAGAGCAGAAGCAGAGAACCAGGAAAGAGTAAGATTGGGAATACTCAGCGGTGACTTTCAGGACCCATGAAGTCTGAAGCCATGGGGTAGAATATGGACAGGAGAATTCCGTGCTGATTATCACTTTTCACGGCTCGGTGAAGCGGTTCTGCTCCACGTGGCGGGAAGGCCACAGAAAGAGATCTAGCAGAAGTAGGTGCACTGTGGCATTTTTCACCAAACTGCCCGAATCCCAAAGCACCATCAGCCTGATTGCACCCATGTAAATGGCAAGAGGACTGTGACTTTTTTCAGCAAGTTTGCTGATGATACAAAGATTGGAGGTGTAGTAGACAGCGAGAAAGGTTTTCAGAGCCTGCAGAGGGACTTGGACCAGCTGGAAAGATGGGCTGAAAAATGGCAGATGGAGTTTAATGCAGACAAGTGTGAGGTATTGCACGTTGGAAGGACAAACCAAGGTAGAACATACAGGGTTAATGGTAAGGCACTGAGGAGTGCAGTGGAACAGAGGGATCTGGGAATACAGATACAAAATTCCCTAAAAATGGCGTCACAGGTAGATAGGGTTGTAAAGAGAGCTTTTGGTACATTGGCCTTTATTAATCAAAGTATTGAGTATAAGAGCTGGAATGTTATGATGAGGTTGTATAAGGCATTGGTGAGGCTGAATCTGGAGTATTGTGTTCAGTTTTGGTCACCAAATTACAGGAAGGATATAAATAAGGTTGAAAGAGTGCAGAGAAGGTTTACAAAGTTGTTGCCGAGACTTGAGAAACTCAGTTACAGAGAAAGATTGAATAGGTTAGGACTTTATTCCCTGGAGCGTAGAAGAATGAGGGGAGATTTGATAGAGGTATATAAAATTATGATGGGTATAGATAGAGTGGATGCAAGCAGGCTTTTTCCACTGAGGCAAGGGGAGAAAAAAACCAGAGGACATGGGTTAAGGGTGAGGGGGGAAAAGCTTAAAGGGAACATTAGGGGGGGCTTCTTCACACAGAGAGTGGTGGGAGTATGGAATGAGTTGCCAGATGAGGTGGTAAATGTGGGTTCTTTTTTAATATTTAAGAATAAATTTGGCAGATACATGGATGGGAGGTGTATGGAGGGTATGGTCCGTGTGCAGGTCAGTGGGACTAGGCAGAAAATGGTTCGGCACAGCCAAGAAGGGCCAAAAGGCCTGTTTCTGTGCTGTAGTTTCTATGGTTTCTATGGTTTCTATGGTTCAATCCACCGGTCTTACACTGGGATATCTAGTCAAGTGAATCTGAGCATTGGAGCCTCCCTCCTAGGCTCTGAAGCAACCAGTCACAATGCTCTCCACTGTCCATCTGCAGAAATATGAAACAGTCTCTGATAACACACCAAATCTCTTCAAACTCCTAATGAAGTAGAGGCCACTGGTGTGCCTTCGTCATGATCGCATCTGTGTGTTGGGATCAGGATAGATCCTCTGAGATATTGACACCCTGGAACTGGAAACTGCGCACGCATTCCATCGCCGGCCCCTCGGTGAGGTCTGGCGTCTCTTCTCCTGACTTCCCCTTCCTGAACTGTACTATCAGTTCCATGGTCTTGCTGATATTGAGAGAAAGATTGCAGCACCACTCGACCGGCCAATCAGCCTGGCTTCCTCATCACTGCTCATGGTTCTGCCGTCAACGGTAATGTCATCGGTGAAGTAGATGGTGTTTCACCCGTGCCCACCCACAAAGTCATCAGTGTAGAGAGAGTACCGTACTGACCGAACCACAAACTTTTGTGGTGCCCTTGTAATCTAGGACATCCTCAGGAGGTGGTGATTCAAGAAAGCATCCTCAATTATTAAAGATCCTCACATGCCTTCATGTGAGTCCAATCAGGTAAAAGGTACAGAAGCTTGAAGACCCACACTCAATTTATTAGAAACAGCTTCTTCTCCCCCACGGAACAGGCTGTAAACCCATGAACACAGCCTCATTATATGCCTTTTCCACTATTTGTTTAATCATTCATTTATTTAGCTATCTATCTATTTACTTTTTTATTTATTTAGTTATTTATTTACTTTTTATTTATTATTTAGTTAGTTATTTTGTAGCTTATAGTAATTTTCATACCTTGCACTGAACTGCTGCTGTGAAAGAACAAACTCCATAACATACAGTCAGTGTGGGCACGTGGCCAAATGGTTAAGGCATTGGACTAGCGACCTGAAGGTCGTGAGTTCGAGCCCCAGCTGAGGGACCCTGTTGTACTTAATCACACATTGCTCTGCGACGACACTGGTGCCAAGCATACAACCATACAGGGTCCTAATGCCCTTCCCTTGGACAACATCGGTGTCGTGGAGAGGGGAGACTTGCAGCGTGGGCAACTGCTGGTCTTCCATACAACCTTGCCCAGGCCTGCGCCCTGGAGAGTGAAGACTCTCCAGGAGCAGATCCATGGTCTCGCAAGACTAGCGGATGCCTTTAAAAACAGTCAGTGACCAGGAGGTAGCTAATAAATTGGCCGTTGAACATATGTTCGTGGTCTTCTGCTGCCGTAGCTCATCCACTCCAAGGTTCGAAGTGTTCTGCATACAGAGATGCTGTTCTGCACACCACTGTTGTAATGTTCGGCTGTTTGAGTTACTGTCCATCTCCTGTCAACCCGAACCAGTCTGGTCATTCTCCTCTGATCTCCCTCATTAACAAGGTGTTTTTTTTTTGCCCACAGTACTGCCATTCACTGGCTATTTTTTTTAGGGTTTTTTTTTGCACCATTCTCTGTAATCTCTAGAGACTGTTATGCTTGAACCTTCCAGGATACCAACAGGTTCTAAGATCCTCACCCTGCCTTGCACCACCGGTCATTTCACAGTCAAAGTCATTTAGACCACATTTCGCGCCTACTCTAATGTTTGGTCTAACTTTCTGACCAGGTCTGCATGCTTTTATACATCGAGTTGCTGCCACATGATTGGCTGATTAGATCGTTGCACTAAGCAGGCGTTCAGACGTACCTAATAAAGTGGCCACTGAGTGTCCGTCAGTGATGATAAACCTGATTCTGATTTTGAATCTGAGTCTGATTCCTGGTGAAGTTTATACGTTTTCCCCGAGAGCCCCACTTTCATCCCATGTTCTGATGAAGTATGGGTTGTTGGATAATTGATCGCTGTAGGTGCGGGGTGGAAACTGTGTGGGGGGGGGCGGGATTGATGGGAATGAGGGGAGAATATAAAGGGATCCATGTAGGATTTGTGTAAGTGGATGGCTGATGATGGTTGGCACTGGCCTGATGGGCTGAAGGGCCATATAAATCTCTGCCTCTGAGACTCTATATGTACAACAATCTATGAGAATATTGGGAGGAGGACTAATGATTGGCGTAGCTGTTCACTGCTCTTCAAGGTGATAAAGCCATGTCTCCTTCTTGAGGACACCCTTCAAAGTGCGTGCGATGCTAACACTACCCACCGCTACCACAGTACAGACAGGGGTATGCAGGAGCACAAAATCTGAAGAACAAAGAGCTTGGAGTGACCTTTCAAGGCTCAAGGCAGAAAAGGGTGACGTTACCACCATTCCCATTCTGACATGTCTGTCCATGTTCTCCTCTACTGCCACAATGAGACCACACTCAGGCTCGAGGAGCAATGCTTCCCGTTCCACCTGGGTAGCCTCCAATCTGGTAGCATGAACATCGAATTCTCTAACTTCCAGTAATTTCCCCCCTCCCCCGCTCTCATTTTTCCATTCTTTATTCTGCTTGCCCTCTCACCCCTTCTCCTCACCGTGCATCATCACCCTTTAGTTCCCCTCCTCCTTCCATCATCCTCTGTCATCTCCTGTTAGGTTTCTTCTTCTTCAGTCCTTTACCTCTTCCACCTATAACCTCCCAGCTACTTACTTCATCCACCCTCCTTCCCCCTTACCTGGTTTCACCTATCACCTATCACTCTTTCCCCTCTCCCCGCCTTCTTGTTCCAGTTTCTGCCTCCTTCCTCTCCAGTCCCGCAGGGTTTTGACCCAAAGCCTCAGCTGTTTAGTCCAGTCCATAATTGCTGCCTGATTTACTGAGTTCCTCCAACATTTTGAGAGCCTTGCTCAAGATTTCCGGCATCCGCACAATCTCTTGTGTTTACATTGTTGGTAATTACATACTCATCCTTAAATAGAACCTTGCTCCCAATTTCCAGCATCAAGATAAATTTAAAAAGTTCAAATGAAAACTGAAGTTCTAAGTATTGTGCTATTTAAAGTAGTAGGAACTGTGAGGATTGGCAACTCAGAGATTGAATTCAATTATGATAGGGGCCGGTGTGGACAAAGGGCCCTTTGACAATGAAAGCCATTACCTGCAGGAATGGAGCTGTTTGCACTCAGACATGTGCTGGTGCATATGACAATAAACTCGGCTCGGTTTCACATTACAATATTCGTACTTCCTTTGTGTATTGTAACCTTGTGCCCAGCATTTCAACAGAGAATACCCTTCAAAAGTAATTACCTGACAATACAACACTTGTCTGTCCGATGTTGCTGCAAAATGCAAGAGTTTCCTTATTTCCGTCTTCCAACACGTGACCAGTGTCTAACATTAATCCTGCAGGAAATAGCATTCATTGTTAAAGGGCTTTGTCCACAACAGGCACTATATTGTTATCTATTTAGTGACAGAGTACTCCAGCACTTCAAACCGTGCTGCACAGCAACTGCCAATTTAATTCTAGCCCAGTCACGGGGCAATTTACAGTGACCAATTAACCTACTTACCAATACTCCTTTGGACTGTGGGAGGATGCCCACTCACGCACTGGAAGGGACGTACAAACTTGTGTAAGGGGGTTTTGACTTTTATGTTACTGCGGAGGCTAATTAAAATGGCGTCTTTGTTATGTTAATCTGGGGAATGCGGCTTTGTTGTGTTAAACGCTGAGAAAGTTTGCGCTAGCAGCTTGTTTTGGTTTAGAGGGTGATAAGAGAGTGCTATTAACCAATTGGGATAGTTGTTATGTTTTTGGTGTATTTGAAGATACTGTTTGCGAGGGGGTTTTGGGGCAGAAGGCGGGAGAGCGAGACAGAGGATGGACGATGTGCTGTGATGTCCGCTAACGGAGTCAGACCCCGAGGAGGGCGTTCGGCGAGGAGACGGAGATGGACTCGTGTGGAGCGTCTGGTCGGCCACCGTTGTTGGTCCCAGGCAGCCGGTCGAGGTGGTCGCAGGGTGAAGAAAAAGGTCCTTGAGCTCCAACTGTTTTGTGCACGAAGAGATTGAACTTTGATAACTTTGATAGCCTTTTATTTTCCTTTTATATTTTATTCTCTCTTAATTATATAGTTCCAGTGATATCTATAAACTGTAAATCATTTAATCGTATCTGCTGTATTGTCTGTTATTTGGGTGGGATGGGGTACCTCACACAGCATCCACACAAACGAATTACCCAGTTTGCCGGGGCCAAGGGCTGTTTCCCTAGACGACAGCGAGCCAAGCGACCCTGAGGGCAGCCGGGGGGGCTACTCTTGCTTACAGAGGATGCCACAATCAAACTCTGAAATCCGATGCCCCAAGTTGTAATAGCGTCACACTAACCGCTGTGCTACCGTAGCACCCTGATATATGAACTCAGTCTCTGAGTTGCTAATCTTCACAGTTACCTGTTACATTCTAAAGAGCATGATACTTCAGTTTCATCTGAACCCATTCATTTATGAGGGTCCAGAGAAGATTCACATGAAATGCACAGGAAGAAAGGGTTAATGTACGAGGAGCATTTGATGGCTCTAGGCCTGTACTCATTGGAGGGGGAGTCTCATTGAAACCTACTGAATATTGAAAGGGCTAGATAGAATGGAGGTAGAGAGGAAGTTTCCTATGGTGGGGGATGTCTAGGACCAGAGGGCACAGCCTCAGAGGACAAGGACATCTCTTTAGAACAGAGATAAAGAGGAATTTAAAAACGCAAACATGAAGAAATCTGCAGATGCTGGAATATCAAGCAACAGACATAAAAGTTGCTGGTGAACGCAGCAGGCCAGGCAGCATCTCTAGGAAGAGGTACAGTCGACATTTCGGGCTGAGACCCTTCGTCAAAAGAAGAGATAGTAAGAGATTTGAGATGGGGAGGGGGAGATCCGAAATGATAGGAGAAGACAGGAGGGGGAGGGATGGAGCCAAGAGCTGGACAGGTGATTGGCAGAAGGGATACGAGAGGATCATGGGACAGGAGGCCCAGGGAGAAGGAAAAGAGGGAGGTGGGGGGAACCCAGAAGATGGGCAAGGGGTATAGTGAGAGGGACAGAGGGAGAAAGAAGAGAGAGAAAAAATATATATAATTAATAAATAAATAAATAAACACATACATACATACATACATACATGCATACATACCAGATGGGGTACGAAGGGGAGGTGGGACATTAACGGAAATTAGAGAAGTCAATGTTCTTGGAATTTTTTTAGCCAGAGGATGACAAATCTGTGGAATTCATTGCCATGGATGGCTGTGGAGACCAAGTCATTGAGAATACTTAAAGCAGAGTGTGAAGGGTTTTTGAATAGTAATGGTATCAATGGTTATAAGGAGAAGATTGAGGGAGAATGGCAGAGCAGACCAAGTGGGCCAGATGGCTCAATTCTGCCCCTATGTCTCATGATCTTATGACCTTATTATGAGTTGGATCTATAAACACTCATGAGTTACAAAGACTGGTATACTATAAAAACCAAGAGAAAATCTGCAGATGCTGGCAATCCAAGTAACACACACACAATGTTGGAGAAACTCAGCAGGCCATATGGTCTACTGAGTTCCTTCAGCATTTTGGGTGTGGTATGCTACATCTCTGCTTTTCCTGAGATTGCCTACCTCTTGAGAGCAAGTGTACAATAACAAAAAACCTTGTCAAAGTTCTGTGGAGACTATTTGACGCCATCAAGCGATGGGAAGGTCTCACTCACAACTTTAGGGATAAACAGATATGTAAAACAATTTCTGTGAATCTGTAAGTCACACTTACTAGTGAAGAGCTCCCAGTAAGTTCAGAAGCTTTAAACTCAGCACTGCTGAATATTGGGGTCTTTATTCACTGGTTTTGAGGAAGGCAATCTAATCTCCCAAGCAGGAAACAGTCTGCTGGAAGAACTCAGTGCGTCATACAGCATAGAGAACATAGAACATAGATCATAGAAATCTATGGCACATTACAGGCCCTTCGGCCCACAATGTTGTGCCAACCATGTAACCTACTCTAGAAACTGCCTAGAATTTCCCTACCGCATAGCCCTCTATTTTTACCAAGCTCCATGTACCTACCTAAGAGTCTCTTAAAAAACCCTATTGTATCTGCTTCCCTCACCATTGCTGGCAGTGCATTCCAAACACCCACCACTTTTTGTGTGAAAACCTTACCTCTGACATCCCCCTTGTACCTACTTCCAAGCACCTTAAAACTAGGCCCCCTCATGTTAGCTGTTTCAACCATGGGAAAAAGCCTCTGGCTATCCACACGATCAATGTCTCTCATCATCTTATACACCTCTATCAGGTCACCTCTCATCCTCTGCCGCTCCAAGGAGAAAAGGCCGAGTTCACTCAACCTGTTCTCATAAGGCATGCTCCCCAGTCCAGGCAATATCCTCGTAAATCTCCTCTGCGCTCTCTCTATAGTATCCACATCCCTCCTGTAGTGAGCTGTAGCCAAAGGTCCTATACATCTGTGTGCAGAGGTGGATATTCAATGCTTTGAGTGAAGGTCTTTTATCAGGAGTGCTTTTCCCCACCTCTGCCCAGACTGCCTCCATGCCAAGGTCCCCAATACCACCTCTGGGTGCCAATGCTCCTCTTGCACCACCCATCGTGTCACTGCTTCTCACAATAGTCTCTCATGCCACCTCTATCCCCTTGTCCACCTGTCACTCCTCTGAGCCCTCCTCTTCCCACCAGCCCATTTCCCCTCTGGCCCCCTACTCCACCGCCCTCCGCTGACCCTAGCTCTAACCCCTGCCATCCCCACTGACCCTAGCTCTAACCCCTGCCATCCCCACTGACCCTAGCTCTAACCCCTGCCATCCCCACTGACCGCTTTCCTGAGGCTGAGCAAACTGTTCACATCTACCTTTGTTAAAACCTCAACAAATTCTGCATCCGCCACAACACTGGTCTCTTTTTAGAAACATAGAAGCATAGAAAACCCACAGCACAATACAGGCCCTTCGGCCCACAAAGCTGTGCTGAACATGTCCTTACCTTAGAACTACCTAGGCTTACCCATAGCCCTCTTATTTCTCTAACTGTTATGCATCCATCCAGGAGTCTCTTAAAAGACCCTATCATTTCTGCCTCCACTACCACCACCGGCAGCCCATTCCACGCATTCACCACTCTCTGCGTAAAAAACTTACCCCTGACATCTCCTCTGTACCTCCTTCCAAGCACCTTAAAACTATGCCCTCTCGTGCTAGCCATTTCAGCCCTGGGAAAAAGCCTCTGACACGATCAATGCCTCTCATTATCTTGTACACCTCTATCAGGTCACCTCTCATCCTTCATCGCTCCAAGGAGAAAAGGCCGAGTTCACTCAACCTATTCTCATAAGGCATGCTCCCCAATCCAGGCAACATCCTTGTAAATCTCCTCTGCATCCTTTCTATGGTTTCCACATCCTTCCTGTAGTGAGGCGACCAGAATTGAACACAGTACTCCAAGTGGGGTCTGACCAGGGTCCTATATAGCTGCAACATTACACCTCAGCTCCTAAACTCAATCCCATGATTGATGAAGGCCAATGCACCGCATGCCTTCTTAACCAGAGTCAACCTGTGCAGCAGCTTTGAGTGTCCTATGGACTCGGACCCCAAGATCCCTCTGATCCTCCACACTGCCAAGAGTTTCACCATTAATACTATATTGCGCTATCATATTTGACCGACTAAAATGAACCACCTCACACTTATCTGGGTTGAACTCCATCTGCCTTATCTGTGCCTACTTCTTTGGCAAGGATTGCCCAGTTCCCACTGTTGACACCTTCTCCTGTCCCAAACATTTCGGCTTCTCCTCTTGGACACCCCACTCTGGCCTTTTGCCCTGTCTGTATCTTTACATTTCTAACTTCAAACACCTTGACTTCTCCACTCCCCTCACTCACTCCAACCTCCGAGCACTTTGCTTCCTACTCTCTCCATACCAACCCCAACCTCACTATCAAACTTGCAGACAAGGGTGATGCATTTGTAAATGGCAGACCAACCTCTGGGTTGCAGAGTACAGACAGCAGTTGTCGGGCACGTCCTCTTCCCCAGGCCTGGACCAGCAGCTGACCGATGGTCATCAGACCATCGGTCACCTGCGTTTAATAAAACATTGCAGATGAAGGGTCTTGGCCCAAAACATCAAAGGTCCATTTCTTTCCACTGATTCAGCCTGACCCGCTGAATTTCTCCAGTAGATTGTTTGTTGCTCCATATTTCAGTATTTGCAGCCTCTCATGTCTCTGGTCTAATCTCCGTGAAGTGGAGGTCTGGGCATCACTGAGTCCTTCAGACCTAGCACCCATTTAGCTGGGGGAGCAGCCAGGGTGGTATTGGAAGGCTGGTGGGCAGCAGGTATCTAGGTGGCACAGTGAAGTGGCTCTACCAGCGCCAAAGCCACGAGTTCAATAATGACCTCCGATACTGTCTGTGTGGAGTTTGCAGGTTCTCCCAGCCACGATATGGATTTCCCCCAGGTGCTCCAGTTTCCTCCCAGTCCCAAAGATGTGCAGTTGGCTGGGTTAATTTGCCACTGTTAATTGCTACTAGTCCGCGGGCGAGGATGGCATCTGGGAGAAGGTGATGATGTGAAAGTGAGAAGAATTATTCAAAATGGGAGAAAGTAGGACCAGCATAAATGGATGACTGAATACATTGACTCGATGGGCTGAATGGTCTGTTTCCATATTGTAGCTGTCCATGATTTTATTATTCTATAGTACCACGCAGGCTGCAAGTGGTATTAGTGACTGAAATACCTGGGATAAAAATATTCAGCATTTCTTTTCTTGCTAGCTGGACTTTGAAGATAGGGAACACACTTGTGTACAACCGCAAAGATTCCTGCAGGCGGCAGCACACATAAATAGGCTGGAAAAGGAGCCCCATGGGATGCTTGCCTTCATTGGTTTGAGTGTAGATTAAAAGAGCAGGAAAGTCTTGATATAACCTAACAAAACTTTGGTTAGACCCCAGCTGGAGTATTCTGTGCAGTTCTGGTCACCACACCTGAACGTAGACGTGGAGAGGTGCCGAGGAGACTCAGGGGATGTTGCACAGGATGGAATGTCTCAGACATGTGAAGAGACTGGAGAGCTTTGGCATAAACATAAGCATAAGCAGCTAACAAGGAAGGGATGACAGCGGCTACATTTCATGAGGAGTCTGAGGAGATTTGGTACGTCACCAAAGTCACTCACAAATTTCTACAGATGTACAGTATCGTGGAGAGCATTCTAACTGGCTGCATCACCTGTCTGATATGGGGATGGGGGTGAGGAGGGGCTACTGCACAGGATCGAAGTAAGCTGCAGAGAGTTGTAAACTCAGTCAGCTCCATCATGGGTACCAGCCTCCACTGTATCCAGGACATCTTCAAAGAGCAATGCCTCAAAAAGGTGGTCTCCATCATTAAGGACCCCCATCACCCAAGACAGCCTTGTTCTCATGTACCTCAGGAATGAGGTACAGGAGCCTGAAGGCACACACACTCCAGGAACCGCTTCCTTACTGTAATTCATGTTTTTCATTTCTAGTGTTACGTATTGCATTGTGCTGCTGCCACAAAGGAAACCAATTTCACAACATATGCCAGTGATATTAAACCCAGACTCAGTTTCTGATTCTGATTAAACACAAGAGATTCTGCACATGCTGGTAATCAAGAGCAACACACATAAAATGCTGGAGGAGCTCAGCAGGTCAGTCAGCATCCGTGGAGAGCAATGAATAGTTGCCATTTTGGGCTTAGTCCTCTCCATATATTTTATCTGACCTGCTGAGTTCCTCCAGCACCTTACATGGGTTGCTCTTTTTAAGCCAGATTTGTTTTCCTGGAGCAGAGGAGGCTGAGGAGATCGAATAGACAAGGATATTAAGGAACCTTACCCTGTGGCAGATGTGCTGAAGACTGGAGGGAAAAAGTTTATGATGAGCTAGAAGTGGTTCAGGGTGAAACGAAGAAGAACTTTTCACTGAGGAGCCCGGCAGTGTGGAATACACTGCCTGAGGAGATGGAGAAGGCAGAGACTTCCACAGCATCTAAGAAGCATATGGTTGAACATTTTAATCACCAAGGCACAGAACGTCATGAGGGAGGTGTTGGGGGTTTGCGGTTTGATGTTCTAACTTCTGTTTTCTTATGCGTGATGCATTTGGTTTTATGCAAGGGAGGGATTGGTGGGGTTCGGGGTTGTGAGTTTTTGCTTCTTTTGTTACACCAGTGGGGGTTGATGACATTTCTTTCTTTTTTTGTGACTTCTATGGTTTTGTTGTGTTTCATGGTTAGCCGGAAAAGACAAATCGCGGAGTTGTACTCGACACGCGTACTTTGATAATAAAATGAACCTTTGAAGCTTTGATCCTTTGTTATAAACCAAATAGGATGAGGACGGAAAACTACTTGATCACTGTAGACATGGTGGCCAAAGGATCTGTTTCCATGCTGTGTGACGCTATGGTTCAATAGAGGCTCGAACACCAAGTGCCAAGATTCTGCCTGTCCCTTATGGACACCCAGCAGCAGAACAAGATAGAGCAGATGTCAGATGTCGACTCCGGTTGGACTGACAACATGGAGGAGGACTGAACTGTAAAATCAACATGATCAAGAGGTCAACCCATACAAGATGCTGGAGGAACTCATCAGATTAGGTAGCATCTATGGATGGAAATGATCTAAGTAAGCTGCTAGGATTTGTAAACTTAGTCAGTTCCATCATGGGCACTGTAGTATCCTGGACATCTTCAAGGAGTGATGCTTCAAAAAGGCAGCATCCATTATTAAGGGCTCCCATCACCCAGGACATGTCATAGTCTCATTGTTACCATAAGGAAGGTGGTACAGGAGCCTAAAGGCACACACTCAAAGATTCAGGAACAGTTTCTTCCCCTCTGCCATCTGATTTCTAGTCATAGTCATAGTCATACTTTATTGATCCCAGGGGAAATTGGTTTTCGTTACAGTTGCACCATAAATAATTAAATAGTAATAAAACCATAAATAATTAAACAGTAATATGTAAATTATGCCAGGAAATAAGTCCAGGACCAGCCTATTGGCTCAGGGTGTCTGACCCTCCAAGGGAGGAGTTGTAAAGTTTGATGGCCACAGGCAGGAATGACTTCCTATGACACTCTGTGTTGCATCTCGGTGGAATGAGTCTCTGGCTGAATGTACTCCTGTGCCCAACCAGTACATTATGTAGTGGATGGGAGACATTGTCCAAGATGGCATGCAACTTGGACAGCATCCTCTTTTCAGACACCACTATCAGAGAGTCCAGTTCCATCCCCACAACATCACTGGCCTTACGAATGAGTTTGTTGATTCTGTTGGTGTCTGCTACCCTCAGCCTGCTGCCCCAGCACACAACTGCAAACATGATAGCACTGGCCACCACAGACTCGTAGAACATCCTCAGCATCGTCCATTTCATGAGTTCAAAGTCCATTTCTGAATGGACTTTGAACCCATGAACACTACCTCACTCCTTCTTTATTTCTATTTTTGCACGACTTATTTAATTTAACTTTGATAATAAACGTACTTTGAGTTTTAAGCTTTCATCTCTGACCCTGAATCAAATTTATTAAATATTAGTGTGCAGCGAATCCTCGCCAGAATATCAGCGATGTTGTCATTAAATTAAGGCACATTGTCCTTTTGAGTTCTAAGTAGAAAGAGGTTACTGACACTGGAGTCTGTCGACTGGAGCCAGGCCAGTGCGCCAACCTCAGCCTCACTGGGTCAAAAATGTTGTGACTTATCCTAAGGTTCTGGAGGTCAGTCTATAATTACAGTTCTTGTTTCTCTTCAGTATCTGTGTAAGTGTACTGAGCCGCCCCAACATAATTACACTACCTGCTGAATATCCACGTGGTCTCATTTCAAATCAGTTCACAGCATGTGACTCCCTGTGAGATTTTTAAGGACATAAAATGTGTTATATACATCTGGCATGGCCAAGTGGTTAAGGCGTCGGTCTAGTGATCTGAAGGTCGCTAGGTCGAGCCTCAGCTGAGGCAACATGCTGTTTCCTTGAGCAAGGCACTTAACCACACATTGCTCTGCGATGACACCAGTGCCAAGCTGTATCGGCCCTAGTGTCCTTCTCTTGGACAACATCGGTGGCATGGAGAGGGGAGACTTGCAGCATGGGCAACTGCCGGTCTTCCATAGAACCTTGCCCAGGCCTGCGCCCTGGAAACCTTCCAAGGCGCAAATCCATAGTCTCACAAGACTAACGGGTGCCTATATATATACATATACACACCACAGGACTCACACTACCAGGTTCAGGAACAGTTACTACCCCTTAACCATCAGGCTCTTGAACAAAAGGGAATAACCACACTCATCCATTGAGATGTTCCCACAACCAATGGTCTCACTGTAAGGACCTTTTATTTTGTTATTTCATGCACTCATTATTTATTGCTATTTACTTATATTTGCATTTGCTATGCTTGTTGTTCAGTGATCCTGCTTACAGTTACTGTTCTATAGATTTGCTAAATACATCCGAAGGAAAAAGAATCTCAGTGTTGTATGTGGGTGACATGCATGTACTCTGTTGATAAATCTTACTTTGGACTTCGAAGTACACTCAGTGGCCAATTTATTAGCTACATTTGTACATCTGCTCACTAATGCAAATATCTAATCAGCCAATCACGTGGCAGCAACTCAATGCATTAAAGTATGCAGACATGGTCAAGAAGTTTGGTTGTTCAAAGCAAACATCAGAATGGGGAAGAAATCTGATTTAAGTGACTTTGACCGTGAAATGATTGTTGGTGCCAGATGGGGTGGTTTGAGTATCTCAAAAATGACTGATCTCCTGAGAGTTTCGTGCACAACTGTCTCCAGAGTGAATCATGTGAAAGACAAAAAATGAAATCCAGAGAGTGGCAGATCTGTGGGTGAAAACACCTTGTTAATGAGGTCAACGCTCAGACTGGTTCAAATGGACAGAAAGGAGACAATAATTTAAATATCTGCGTGTTAAAACAGTGGTGGGCAGAGGAGCATCTCTGAATATACAGCACTTTGAACCTTGAAATGGATGGCTACAGCAGCAGAAGACCACAGTGGGTTCAACTTTTGTACTTAATAAGGTGACCACCAGGTGTAAATAAAATGTCTTTGTTACGGTACCAGTGCTAAAAGTGCATAAATTTCACACTGAATACCTAGAGCTCTCCTATAGCCCACTCCTCCCTGCTGGGAGACACACACTTGACATTCGATGTTGTCACATATGGGGGGGCATAGAATGAGAGGAAGGTGTTGGTGACCTATCATTCGGAATCTGTAAGCTGTAAAATCAGACACAAAGCATAAACTGAGAAATACTGTCTTGCCATTAAACATTGCAGTCAGATACCTTCAGCAAGAGTGCGTAATTCACAGACAACCAACATCGGCTGAAATTCCTCTCTCAGGAAGCTACAGGGATGTAAGCTGAACGAAATTGCTGAAGTATTGAGTTAGTCAAACACTAGCTGTTCTCCAGGACCCCTGCCATATGACAATGTCAGCAAAAGTTACCAGGCATCATGTTAATAATGATGTGGCTTTGGGGTGGCAGCGACGGTAAACGTCACTGGAGTAAAAACTCTGTAACTACCTTTGAGAATGATGATAAACTATCTCTCTCATCACAGTATCTGTGCTGTTCTTTATGGTTGAGTAGTAACCGTTCACGGTCTTGTAACAGCCAAGCAGGACGAGAGCGGTAAGTTCATAAGAGAACGCTGTGTCACTCAAATTTTCAAAGATACAGTCTTTCAAATTCCAATTTATTGTCATTCAGCCATACACATGAAACAATTCTTGCCACCATTCAGGGCCCCTAACAGTCCTTCCAGGTGAGGCAACACTTCACTTGCGAATCTGTTGGGGTCATCTATTGCGTCCGGTGCTCCCGGTGCGGCCTCCTCTACATCGGTGAAACACGATACAGATTGGGGGACCGCTTCGTCGAGCACCTCCGTTCCATCCGCCACAACAGACAGGATCTCCTGGAAGCCACCCACTTCAACTCTGCTTTCCATTCCCATTCGGACATATCTATACATGGCCTCCTCTACTGCCATGATGAGGCTAAACTCAGGTTGGAGGAGCAACACCTCATATACTGTCTAGGTAGTCTCCAGCCCCTTGGTATGAATGCAGAATTCTCCAACTTCCGGTAATTCCCTCCCCCTCCCTTCCTCTATCCCTATTTCACATCACCTCCCTCATAGTTCCGCCTCCTTCTACCATTGTTCTCCTGCCAATCACTTCCCTGCTTCCCCTCCCCCACCCCTTTGTCTTTCAAATTACTGTTTTTTTCAACTACCAGCATTCTTCAAACCCTCCCCAAAGTTCTTCCTTCAGTCCTGACGAAAGGTTTCGGCCCAAAACGTCGACTAATCTTTTCAACTGACGCTGACTGACCTGCTGAGTTCCTCCAGCGCA
Organism: Mobula hypostoma; assembly: GCF_963921235.1. Classification (NCBI taxonomy): domain Eukaryota; kingdom Metazoa; phylum Chordata; class Chondrichthyes; order Myliobatiformes; family Myliobatidae; genus Mobula; species Mobula hypostoma. Next base: position 11,192,744 of record NC_086125.1, on the reverse strand, counting down.
TTGTGAGTGTTCCTTTGACAACAGCATCTGCAGATTATTTTGTGTTCACATGAAACAATGTTCCTCTGGGGTAGTCACACACAGGAAATGTACAGAAGTTATGACCCAGCACCTACAGTCACAAAACAAGCCTCTGAGTGGCATGAGTCTGAGGCTAACAGGTTGACATAAAGTGGGAGAAGCACATTTATGTAAGACAGTGTAACGTTACTGACACTATTATAATAAAAATAGCAGTTGTGAAACAGCAGCAATAAAAGATGAAAAGTGACCAGAGTGTCTGTGAGTTGGGGATAGCGGGTACAGGGCATATATTCAGGGTGGACGTACATGCTGGGTGGCAGCAAGGTGTTAAGAAGTTTAACAGCTTGGGAGAGGAAGCCTGATGTTTCTGGGGGCAATGGTACCTTTGGCATGACGATAGGGGGGCAAAGAGATTGTGGGAAAGTAAGGGGGGGCTTTTGACAATGCTGGAGGCTCTCCATATGCTGCTTTTCTAATAGATGTGTTGAATTAGGGAGGGGGGGATGATACTCCGATGATATTTTTGGATTATAAACTAAGGATGTTTGGGAAAAACTTTGTCAAATGGCAAGGGAGCTGAGCAGCAGGGTTCTCCTTTGTAGGGAGTTAAAGAGTGGTCAGTCTCGTAATTTAAAAAGAAGCTTCCAACAGAACTGAAGTCGGAATCAGAAGTGCATGTCTGCGTCATAGGCTATAGTTGCAGGTTACAGTCGTGTATGAGAAGAGAAAAGAGAAATTGCCTTTAAACTCACGGGGGAGCACAGGCCATCAACTTTTTGCTGTTGATGTTCCTGTAGCAGGCAGTTTCTTTTTTACGAGGTCCAGTTGCTAGCTCGACGCTCAACCCAGCATGGATGGAAAGCGTGCCTGGGGAGCCGGCTGGGTTCGAACTCGGGAGCCTTCGCTCCGAAGTCCAGCGCTGATGCCATTACGCCACCAGCTGGCTAAGATACGTTTGGTACTGAGATAAAATGTCATATAATATCTTCTAATATAGAGTAAGTTCAATAATCACTTCCAAAAGAGAAACCTTTGTCTACACATTGGGAGGAAGCAGAACTTTGGTGAGAACAGGAGGTTTTGCATGTTCTTCTGTCACAGCTGATCTCCCACCACATCCTCGTTCCTTCCCACACACTCCAATCCACTGAGGCACATTATGCCCAGAAATCACTCAATTTCATCCTCAAAGGCTCTAAACAAATGGGCATCCTCTGAGGAAGGGGTGTCCGTGGGCTTAAATTCCTCTGTGTTGAGAAATCCTCAAATCTCTGTCTTTAGTGATAGTCCCAGTGCAGAGTCCTAGTGGAACCTCAGTGTCTGAGACGCAGGTTCAACCTTGACCTGTGGCGTTGTCTGTGTGGAGTTTGCACGTCTCCCTGTAACTGCAACAATTTTCCCTGCTTTTTCTTCCTACATCCCAAAGATATAGGGGCTAGGAGGTTAGTTGGCCATTGTTTATTTCCCCGAGTGTGTAGACATGTGATAGAATTTGAGGGGAATTGTTGGGAGCAGGATCAATGTAGGAGTCCTCCCGACTTCCCCTTCCTGAAGCCCACAGTCAGAAGCTTGGTCTTGAGGTTGAGTGAGAGGTGGTTGCTGTTGTGACATCACTCCACCAGCCGATCCAGCTCGCTCCTGGCAGTAACTGGGGGCTTCAGGAAGGACAAGAGAGGAGAACACTCACCAGTCTTCTCCGAGGGGTCAACAGGAGAAAGGTTACTTGGTGTCAGCATCACTGAGGATCTATCCGAGGCCAAGAGAATGGAGATCTTTTACAAAATTAGAAGGGTCCAGATATGGTAATTACATGCAGGGTTTCTCCCCTCAGGTTGGGTGAGACTAGAACTAGAGGTGATATGTTTAGGGTGAAAGGTGAAATATTTAAGGGGAATTTTTTTCACTCAAGAGGATGGTGCGAGTATGGAACATGCAGCCAGCAGATATGGATGCAGGTTCAATTACAACAGTTAAGGGAAGATTTTTATCTATTGAGATACAGCGTGGAACAGACCCTTCTGGACCTTCGAGCCACGCTGCCCAGCAATCCACAGATTTAACCCTAGCTTAATCACGGGACAATTTTCAAGGGCCATTTAAGCTGCCAACCAGTCTGACTTTGGACTGTGGGAGGAAACTGGAACATCCGGAGGAATCCTGTACAGTCACAAGGAGGACATACAAACTCCTTGCCGCTTGCAACAGCAGGAATTGAACTCGGGTCGCCTGTACTGTAAAGCGTTGTGCTAACCGCTACACGACCATGCCGCCCAAGGTACATGGATGAAGGAGGTAGATGCGACTAGGCAGACGGAGCTGACGCTCATTAGATGGGCTGAAGGGCCTGATTTTTTTTGTGCTGTGGTAGTCTTTGGCTCTGTATGAAATGAGAACAATGTAAAATGATGTCAATGGTTTGGGGCAGAAGGTCAGATGCAAGGTTGGGTTGTGAGTTTGTAATTGAGTCATTAAATCAATGTTTTGCTCAGTGACTTATGTGGGAAGTAACCAAGAACAAGCTAATTTTGCCAACCATGAGTAATTTGAAAATCTAGAGAATAAAATTCTGAATATCGATTTTAATTAATTCCATGTTTTTGTGCAAAGTAATAAGTCTGGAAATATATATTTAGCTTGTAGCTGACTGACTGGTCTCTACAGCAATCCACGAAAATTGCAATGTAATTTAATAAACGCAATTAATTTTAGTAGTGATCCAATTTAATTAAATGATAAAATCAATGCAGACAGAAATTTATTTCAGGTAAAATAGTGTACACCTTGTCCTGAGCCAAGCAAGAGATCTCACACAAAACAAATTCAATTTCCCATTGATTACAACTCAAATCTCAACTGCAAATCAGTCCTGGGTGATTGTGTTCAAGGTGGTTTTTTTTTATTTGCTTTTGTCGCTGAATCACTGTCAACGATATTACTTGTGAAATTCTGTCATTTGACACTAATTTGCGGCGAGGAAGTAGTTTGTCAGCATTGTGAATCTCTTTTCCTTTAAACGCAGGAAGCAATCTCGGGTGGGGGACAGACTGAGGCAAAAGCAACAGAAAACGTTGCTTTAGGTGTGAGGAACCAATTGCAAGTTTTGCAACAGACGAGCCACAGCTATTAACCCTTTCCCAATCTCTAACACAGATTCTGGTCCGTTCTACTGACGATGGGGCACTACTGCCAGGATACATTTAGTGACCTACCCTGGTCACCTTTGGCATGTAGTGGTTTTCATTTGTTAAGCAACCCATTCCTGGCATGATGGACCTCCCCCTCCCCTTCCCCCTCCCACTTTCAAATCTCTTACCAACTCTTCCTTCAGTTAGTCCTGACGAAGGGTCTCGGCCCGAAACGTCGACTGTACCTCTTCCTAGAGATGCTGCCTGGCCTGCTGCGTTCACCAGCAACTTTGATGTGTGTTGCCTGGCACGATGGCACTTCCGGAGTGGCGTTATGGAGGAAATTACAGCATATTATTAATACACAGTTAGGAACGTTGCAATAAAAGGCCCGATAAATCAATTGTAATTTCAACAGGAACTTTGTGGTTAAAGGTGCATATATATTCCCAGGGTTGGCTTCCTTGGAGACAAAGGTCACAGAGCTGAATGTTTACAGAGTCATAGACTAATACAGCATGGAGAAAAGGCCCTTCAACCCAGCTCATAAGTGCCGACCAAGTTGCCTACCTCAGCTACCCACCATTTGCCTGCATTTGGTCCGATATACCTTTAAACATTTCCTATCCATGTACCTGTCGAAATGTTGTAATTTTACCCTCCTCTACCGTCCTCTGGCAGTTTGCTTCACATACCCACCACCATCTGTGCGAAAAAGATGCCCCTCACTTCACCAAATTATTCTCCTCAAACCTACTCCCTCCAGTTATAGCCATGGAGAGATACGTTACAGAAAAATTATTCTCCTCAAACCCTCTGCCTCCAGTGAGAGCCATGGAGAGATACGTTACACAAACTGGCTCTTCGGCCCACCAAGTCCTCACTGGCCACCAATCACACACTTACGCCAATCCTCCACCAATCCCACTGCAAAGTTCAAAGTAAATTTATTATTAAAGAACATCTATGTTGCCGTATTCCACTTTGAGACTCATTTTCTGGCAGGTATTCACAGAGAAACATAAAAGTCTTTTTTTTTTCCAGAACTGACAAGCCTCCAACGTGCAAAAGAAGACAAACTGTGGAAATAAAAAAAGAATTAATACTGAGAACATGGGTTGTAAAGATTCCTTGACAGCGAGTCTGTAGAATCGGGTCACAGTAATGGTGAGGGAAGTTATCCACGCCGGTTTCAGAGCCTGATAGTTGTTCCGTTTTACTGCTCCTGAACCTGGTGGTGTGGGATCTGAAGTTTCTGTACCTCCTTCCCGATGGCAGCAGTGAGAAGTGGGCATGGCCTGGATGGAGGGGGCCCTTGCTGCTGGATGCTGCTCCATGCTTTTTATTCTCCGCACATTCTCATCCAGTCTCCCCAGATTCCTCTCCCAGCACAACTTATACCGACTAATTAACCCATCAACCCTCACACCCGTGGGATGGGGGAGGAATTCAGAAGCAAATGCAGTCACGGGGAGAGCGCACGCACGCTCTGCACAGATCGCCCCTGAGGTCAGGACTGTGAAGGGCTGGCTCTCCTTGCCGCACCACTGCACCAGCTGATGCCCAAAGCACGTCCGCCCCTCGCCCGGCTTCCTTCCGGTTCCTCAGGAGGACCACCACAGTCCAGAATGATTGGGACCTGTGCTGTGCCGAGTCACAGGTTAGACAATAGACAATACGTGCAGGAGTAGGCCATTCGGCCCTTTGAGCCAGCACCACCATTCACTGTGATCATGGCTGATCATCCACGATCAGTACCCTTTTCCTGCCTTCTCCCCATATCCCTTCACTCCGCTATCTTTAAGAGCTCTATCTAAATCTTTCTTGAAGGAATCCAGAGAATTGGCCTCCACTGACTTCTGAGGCAGAGCATTCCACAGAACCACAGCCCTCTGTGTGAAAAAGTTTTTCCTCAACTCAATTCTAAATTGTCTACCCCTTATTCTTAAACTGTGGCCTCAGGTTCTGGACTCCCCCAACATCGAGAACATGTTTCCTGCCTCCAGCGTGTCCAATCCCTTAATAATCTTATATGTTTCAATCAGATCCCCTCTCATCCTTCTAAATTCCAGTGTATACAACCCCAGTCGCTCCAATCTTTCAACATATGACAGTCCCGCCATCCCAGGAATTAACTTCGTGAGCCCTCGCTGCACTCCCTCCATAGCAAGAATGTCCTTCCTCAAATTTGGAGACCAAAACTGCACACAGTACTCCAGGTGTGGTCTCACCAGGGCCCTGTACAACTGCAGAAGGACCTCTTTGCTCCTAAACTCAATTCCCCTTGTTATGAAGGCCAGCATGCCATTAGCTTTCTTCACTGCCTGCTGTACTTTCAGTGACTGATGAACAAGTTAGGATTAAATAGGCACCTCTAAGCTACTTGGTGATCACCTCTCCCTACCTTTAAAGCACTCTGTGAATAGTACAGGTTGGATGATAAATAGAAAAGAAGCAACAAATGAGGAGCGAGTGAAATTATCTTGTATAGATAACGAATGGTGTTTGCGCTTCGCACCACAAGAAGTGCTCCCGTTATTCAATGAAGACATGACTGGGGCCAGATAAGCACAGGTTACAAAAATAAATGCAGAATAACGCAGAGGAATGACTTGCTTCTTGCAAAGACCCCACCAACAGCTGATTCTGCTGACGACGCTGCCAAAACAGTGGCAATGGGTTGACGTGGCGAGGCGGGGAATTTGAAATTGGGCTGGCAAAAGTTATGCCTGAACCAGCGGTGGAGCTAGGTCACTGATTGCTGGATTTGAGGGGGCCGACCTGTGCCTATGACATACTGTCGCTGCAGGTTCCTGTTAGGCTTCCCTGTTTGGACATTATGTTCTCTGGCGTTCCAACCTTAGCCGTCATTTGGTATTATGATATGGCACCGCCATCCTCTTCCGATGAGGACTTCCTTGGTGGTCTTAGAACTTAGTACAGCACAGTGCAGGCCCTGCAGCCCACAATGTTGTGTCAATATTTATCCAACTCCAAGATTAATCTTTCCACATAAACTCAATTTTCCTATCATCCATGTGCCTATCTAAGAGTCTCTCACATTCCCCTTTTGTATCTGGCTCTATCGCCACCCCTGCCGTGCGTTCCATGCACTGTGTAAAGAAAAACACCTTATGACATCTCCCCTACACATACCTCCAATCACGATAAAATTCTGCCTTCTCATATTAGTCATTTGCAATGTGGGAGAAAGGCACTAGCTGTCTACTCTCTCTGGATCTTATCATCTTATACGCCTCTATCAAGTCACCTCTCATCCTCCTTCGCTCCAAAGAGAAAGGCCCCAGCTCACTCAAGCGTTTCTCATACGACACGCTCTCTAATCCAGGTAGCTTCCTGGTAAATCTCTTGCTCAGAGCTCCCACCCTCAGTACCAATACCCTTCCCAACCAGCAGAGCAAAGGAATGGAGGCTTTTATCCCACGGCCTCAGGTCTGATGAAAAGCTGATGGTCTGAAGATGGTTTCAACGAGGCACAATTGAGCCCAGCTTAGGTTGCTGAGATAGTAAGCAGTTTTTGAAGGCACAGGAGACAGTAGATGTCAGAATCTGGAGCAGCATGCAAAAAGCTGGAGGAGCTCAGCATGTCAGGACGCAGTTATGGAGTTGGCATTTCAGGTGGAGACCCTTCATCTGATCTGCCCGGAAGAATCTCAGCCCGAGGCAGCAACTGCCTCCTTCCTGCCTGCCATAAATGCAGCCTGATCCATTGAGCTCGAGATTCACGATTGTCTAATGTCACTTCCCGTACACAAGTGTAAGATTCACGATTGTTTAATGTCACTTCCTGTACACAAGTGTAAGATTCACAATTGCTTAATGTCACTTCCTATACACAAGTGTAAGATTCACGATTGCTTAATGTCACTTCCTGTACACAAATGTAAGATTCACAATTGCTTAATGTCACTTCCTATACACAAGTGTAAGATTCACGATTGCTTAATGTCACTTCCTGTACACAAGCATAAGATTCACGATTGCTTAATGTCACTTCCTGTACACAAGTGTAAGGGGAACAGAATAATTGTTATTCCAAATCCGTTGCAGCATAAAAATAACACAAAAGGTAAAGAACTTGATAATGATAACAAAAAAACATGTAATAAATATAAAACATAAGATCATTAATATACATTGACTGATTGTACGTCCATAAAGTGATGCTCGGCTGTGCATAAGGTGACTGATGGGGAATAATAAAGTAGTTGTGGAGTTCGTGGGTGGAAGTGTTGATCAGGCTTATTGTTTGGGGGAAGTAACTGTTTTTGAGTGTGGTGTTCCTGGTGTGGATGCTATGTACCCTCCTCTCTGATGGGAGTGAGGTAAACAGTCCACAGGTACATATGTCCTTGCTGGTGGGTAGGAAGGTGCCAGTGATGCACTGGGCATCACTGTTGTAGGGGCTTACCATCTGCTGTAGTGCAGGTTCTGTACCAGGCACTGATGCGGCATGTTAGGATGCTCTCTACTGCATATCTGTAGAATGACGTGAGTATAGATGTGCAAAGCCCAGCTCCCTTCAGCCTCCTCAGAAAGTAGAGGCGTTGGTGCTGTGGGGTGAGTGGTATGAGTTCTCTTGAAGCTGATAACCATCTCCTTGTTGACATTAAGAAAGAGGTTATTTGCCTGGCACTAGACCTCGAACTCTTCTACCTTCTCTCTGTGGACCGTCTCATTGTTGTTGGTGATGGGCCCCACCAGTGTCGTGTCATCAGCAAACTTGAGGACGTGACCGCTTGTGAATGCTGGTTCCTCCAGCTTTGTAGGCCGCTGTAAACGTCACTTGTTTATTTTATAAAAGGGTGCATCACACAGGTAGAGAAACGGAGCACTTTGGTTACCTTCGCCTTGCCGCGTTTGATGGGACACGGTGGAGACCTCGCGCCCCTGTACCCACGGCGGTGCATGTGGGCTTGGGAGATCTGCTAATTCTGTCTGCTGGCTCTCTTCAACTGAGATAGAGACTGCAGGCTGAAGACAGAACTGCTGATTCCAACCCACTCACTCTCACAGAGCCACTAGGCAAGAGTGCCCCCTGTTGCCTCAGACTGGTACTGCACCTGCATGCACCCAGTGAACCAGGAGCTTCACGCCACAAGCTCCCACCTTGTAATGAGAGAATCATTCCCAATTAGGTAGTTGCCTCCTTAGTCTTAATATTCAAAATGTACTAAGACCATCTGATTGTATTTTTCTTTTCAGATTATGACAATTAAAATAATGATTTTGCTCTTTCAAGAGGAAAACCTTTAATTGAACATGGCTTTGTAAAAATCCATCTCTACTTTAAAACCTGCAGGGCAAAGTACTGGGTGGAAATAAAGCCAGACTGTCTAATTAAATGTCACACTCTACAGATTTAAACTGGCTTAACATGGTCATTATCTTCGTATCTATTGCTGCATTTGGTATCAAGTAGCCCAAGTAAAACTGAAGTCAATGATAATCAGGGGGAGATGTTTCAATAGATGGAGTCAGACCACACAAAGGAAGGTGGAAGAGGAGATGTTCACTGACAATTGTGAACAAAAATCTTTTCCATCACCAATTGAAGCAGACACAAAGGAGACTGCAGATTCTAGATATCTGACGCAACACACAAAATGCTGGAGGAACTCAACTGGACAGGCAGCACCTCTGGATGGAAATGAACAGCTGACGTTTCAGTGAAGGGTCTTGGCCTGCAACATTGACTGTCCATTTCCCTCAATAGGTGCTGCCTCTTCTGTTGAGTTCCTCCAGCATTTTGTCTGCGTTCACCGAATGACGCAGCCCACACCACCTGCAGAGTTCGGGTTTCGCAGACATGCAACAAGACGTCACGTCAGAGGCAACCAAACTCCACATGCCTCTCCTTAACATGATTATCAAAGAAATAGATGGACATCACAGGAAAGGTTGCCATGGGTCAGTAACGTACAATTCATCCACTCAAATTCTGCAGCCATACTTTGCCCATGTTTTTAAAGTAAATCAATAAATCCTAGCTCTCATTATTGTAACCTTAACCCTAACTTCTTCAAAGTACTGTTGAAAGTATCCTGACTGGCTGCATCATACTCTGATACAGCAATTCAGATTCAGTAACGTAAGAAAAGAGTAGAGGACTCAGATCACTCCACCATCGGCGGAATCTACTTGAGCCACTGCTTCAAAGTCTCACATCGAGGATCTCCACTGTCTGGGCCATGCCATCTTCTTACTGCTACCATCGGACAGAAGTCTGAACTCCTACCCCACCAGGTTCACGAATAACTGCTAACTTATTGTTTTATTTATTTAGAGAGGCAGCACAGAACAGCTCTTCTGTTCAAATGAGCCACACTGCCAGAAACCCATCTATTTAACCCCAGTCTAATCACAGGGCAATTTACAATGACCGATTAACCTACTGACCAAAATCTCTTTGGACTGTGGGAAGAAACTGGAGCACCCAGAGGAACACTATGCACTGATGGGAGGACGTTCAACATTTCTTAATGAACTCCAATCTCTGACGGCCAAGCTGTAATAGCGTTGCACTAGCCACCATGTTACCATAGCAACCACAACTATGATCATTTGGTTCATGAGCCAGTTGGAACAACCTTAGGCACTATCTCAGTATAGCAACACTATGGCCACTTTGCAGCACAATGTTGAGATCATTTCCTGTATCCGAGCTCCTGGGGTGGCCTCCTGTATATTGATGAGACCCAACATAGATTGGGAGACCGCTTCGCTGAGCACCTTCACTGCGTCCACAACAAAAAGCAAAATCTCTCAGTGGCCACCCATTTCAATTCTACTTCCTGTTCACATTCTGACATGTCAGTCCACGGCCTCCTCTACTGCTGCGCTGAGGTCACACTCAGGCTGAAGGAGCAACACTTTATATTCCATCTGGGTAGCCACCAACCTGATGGCATGAACATCGACTTCTCAAACTTCTGGTAATTCCTCCCCAACTCTCCTTCGCCATTTCCCATTCCTGTTTCCTTCTCCATTTCCCATTTCCTGCTCCTTCCCTTTCTTCCATGTTCTTCTGCCCTCTCCTATCTCCAGCCCTTCATCTTTTTCAGCAATCAACTACACGTCCTCTCCCTCTTCTGGCTTCAGCCATCACCTACCACCTTGTACTTCTTCCTCCCCTCCTCCCATCTCCTTTCTCTGACTTGTCCTCTTTCTTTCCAGTCCTGATAAAGGGTCTCGGCCCAAAACGTCGACTGTTTACTCTTTTCCATAGATGCTGCCCGGCCTGCTAAATTCCTCCAGCACTTTGTATGTGTTACAATGGACTCTGTTTTTATTGTTCTAAGTGTGCTTTGTTCTGAAAATTGTAATTAATTTACGTCTGCCTTGTGAATGTTCTACAACTGATGCTATGTGCCTGCGATGCTTCTGCAGAGAAGTTTTTTCATGCCCCCCATACATACATGTACCTGTGTACATGATTTTGACTTTTCTATCTCCAGAAAGGGAATATTCAGCAACTTATCGACTTCTCCTTCAAAGTGTCTCCATCACTCACACGACACAGGGCAAGTGTTCATTAAGTACTCTCTACTTGAGTGGATTAGTGGAGGCTTAGTCAACAACTTTGGCACCATGCACTAGGGTTAGCCCTGGGGTTAGGACCACACCTTTGATGGTTATCCATTACACCCCCTGAAACATCTCTCCCTCAACACTGGCATCTGACTTGTCCGACATCCGAACCCCTGGTTTCGTCTGTTTAGTTCAATGGGCAACGGGAGCAGTGAAGTTCTGATCACTGGGTGTACTTGCAGAGGAAGCAGATATATTGTGACATTACATGAGAGAGCTATGGGGAGCTGGGACAGAAGAAGAATCTGGAGAAGATCATCCATGATCACGAGGAGTATGCAGCAGGCTTGAGGGGCCGAGTGGCCTACTCCTGTTCAAATTGTCTTAGGTTCTTACAAGGGAGTGCCACCGCATGCAGGGTTCCTTCCAAAGCACACATCACCCTAACTTAAGAACACTTTGACTATCCTCCACTCTTGCTGGGTCTAAATCCTGCAACTTCACCCCCCCGCCCCCACCCCGCCTAAGATCACTGTGAAAGAACAGCTTCCCCAGAAGGACAACCGTTTTTCAAGAAGACAGCTCACCACCATTTTGTCAAGGGCAATTAGGCAAAGGGAACAGACCCCAGCTTGCTTGTGCTACCAGGTTTATAAAAGAATTAAAAATTAGTTTCCAGATCCTTGGTGGAGTTTGACCTCCCCGCTGCCTAAAGTCAGTAAATCCCAGTTGGAATTTCTGCTTCAGAGAAGCTTTGTCATATTAGCTTCACCAAGAGTGATATTCTCCTTGACATAACGCAACAACGAAGATGTTTGTTGATTCCGTGCAACATGAGGGGTGTCACAAAGAAAAGGCTGAGGCTTGACTGGCCCTTGGATGTGGAGGAGTAAGGAATGGCCATAAACATCAGCATTGCCCCACATCTCATGAATCAATACATTAACAACATAAAGCATGTTCCAAGGAACATGTTTACTGAAAAAAATAAAGAATCAGAAGAGTAAACAAAATTATGAGGGGGGTATCGAGAGGATAAATGCAAGCAAGCTTTTCCCACCGAGGTTGGGTGGGACTACAACCAGAGGTCATGGGTTAAGGGTGAAAGGTGAAAAGTTGAAGGGGAACATGAGGGGAAACTTCTTCACTCAAAGGGTTGTGAGAGTGTGGAATGAGCTGCCAACACAAGTGATGCATGCAAGCTGGATTTCAATGTTTAAGTGAAGTTTGGATAGGTACGTGGATGACAGGGTATGGAGGGCTGTGATCCCAGTGCAGGTCATTGGGAGTAGGCAGTTTAAATGGTTTCAGCATGGACTAGATGGGCCAAAGGGCCTGTTTATGAGCCGTACTTTTCTATTATCATGACTCTGTAAAACATTTTGGGAAGGGTTAGAGCAAGGATCCCCAACCTGGGTTCCGCGGACCCCTTGTTTAATGGTATTGGCCCATGGCATAAAAAGGGGTTGGGAGCCCCTGGGTTAGAGTGCTCCCTTGGGTCAAGAGTTCAGATTCAGAAGTCACAGGTGTGGGTCAGAGATGTACAGCCATTGTGATGGTAGACAGATTTCTAGATAGTAAGGGAGGCCAAGGACATGGAGACAGTTCAAGTAAACAGCGCTAAGATAAAAGATCAGCCATGGTGGAAAGGCTCAAGGCCTAGAAGGCCATTCCTCTTCCTTTTTCTGATGTTCCCATATTGAAGACAAAAATTGGCTCAGCCTTACTAATCAAGAACCAATAGACCTCTGCTTTAAATATACCCGATTATTTGACCTGTTTGTGGCAAAGGATTCCACAGATTCTTTACCCTCTGTCTAAGAAATTCCGCTTCATTTCTGTTATAAAGGGAAGTCCTTCTATCCTGAGGCTGTGCCCTCTGGTCCGAGACTCCCCCAGCCATTGGAATCATCCTCTCCCTACCAACTCTGACGAGGCTTTTCATATTTGATGGTTTTCGATGAGATTCCCCCCTCATTCTTAAAAACTGCAGTGAGTACGCTACTCGTACAAAAAGAACATAAGAAATATTGAGGTAGTGCTCATGGGCTGACTGTCCATTCAGAAATCTGGTGGCGGAGGGAATCTGTTGAACGAATAAGAGTAATCTCTCCCCAGGAAACAAAATATCCATCCTAGGAATCAATCTGCTGAATCTGAGCTGTACTCACACTACCAGAGATATACGTACTGTATATTTTCCTTGGGTTGAGGGACTGGACCTACATGCATTGTTCCAAGCATGGTCACAGCAAAGGCGTTAAGATAATTTTTTTCTTGTACCCTAATCCCCTGCAATGAAACCCAACAGAATACTTGAGCTCCTGATCGGGAGGTGTACCTGCATGTTAACATTCAACGATTCATGCAAAGAAACTTCTAACTCCTTCAAACCCTCCTTTTAAAAAATAGCCTGCTTCTTTACTTTTTGCTTTAAAAAACGAAAGATATCCAAGCAACACACACAAAGTCTACTCTTCATCTTTTTTACTCCAGACCTGCTGAAGGGCCTCGGCCCGAAACGCCAACTGTATTTTTTTTCCATTGACGCTGCCTGTCCTGCTGAGTTTCTGCAGCATTTTGTGTGGATGTCACGGCTTCCCACATTTCATTTCATCTGCCAAGTCTTTGCCGATTGAAGGAACCCATCTAGATGGCCCAGAAGCCTCGCTGCACACTTTTGTATCCAAGTCTGCCCACAGGCAGATTTGGATATAAAGCACTCACTCAAATCAGAGTTATAGATTGTGAAAGACTGGGGTCCAAGCAGAAAATTCTGCTCCACCCTACTATTCACAGATCCCCAACCCCAAAATGTCCCATTACACTACACTAATCCCCATTTTCGGTCCCTTTATAAATCCTTATTTTATTTTACCCCTTTTTACCCCTTTTTCATGTTCTGTATTTCTAACAATCTCTTCTGAAGGACTAGATACACCTCATCCACAGATTCCCTCTCATTTATTTGTTAGTTTCAAAATAAATAACAAACTAACAAGTGATTAACAAGCGTGATTCCCCTTTCATGAAGTCATGTTGCATCTGCCCAATCACCATTTTTTCAGTACCTCACCTTGACCTGTATTCCAGCATTTTTCCTGCTGGTGCCATCAAGCCAATTGATCTATAGTTACTCATAAATGCAAGAGATTCTGCAGATGCAAGAAATCCAAAGTAAAACACCAAAAAGGCTGGAGAAACTTTGAAGGTCAAACGGCATTTATGGAAAGGACTGAAGAGTCTATGTTTCTGGCTGAGAACTTTCAGCTCGTTTCTCAAGTCTTCTCCCTTTTCCTTCAGGACTAGGGTTGTGTTTCCTACCTTTGAATGTGGGGGATTTTTCCAAAAGCTCCAGAATTTTAAATTATGGCATCCACTTGCTCCACTTTTAAAAATCTGGGAGTTTATTGGCTAGATATCCCAGTCATTCCTCCTTTTATTAATGTTAAGACCATAAGATGTAGAGGCAGAAGTAGGTCATTTGGCCCATCGAGTCCACTCTGCCATTTCATTATGGCTGATCCAATGTTCCTCTCAGCCTCAATCTCGTGCTTTCTTCCTGTATTCCTTCATGCCCTGACCTGTCAAAAATCTATCAACCTCTGCCTTAAAGACTTGGCCTCCACAGCTGCTTGTGGCAAAGCATTCCACTGATTCATCACACTATGGCTAAAGAAATTCCTTCTCACTGCCATTCTGAAAGGATGTCCCTCTGGTCTTAGACTCTCCCACCATAAGAAATGTCTTCTCCACATCCACTCAGTTAAGGGCTTTCATCATTCAATAAGTTTCAATGAGGTCACCCCTCATTCTTCTGAATTCCGGTGAATACATACCCAGAGCCATCAAACACTATTCCTATCACAAGTCTTTCAATCCTGAAATAATTTTTGTGAACCTTGTTGAACCCTCTCCAGTTTCAGCATATCCTTTCTAAGATAAGGGGCCCAAAACTGCTCACAATACTCCAAGTAGGGCCTCAATAGTGCTTTATAAAGTATCAACACTACATCCTTGCTTTTATATTCTAGTCCTCTTGAAATGAAAGGTAAAATTGCATTTGCCTTCCTCGCCACAGAGTCAACCTACAAATTAACCTTTAGGTAATCCTGCACAAGGACTCCCAAGTCCCTTTGCAGCTCTGTTTTTTTGTATTTTTCTCTCCCTTTAGAAAATAGTCAATCCTTTCATTTCTTCTATCAAAGTGCATAACCATACAGTTCCCAACACTGTATTCCATCTGCCAATTCTTTATCCATTCTCCTAATCTGTTTAAATCCTTCTGTAGTCTCTCTGCTTCCTCAAAACTATATTCATATCGTCTGCAAACTTTGCAACAAAACCATCAATTCTATCATTCAAATCATTGACATATAACAGAAAAAGAATGGTCACAACAATGACCATTGTGATACAGCACTGGTCATCAAGAGCTAGAACCCTTCCAGTAGTACCATATGCTTGTTAAGCAGCCTCATGTGTGGCACCTTGTCAAAGGCCTTCTGAAAATGCAAGTATGCAATATCAACCGATTCTACTTTGTGAAGGAATTCCAACAGATTTGTCAGGCAAGGTTTTCTCTCGAGGAAATCATGCTGATTAAAACATATTTTATCGTGTGCCTCCAAGTACCCTGAGTCCTCATCTTTAATAATCATCTTCAACATCTTCCCAACCATTGAGGTCAGACTAACTGCCTTATAGTTTCCTTTCTTCTGTCTCTCTCCCTTCTTGAGGAGTGAAATGATATTTACAATTTTTCAGTCTTCCAGAATCTAGTGATTCTTGAATGATCATTACAAATGCCTCCATAACCTCTTCAGCCACCTATTTCAGAAACCTGGGGGTTACACCATCTGGTCCAGGTGACTTATCTACCTTTCAGTTTCCCAAGAACCTTCTGTCTAGGAATGGTGACTTCACACACTTCATAACTCCTGACAACTTTCAGCATACTGCTAGTGAAGACTGATGGAAAATACTTATTCAGTACAGCCGCCATTTCATTGTCCCCCATTACTACCTCTCCAGCATCATTTTCCAGTGGTCCAATATCCACTTTTACACTTTATGTACCTGAAGAAACTTTCGATATCCTCTTTAATATTATTGTCTAGCTTACTTTCGTATTCCATCTTTACCTTCTTATTGACTTTTGTAGTTGTCTTCTGTTGGTTTTTAAAAGCTTCCCAATCCTCTAACTTCCCACTATTATTTGTTCTATTACATGCTCTCTCTTTGTCTTTTATGTTGGCTTTGATTTCTCTTGTTAGCCATGGTTGTGTAATTTTGCCTTTAGAATACATCGTCCTCTTTGGGATGTATATATTATGTACCTTCAAATTGCTTCCAGAAATTCCAGCCATAGCTGGTCTGCTGTCATCCCTGTCAGTGTCCTTTTCCAATCAATTCTGGCCAACTCCTCATTCATGCCTTAGTAATTCTATTTATTCCACTGTAATACTGATATATCTGACTTTAGTTCCTCCTTCTCAAATTTCAGGGTGAATTTGATCGTATTATGATCACTTGCCCCTAAGGGTTCTATTACCTTAAGCTCTCTAATCAATTCTGGATCATTGCACTACACCCAATCCAGAATAACTAATCATCCTTGTGGGCTCAACCATGAGCTGCTTTAAAAAGCCATCTCATAGGCACTTTGGAATTTCCTCCTCCTGGACTGCAGCACCAACCGGATTTTCCCAATCTACCTGCATATTGAAATCTCCCATGGCTATTGTAAAAATTGCTCTTTTGGCATGCATTTTCTATCTCCCATTGTAATTTGTAGAACACATTCTTACTACTGCAGAACTGGGCTGAGAAGTGGCAGATGGACTTCAACCCAGATAAGTATGCAGTGGTTCATTTTGGTAGGTCCAATTTGAAGACAGAATATAATATAAATGATAAGACACTTGGCAGTGTGGAGGATCTGAGAGATCTTGGGGTCCGTGACGATAGGACACTCAAAGCTGCTGCACAGCTTGACAGTGTTGTTAAGAAGGCATATGGTGTGTTGGCATTCACCAACCATGGGATTGAGTTCAAGAGCCATGAGGTAATGTTACAGCTATAGAAGACCTTGGTCAGACCCCACTTGGAGTACTGTGTTCAGTTCTGGTCACCTCACTACAGGAAGGATGTGGATACTATAGAGAGAGTGCAGAGGGGATTTACAAGGATGTTGCCTTGATTGGAGGGTGTACCTTATGAGAATAGGTTGAGAATACTTGGCTTTTTCTCCTTGGAGCGACGGAGGATGAGAGGTGACCTGATAGAGGTGTATAAGATGATGAGGGGCATTGATCGTGTGGATAGCCAGAGGTTTTTTTCCCAGGACTGAAATGGCTAACACGAGGGGGCATAGTTTTAAGGTGCTTGGAAATAGGTTTCGAGAGGATGTCAGGGGTAAGTTTTTCACACAAAGAGTGATGGGTGCTTGGAATGCACTGCCAGAAGTAGTAGCGGAAGCAGATACAATAGGGTCATTTAAGAGCACCTTAGATAGGTACATGGAGCTTAGGAAAATAGAGGGCGATGCACTAGGGAAATTCTAGGCAGTCTCTAGAGTAGGTTACATGGTCCACACAACATTGTAGGTCGAAGGGCCTGTAATGTGCTGTAAGTTTCTATGTTCTATTTTCTCTGTACTGTTTGGAGATCTGTATACAACTCCCGTAAAAGTCTTTTTACCCTTGCTCTGTTCACAATGATTCAACACCTTCCAACCCTATGCCACCTCTTTCTAATGATTTGATTTCATTTCTTACCAACAAAAATTTCGCCCCTTTGCCTTTCTGCTTGTCCTTTCAATACCACAGATATCCTTGGACATTAAGCTCCCAGCTACCATCTTCTTTCAGACATGATCCAGTGATGCCTACAACATCATACCTGCCAATCTGCAACTGTGCTGCAAGTTCACCTACCTTATTCCATATACGGAGCGCATTCAAATGCAATACCTTCAGTCCTGTATTCACTCTTTTGGACATTGTCCACCTTTTATGTTGTAACTCATCCTGTTGACTGCAATCAACAGCCCTTCCTCACTACACATTGCCCCTGTTTGTAAACCAGCTTCCTCATCTTCAACACCGTCATCCACCTTTCCTGATACTTCTTGTATTGACTTTCCTTAAATTCCTTCAACTTCTTTTTATTGTGCAGAGAAATAAAATACATTTGCCTAATTTCTCTGTTGTTTCCTAACCCCCCCCCCGCAATCTAATTCAATCTGTAAGGAATCCATGTTAATTTTTGGTAATCCATTCATAGATGTTTTTCTTTCCCCTGGTGTTTTTCTTTCCATTTCATCATCAAGTACTCAGTCCTGCTTTTCAAAATCCTGAAATATTTCTGATGCTTGAGCTCTTTCCAGCAACATTACAAACGTTTTCCTTTGATCTGAGAGTTTCTTTAACTTCTCTTGTTCTTCTTGATCTCCACTGCTGCACCACCTGCTCTGCATTTCTGCCTTCAAGTGATATGTAACCAACACACACCAAATGCTGCAGGAACTCAGCGGGCCGGGCAGCATCAATGGAAAAGAGTACAGTCGACCTTTCGGGCTGAAGGATCTCGGCTCAAAACGTCGACTGCACTCTTTTCCACAGATGCTGTCTGGCCTGCTGAGTTTCTCCGGCATTTTGTGTCTGTTGCTCGGATTTCCAGTGTCTGCATATTTTCTCTTGTTTATATCTGTTGTAAACTGTGCATTAATTGTTTAAATGGTATTTATTGTTTGTTTATTGTCATTCATTCTAATGTCATTTCTCAGTTACCATAGCCAGCTCATGCTCTTTGTTTGGTTTCAATTTAAAACATTGCTTTAGATTGAATTAAATGGATTTCAATTTTTATATAAAATCCTTTCATATTATTGTCACTCTTCCCTAAAGGCCACTTAACTGCGAGATTATTAATTAATCCTTTTTCATTGTATAATACTAGATCTGTCCTTCACTAGGTTCCCCAACATACTGATCAAATAAACTATCTCTGGTGCATTTTGTGAATTCAGTTTCCACAATTAATGTTCAAAATAAATTTATTATCAAAGTGCATATATGTCACCATATACAAACCTGAGATTCATTGTCTTGTGGGCCTACTCAATAAATCCATAGAATAACCATAACAGAATCAATGAAAGACCACATCAACCAAAAGGACCAGTGTGCAAAAGACAACAAAACTGTGCAAATACAAAAAGAAATAAATAATAGAACCATAAAACATTAGAACCATAGAACATTACAGCTCAGAAACAGGCCTTTTGGCCCTTCTTGGCTGTGCCAAACCATTTTTCTGCCTAGTCCCACTGACCTGCACCTGGACCATATCCCTCCATACACCTCCCATCCATGTACCTGTCCAAGTTTTTCTTCAATGTTAAAAGTGAGCCCACATTTACCACTTCATCTGGCAGCACATTCCACACTCCCACCACTCTCTGTGTGAAGAAGCCCCCTGTAATGTTCCCTTTAAACTTTTCCCCCTTCACCTTTAACTCACGTCCTCTGGAGTTTTTCTCCCCCAGCCTCAGTGGAAAAAGTCTGCTTGCATTCACTCTATCTATACCCATCATAATTTTATATAGCTCTATCAAATCTCCCCTCATTCTTCTACGCTCCAGGGAATGAAGTCCTAACCTATTCAACCTTTCTCTGTAACTGAGTTTCTCAAGTCCTGGCAACATCCTTGTAAACCTTCTCTGCACTCTTTCAACCTTATTAATATCCTTCCTGTAATTTGGTGACCAAAACTGCACACAATACTCCAAATTTGGCCTCACCAATGCCTTGTACATATGGTGATGAGAGGGGACTTGATAGAGGTCTACAAGATTATGAGAGGCATAGATAGAGTGGAAAGCCAGTACTTGTTTCCCAGGGCACGAATAGTAAACACCAGAGGCCATATATACTAAGTTAAGGGAGGGAAATTTAGGGGAGACATCAGGGGTAAGTTTTTTACACAGAGGGTTGTGGGTGCCTGGAATGACTTGCCAGGGATGGTGGTGGAGGCTAAAACATTAGGGGTATTTAAGAGCATCTTGGACAGGCACATGGATGAAAGAAAAATAGAGGGTTACGGGGTAGTGTAGGTTTAGTACTTTTTTTTAAGGAATATATGGGTCGGCACAACATCGAGGGCCAAAGGGCCTGTACTGTGCTGTAGTTTTCTAGTGTTCTAGTGAATATAAGATGAAGATCACTAGACACTGGTTTCAGGGGGTCTATGCGAGATCTCAGATTCTTGCTCATGAACAGCTTTGCAGGTGTTTGATTTGTCGTTGCATGGACAGAGTTCCGATACACAAAAAGGAAGTTGTCCACCTTGTGCTGTAGAGAAATGTTCTCCTTGTCCACAGTGTTAATGGACTTCTTGAATGTTTGGATAAGCCTTTCAGTTAACCCATTCGCTGCTGGATGGCGAGGAGCTGACCTGAAATGTCTGATGCCATTTTTCTTTGTGAATATTCTGAACTCTTTTGACATGTATTCACAATTTGTTCTGGTAAGCCAGTTCTGAGAAGACAGTCCCCAGAGCGAAAACAATCTTTGCTGTGGTGGTTGACTCCATTGGTATGACCTCCGGCCACCTCAAATGAGCATCCACTGCAATCAGAAACATGGAGTCCGTGAACAGCCCAGCAACAGTCAATATGCACTCTTTACCATGGTGTAGACGGCCACTCCCATGGGCGTAACAGTGCCTGTGGGAGTGCATTTTAAACCTCGTGGCATCCTGAACAACCTTCAGTCAAGTCTTCTATCTGTCCGTTCCCTGCCACCACACATAGCTCCAAGCGAGCCTCTTCATCTTGACTGTACCCAAGTGTCCTTCTTGCAGATTCTCTAACATTCTGGTGGGCAGGTTAGAGGGAACCACAACACGAGATCCACACATCAGCATTCTTTGACATATCGACAGTTGGTCTCATCTCACTGAGAACTCTGGAAACACAGGGTTACAATGAGCTGGCCAAAATGCATGGTGATGTCACAGACCTTTGACAATGTTGGGTCATTCCTTGTTTCTCTTTGTGTTTCAGAATTTGTTACCAGTAACTGATCCACCAATGTGGTGGGGAACACTTCTGCTGGGTCACGGTATGAAGACCTTTCTTCTTCAGTTGCCAGCAGAGGAAGGCAGGACAAGCCAGTAGCATTGCTGTGTTATTTGGTACCCTTGAACACGATGTTATAAGAGTGGGCTCCTAGGAAAACTGCCCAAAGTTGCAACTGGGAGCAGAAACCACTGGGATTCCTCTCCTGCGATTGAAAATGGACACAAGGAGCTGGTGATCTGTCACTAGCGTAAACTTTTGTCCATAGAGGTAGTGTTGGAAGTTCTTTATTCTCCATACTAGACTCTCAGTCGATCTGTGCGTAGTTGCGTTTGGCACTCATCAGTGACCTTGAAGCAAACGCAATCGGGTATTCAGATCCATCTTTCATAATGTGTGACAAAACAGCATAAATACCATAAGGGTTCACATGACATGCCAGTCTAATGGGCAGAGATGGGTCATAATGGGTGAGCAGTTCATCGTACGTTATTAGTCTCTTCGTTTCCTTGAATGCTGTTTCACATCTTTCTGACCATTCCCACTTTGCTCCTGTCTATAACAGTGCATTCAATGGATGCAGCACCGTAGCAAGATTTGAGAGAAACCAGTGCTGGTACTTTACAAGGCCCAAGTATGACCCTGAGTTGTGACACATTTTCCGGTCTGGGTGCCTGTAGTACTGCTTCAATCTTCTCTTGTGACTTATGTAAGACATGCTTGTCAATGACATGTCCACAATACGAGATTTCGTTCTTGAAAAACTCACATTTCGCTCTCGCTGGGCGCAGACCATACTCACCCAGCCTGGTAAGCACTTCACCAAGGTTCAGGAGGTGCTCTTCGTCATTCTTGCCAGTTACAATGATGCCATCAAGGTAACATTGTGTTCCTGAGATGTTGTGGAGCACTTTGCTCTTTGCCAGAGTGCCGGAGCTGATGCAACACCAAGGACGAGATGATCGTACTGGAACAGTCCCTGATGAGTGTTGATCTTCAGGAAATTCCGCTTGACTCCTCAATCTCCATTTTTGGATACGCTTATGACACTAGATGCCTCCAAACTCTGAAGTTCAGCATCCACTTGAGGACATAGTGCGTAAGGCACTGGACGCGCTTTATGGAATCCTGGTGTTGCTATTTCATCCAATTCATTCTTGCCTTCATGCCTTTGAGTTTACCAGTACCCTTCTCAAACACTTTCTCATCAGCATTAAGCAGCTGTTCCAGTCTTTGGTTAGTGCTACTGTTCTGGGCTGCCGTTGCCTGTTGATGCCACACTGAGAGCTTTGACTGAGTGCCAGTCTAGTTGGATTTTTCTCAACCATTCACGTCTGATAAGTGCCGGCCCTCCACTGGTCAATACGTAAAGCTCCAACTGCTGTGTTTGGCCTCTGAACATCGCATTTACTTTCAGTTTGCCTTTGGGAGACACTTTGCTGCCTGTGTAGGTCTTTAGCACCACTGAGGTCTTTTCTAATGGTAGCTTAGAAAACAGTCTGTTGTAGTCAGCCTCTGAAATCATAGACAAAGCTGACTCTGTATCCAGCTCCATTTTCAATTTTACAGCAGGCGCATCGATTGCGATCCATATGATTTTGCGATCTGCTTCAGTAACGTTATGCAGTTCTAGGCATGGCAGCTCACCTTTGTCAGACTCTGTGTTGGCTGATTTCACATTCAGTCATTTATGTCCTTGCTTGGTTTTGTGCTTGAAACTTTTCACTGTGTGGTTTTTCCCTTTAGTTGTGCTTTTTGTCAGATTTGCACTTTCTCTTTGTGACTTTGTCTGCAGCACATTCTGCAAACTATTTCTTTGAGCCAACAGTAATTTGCATCATGGGAGGATTTGCCACATCGATAGCATTTTTGGATTTTTGCACCATTCAGGGACACTTTGTGTGTTTCACATTCTAAACTCACTTTCTGTAGTTCTGATGCATCCTTTTCTGCAGTCTCTAATGATATTATAATAGTCAATGCCCATTCTAAGGTTAGGTCTCTTTCTGACAGTAGTCTCTTTTGAGTGCTTTGACGATGCATGCAACATTTATGCCTGTCCCCTAATGTATCAGGACGTGCATCTCTAAAGTCACAGTATTAAGAAAGTATGTGCAGCTCTGTAATATATTCAGAGATGCTTTCATCCTTTGACTGGTTCCTTTATTTCTCAGCTATTACTAGCGGTTTAGGGTTCAAGTGATTTTGTAAAATTACAACAATTTCATTGAGCATCTTGCTTGCTGGCTTTTCAGGAGTTACTAAGTTGTGTAAGAGCCTGTACGTCCTTTCACCCATTAAGCTAAGAAGTGTGGACGCTTTTTCTCATCCACATTGTTCACATTACAAGATAACTCAACCCTCTCAATATATGATTCCCAGTCCTCATTACCACTGTCAAATTCATCAACATTCACAACCAAGGCCAATAACGTCATGTTATTTTCTCTTTAACTTTGTTAGTTGTACGTCACGCACTGTGTACTGTGTACTGTTACTCACGCATCCCTTTGTTAGCGTCCATGACGGCCTTCTCTGTACCTTCTCCGTTCCTCTTGTTGTCTCTCTCCCTTCCTCTGAATTCTGTCATCTCATAACTGCTGGTGCAGTCGGTGATATCCGCTGACCTTCAAGTTTGTACTCATAAGAAATTTGTTGTCTCTGCACAGCTACATATCAATTAAATAAAAGTACACACAAGGAAGGTGGCTTTAATTGGTGTATTCAATAGCCCTCCCCCCCCCATGTAGAATGCTCTCCACAGTACATCTGTAGACATTTAAGAGTGTTTTAGATATCGTAACAAATCTCCTCACAAATCTACTGCACATTACTGAGATGCTTTTATTTATTTATGATCTGAAGAGAAACCAGAGTGACGAAGAGTCTCGGCCCAAAACGTCGACTGTACTTCTTCCTAGAGATGCTGCCTGGCCTGCTGCGTTCACCAGCAACATTTATGTGTGTTGCTTTATTTATTTATTCTTTGTCACAATCGAAGTACTGCTGATGAAGCTGGCATTTATTACCTGTCCCTAATTACCCTTGAGAATGTTGTGGGTTAAAAAAAGGTTCATTCATTACCAAGCAACACACACAGAATGTTGGTGGAACGCAGCAGGACAGGCAGCATCCATAGGAAGAAGCACAGTCGACGCTTCGGGCCGAGATCCTTCGTCAGACCTCATTCGTTATCAAAGCGTGTTTGCAGCATTCAACTCTGATAATCTTCTTCTCCAAATAGCCACGGAACAAAGAAAAATCTACAGGTGAAGGTGGTCCCACAATACCGCTGGGTAGGAGTTTCAGGATTTATTGAGGTGATGGTGAGCTGCCCGTTGAGCCTATTGGTAAAGGTGGTCCCAGAATACCACTGAGTAGGATTTATTGCCCGTGATCATGAAGGACCAGTGGTGGGTTTCCACATCCAAAGCTTGGAGGGGAACTTGCAGGTGATGGTGCACCCATGGAACCGAAGCCCTTGTCCTTCTTGGAGGCAGAGGTTATGGAGTGAGATGGAGTCATTGGAGTATTGTGTGTGAGCAACCTCAGTGCATTTTTGTAAATACCATAATTACAGTGCAACACTGGTGGTGTGAGTTATTCTTTAGATGGTTATTTGGACGCCAATCAAGCAAGCTGCTTAGCATGGACTTCAATGTCATACTGTAGCTCCCACATGCAACAGCCACACCCCACCAACTGCTTATTACTGTTTTATTTATTTTATTGATTTTTCTATACATAAATTTACATCTTTAGCAAAGATGTTCGTCCAAGAACATTGCATTCATTGGACGTGGCTTACGGTAGTAAGTTCACTGAACCAGACCAGGCAAGAGCAGTATCTTACTGAAGAACTATCAAAGCAATGCCTTTCTCGAGTAAGACCTTCCCTGTAGTTCTTCTGCCCTCTTCAATGGAAAGTGAGAGTATTCCTTCTCTCTGGAATCCCAGCAAGTACTTATCTCCCAGCCAACCTCAAATAACCTCTGACTACAGCTTGGCATTTAACACAATTATTCCGACAGTTCTGATCGAAAAGCAGGAGAATGTGGGCAACCGTACGTCCCTCTGCAACTGGATCCTCGACTTCCTAACCAGAAAACTACAATTTGTGTGGATTGGAAATAACATCTCCGCCTCGCTGTCAACGCTGGCACACCTCAGGGGTACGTGCCCCTGCTCTACACTCTCGCTACACCCATGACTGTGTGGCTAGGCACAGTTCAAGCACAATCTATAAATTTGCTAATGATACCGCCATTGTTGGCAGAATCTCAGATGGCAACGAGAGTGAGATATACCAGCTAGTTGAGTGGTGTCTCAGCAACTACCTTCTCACTCAGCATCAGTAAAACCCAAGAACTGATTGTGGACTTCAGAAAGGGTAAGTCAAGGGAACCCACCACACCAGTACTTATAGAGGATCAGAGGAGGAAAGAGTGAACAATTTCAAGTTCCTGGGTGTCAAGATCTCTGAGGGTCTAACCTGGGCCCTACATATCAATACAGCTACAAAAAAAGGCACGACAGTGTGTAGATTTTATTCAGAGTTTGAGGAGATTTGGTTTGTCACCTAAAACACTCACAAATTTCGACAGATTTACTGTGGAGAGCATTCTAACTGTATGGGGGATGGGGCTACTACAGAGGGATCGAGGTAAACTGCAGAGATTTGTAAACATCCTGGGCTCTAACTTCTGTAGTATCTGGGATACCTTCAAGGAGCGATACCTCAAAAAGGTGGTGTCCATCATTAAGGACCCCCATCACCCAGGTCATGCTCTCTTCTCATTGCTACCATCAGGAAGGAGGTACAGAAGCCTGAAGGCACACACCCAGTGATTCAGGAACAGCTTCTTCCCCTCTGCCATCTGATTTCTGAATGGACATTGAACCCATGAACACTACCTCACTACTTTTTTATTTCTATTTTGCACTACCTAATTAATTTTTCTATTCACTTTCACTTTCATGACATATGCTGATGATATTAAACCTGATTCTGATTCTGATCTGGTTGTTATCTCAACCTGTTCTGTAGGAGCTGGTTGTACATAAAATGTTCCATTTTCCACATCAAAAACACAGAAATATTTCATTGGTTCTAAGTGCTTTGGGATTATAATTGCTTCTGTAGAACACTTCTTTCCTTCCAGGATGTTACAAACGCATTTAGACCTCATTGAATAATATAAATATTCCACTTAAAAATTTGGCAATATCCCAGATTTCCTTCCTTGCATATTTCTGTACTATGGACAATATTTTTTAATTAAATTAAGTTTTCCAGGGAAATATTTTGTTACCTTCAGGGAATTAGTAAACTAATGGGAGCAAAAGTAAATAACATTAAATCTTTTATGAGTTATGCATCTTCACTGAATATTCGTTGATTGGCTGACTTTCTTGTGACTAAAATTTAATAATTATCGCCTCCGGATCCTTTTTTTAATTCATCTGAATTCTGATTTGCTGTTCCTCTTCAGCTGTCAGGCAATGGGAAGTGTGTGGCTCTGGAATTATGCCTGGGGAAGTGTGTTATGATTGGTATGGGTGGCACGATAGCGTAGTGGTTAGCACAACGCTTTACAGTGCAGGCGACACAGGTTCAATTCCTGCGCTACCCGTAAAGAGTTTGTACATTTTTCCCCGTGACCATGTGGGTTTTCTCCACAGTCCAAAGATGTACTGTTTGATAGGTTATTCAGCCATTGTAAATTGTCTCATGATTAGGCTAGGATTAAATCGGGGGACTGCCAGGTGGCATGGCTTAGGGCCCAGAAGGGCCTATTCCACACTCAGTCTTAATAAATAAATACATAAAGATCTGTGAGAATTTTCACACAATACTAGATAATCCAGGACGTAACTTCAGCTAGTTGGGGTATTTGTTATTGGGAACGTTACATTGGACATAGGACACAGACCATTCAGCCCAACTGGTTTGTGCTAGCAGTTATGTTATATACACTTATGGGGTCATAGAGTGTTAGAGTAAAACAGCAGAGGAACAGGCCCTTCAGCCCAACTGGTCAATGCTGACCAAGATGCTCACCTAAGTTAGTTCCAGTTGTCTGTTAGCTGCTTCAGCTGCTGCTGTCTGGCAAACGGTACTGCAGCTTTACGGGGCAGCTTCTTTCTACAAGTCACTAGACTTTTAAATTCGTATGTCTGTACATTGCGACAGAGTCATAACGCAAGGATTTTTATTCCCTCACCTGTGGGGTGGACGTAAGATTTAAATAAATTCAAAAAAAATTGAAAGTCTCTCCAAATATTTTTAAAATGCTGTTATTGTACCTGAGACAGGGCGTGGGTCCACAATCAACTCCATCTCTCTTGGCACAATGACAATAAAGTTGAAGCTAATCTAATCTAAAATCTCTCACTGATCTCACCATTTAAAGCACTGTGGAAGATTGAAATCGTTGAGGCAAGTGCTTACCAGCCTCGTGTTCTCTGCTGCCGGAGAAGGTGTTTGTCTGTGGTGGTCTCGTGCTCTCGCTCGCTCACTGCTCCCAAAGAAAGGTCCTTGCGTTAGAGTGATTACTCCCTCCCTCAATGCTGTTGGCAGATGGTGCTGTAGCAAGGTTTAATCGGCGCAGATTGTAGATTTGGGCTCTCAGGTTTATGTTTCTGGTCACTCTTTCTTGTTAATACTTTTGGGCAAGTTTTAAATTGGATTGGCCTGCAGGTACTGAACACTGAGCTGAACTGAAATGACATGTGATTTTGTGTTTTTGCTCGTTTTTTTTTGTTGCTGTTTTTTGTATGTGGGGGAAGGGGTCATGATGTTTGATATTTGATAATTTCTTTGAATGGTTACTTCTTTCCTGGTACTTCTTTGTTTTGTGACTGTCTGTGGGGAAGATGAATTTCAGGGCTGTATACTGCATACTTACTTTGATAACACTGGACAACAAGGATTTTGCTTTCTGAATACTTTTGGGTATATCCTATGGATTTTGGGCTGCTGATCATGAAAATCACCAAGAAATTTCCCTACCGTGAACCATTTTTTGAAAATCACCTATACAGTATTTATTATTTCAGTTCATAATTCAAGTCAGAACAACTGATGCCAAGATTAAGGACGCCATTTTTGATGGTCCACAAATCAAATGGGTTATCAATGAAAGGCAATTCAAAGAAATTCTAGTGTGACCGGAGAAAATCATATGGAAGGCATTCAAAGGTGCTGTTGAAATTTTTCTTGGCAACTACAGAGCACCAAATTATGAGCAGTCGATTGACAATATGCTTCAAGCATACAAAAGCATGAGGTGCAACATGTTACGAAGGATTCATTTTTTTCATTCCTATTTAGACTTCTTCCCTGCAAGTATTGGCACTGTCAGTGATGAGCATGGTGAAAGGTTTCACCGGGACATTGCGGTCGTGGAGAAATGGTATCAGGGCAACTGGAATCCATCAATGCTGGCTGATTATTGTTGGACACTTAAGTGAGACACCTCAGACACTGACTACAAATGAAAATCATCAACAGAACATTTTTAGCTTCGTTGAACTAATGCAAAGCATTAGCACCGTTATGCAAATAAATGCATTATTTTCAATAAAAGCTTATTTCTTGCTTCTTCAAATTCCTATGTGAAGCAAGCAGTCTGAAATTCTA
Organism: Mobula hypostoma; assembly: GCF_963921235.1. Taxonomy (NCBI): domain Eukaryota; kingdom Metazoa; phylum Chordata; class Chondrichthyes; order Myliobatiformes; family Myliobatidae; genus Mobula; species Mobula hypostoma. The sequence goes on along the minus strand of NC_086125.1, from coordinate 11,164,318 downwards.
TTTGTATTCAGTCTCAAGTGGTCTATCATAAACAAAGAAAAATTCTGGGGGAGTAACAGTTTTGAAAACATTTGCTCTCCAGTGTAATCAATGTACTTTCAGTCTTTGCCTCAAACACGTCCTCTGGCATCTCATTCCATACCTGCACCCATTCTGTGTGAGGAAATTGCTCCTCAGGGCTCTTAATTCTTTCCCCTTTCCCCTTACATCAATATCTAGGACGTTAGAAGGGCCTGCCTGAAGATAAATCCAAGGAAGGCGATGGGCCCACATGGCGTCCCAGGACAGGTTCTCCAGGCCTGTGCAAGCGAGCTAGCTGGAGTGTTTGCTGACATCTTCAACTGCTCCTTGCTTCAGTCTAAGATCCCCTCGTGTTTTAAGAAGGCAACGATAATCGCAGTGTCGAAGAAGAGCAAGGTGGCATGCCTGAATGACTATCGACCTGTGGCTCTGACATCAATTGCTATGAAGTGCTTCGAGCGATTGATTATGGCACACATCAACCACAGCCTACCGGTCAACCGCGACGCTTTGCAATTCGCCTACTGGAGCAACAGATCAACGGCAGATGCCATCTTACTGGCCCTACATTCCTCCTTAGAACACCTGGAGAATTATGATGCATACCTAAGGCTCCTTTTCATTGACTGCAGCTCTGCCTTTAATACCATCATTCCAAATAAACTGATTCCTAAGCTCCGGAACCTGGGCCTTAGCACTCAAATCTGCAGCTGGATCTTCAACTTCCTCACAGACAGGACCCAGGCTGTAAAAATAGGGGACAAGCTCTCCTCTACAATCACTCTGAGCACCGGTGCCCCACAAAGCTGTGTACTCAGCCCCCTGCTGTACTCACTGTACCCCCATGATTGTGCAGCCAAGTTTCCATCAAACTCAATATATAAGTTTGCTGATGACACAACAATTGTAGGCCGTATCTCGGGTAATGATGAGTTTGAGTACAGAGAGGAAATTAAGAACCTGGTGGCATGGTGCGAAAACAATAACCTATCCCTCAACGTGAGCAAGACGAAGGAATTGGTTGTTGATTTCAGAAGGAGTAGCGGACCGCACGACCCGATTTACATCGGTGGTGTGCAAGTGCAACAGGTCAAAAGCTTTAAGTTCCTCGGGGTCAATATCACAAATGACCTGACTTGGTCCAACCAAGCAGAGTCCACTGCCAAGAAGGCCCACCAGCGCCTTTACTTCCTGAGAAAACTAAAGAAATTTGGCCTGTCCCCTAAAACCCTCACTAGTTTTTATAGATGCACCGTAGAAAGCATTCTTCTAGGGTGCATCACAACCTGGTATGGAAGTTGTCCTGTCCAAGACCGGAAGAAGCTGCAGAAGATCGTGAACATGGCCCAGCACATCACACAAACCAACCTTCCGTCCGTGGACTCACTTTACACCGCACGCTGTCGGAGCAGTGCTGCCAGGATAATCAAGGACACGACCCACCCAGCCAACACACTTTTCGTCCCTCTTCCCTCCGGGAGAAGGCTCAGGAGCTTGAAGACTCGTACGGCCAGATTTGGGAACAGCTTCTTTCCAACTGTGAGAAGACTGCTGAACGGATCCTGACCCGGATCTGGGCCGTACACTCCAAATATCCGGACCTGCCTCTCGGTTTTTTTGCACTACCTTACTTCCCATTTTTATATTTTCTATTCATGATTCATCAGTTAAATTTTTAATATTTTTAATATTTACTATCGATTTGTAATCCAGGGAGCGGGAAGTGCAGAATCAAATATCACTGTGATGATTGTACGTTTTGAGTATCAATTGTTTGACGACGATAAAGTATAAAGTATAAGTAAAGTATAAAGTATCTCCCCCCCACCAGGTATTCATAACCTTTCCTAGGAAAAAAAATTCTATGTTCACCTGAGCAAAATCCCTCACAATTTTCTGTCTCAACTCATGTGATGCCATTAGTGTGTCCCTCTGTTGCCTTCTCCCTCATATATGTCCTGTCTCTACTTACGTGCATCACCTTAACCACTCCCGTGGGGAGTGAGTTCCACAATTTCGCTGCTCTTCAGTTACAGGCGCTTTCCCCGAAATCCTCCGCTGGATTCCATAGTGACTATCTTATATTGATAGCCTCCAGTTATTGTTCTCCCTCACGAATGGAAACATTTTCTCTGCATCCACTCCATCAAAAGTTTTCATCTTTTCACAAAACTCTATTTGCTCATCGTTCAACGTTTCTCCAGAGGAAAGAGACTGAACTCCTTTGAAGTATTCTTTTATCGAGTGAAAGAAAGAATGAAACTTGCAAAGACTCTCTTTAGAAACAGTGAAACAGCTGTATTTAGACTGGGTGCAGGAGTCTATACGAGCATTTCCTTTCATACACTCTGCAAGTGAACAATTGCTAGCACTACAGCATGAATAAATGCATTCACTGAATCATTTTTGCAGAGTCATTGAGTCATACAGCATGGAAACAGGCTATTTGGCCCATTAGATTATGAAGACACGCAGTCCTCTTTTATTGTCATTTAGTAATGCATGCATTAAGAAATGATACAATATTTCCTCCGGTGTGATATCACAAAACACAGGACAGACTAAGACTGAAAAAAACTAACAAAACCACATAATTATAACATATAATTACAAACAGTGCAACAATACCATAACTTGATGAAGAAGTCCATGAGCACAGTAAAAGTTCAAAATCTCTCAAATGTCCCACATCTCACGCAGACGGAGAGAAGGAAGAAAACTCTCCCTGCCATACCCGACCACGGTCCGACTCTGAGTCATCCGAAAACTTCGAGCTCTGATCAGCTCCCCGACACCAAGTACTGAGCGCCATCTCTGTCCGAGCGATTTGACCTCCATCTCGGTCGCCAACAGCAGGCAAAGCCGAGGATTTTGAGGCCTTCCCTCCGAAAGATTCCCGACCGCACAGTAACAACAGCAGCGAACGAGTGTTTCAGAAATTTTTCCAGATGTTCCTCTGTGCTTTCACATCCATCTTCATCAAATCAGAATTGTCCACGGCCCCTATTTAACAGATACGATTAGGTCCACACTAACCATCTTCCAGCACTTGGCCCATAGTGCTCCATCTCCATGTGACTGAAGTATTCAACCTGACATTTCTTAAATGCTGTCCGAAACTCTATTACACCCTCTTTGTGTAGAACAAGTTTCCCATGTGCAACAATTGTTCTGCATGGGACAGGTGTCTTGTGTTGAACAACTGTCCTATGGAACAGGTGTCCTTTGTTGAACAGGTACACTGTATAAATGGGTGTCCTGTGAGGAATTGGTGCCTCTACACATATTTAACCTACTCTAAAGTTCAATCTCCCCCCATTTCATCCCTGCAGGAGGAAACAAGGGTCACGGGTCATGTGTCATAAAGAAGGATGTGGGGAAGAGAGGCCTGAGGTAGGGGTGGGCGGAGGTCAGAGAAAAAGTTATTGAGGCATTGGCTAATATGATCGGCTGCAGCAGGTGTCAGGATGATGGTAAGGTTGATGAGGTCGGAAGGGGTCATTGGAGGGGTGATATTCAGGAGCTGTGATAGAAATGGTTGGGAGCCCAAGACATTTTACCTTAAAATGGACAGAACTGAAGTCAAGAGTTCAAGGGCTGGAACCAAGTCAGGCAGCAAACACATACCACAGGCCTGAGTAGGTCCCATCAGCCTCAAGTAGGCGACATCCATTATTAAAGACCCTCACTGTCTGGGACATCTGCTCTTTCCATTACTACCACTGGAGAGCAGATACAAGAGGCTGAAGAACCACATTCAATATTTTAAGCAACACACATCAAAGTTGCTGGTGAACGGAACAGGCCGGGCAGCATCTCTAGGAAGAGGTACAGTCAACGTTTCGGGCCGAGACCCTTCGTCAGGACTAACTGAGAGAAGAGCTAGTAAAAGTCCTTCAAATCTCTCAATAACTCTTCCTTCAGTTAGTCCTGATGAAGGGTCTCGGCCCAAAACGTCGACTGTACCTCTCCCTAGAGATGCTGCCTGGCCTGCTGTGCTCACCGGCAAATTTTATGTGTGTTGCTTGAAATTCCAGCATCTGCATATTTCCTCGTGTTTGCGTTCAATATTTTAAGAACAACTTCTTCCCCTCCACCGTCAGATGCCTGAATGGTTTATGAAACCATGGACACCGCCTCTTCATTCGTCTTTTCCACTGCTTATTTTGTAACAGTAATTTTTTTTATGTTTTGCATTCTACCACTGCCACAAAACAACAGATTTCACAACATATTTCAGTGGTCGTAAACCTGATTCTGATTCTGTTTCTGAACGAGACCCAACTACGTTAAGCAAATTGAATTTTGATTACTGTGGTTATATTTGCATGCCGAGTTCACCTGTAAGTAGTGATGGCAATATTTGGACACTGAATCAGTCAGAGTGGTAATCAACGTATGTAGCTTCCCTCAGAATTTGATGGAGGCTGGCTCCTGAAGGAGTGAGCTACACCCAGATCAGGAGTGTCACGTACAAGTGATTATCATAGATGTGATATCCAGACATACACTGGATGCCACTGGCCAAACATAACCATGTACTAGTGTGACGAAAGAGGGTTACAAAAGTACACATAGACTAAGATGTTAACTGTCCTGTGCTAGCACCAGTGGGATCAACAGTTGATCTGCCACCTGTCTTCAGGAGAGAGAGATAAGTAAGACAATGGAGCAGCATTTGGAAATGTTAATGAAGAGACGAGAGAGTTTAACGGAAGGAGACACCAGCCTGAGTATTGTCAAGACCGGCTCCTTTTGAACCCTGAACTGTTTGAAGTGTGATGGACAGGCGATACCCCAGCAGGGGGATAAAAAGGGGCAGGTTCGCTAAGACACCACACACGACACCACGAGGTAACGAGACCCTGGAAGCCTTGCGCCCCCACAAGTCGGTGGGAGATTTGGAGGTCTGGTCGCGGGACCAGTCATAGACGCACAGGGTGGAAAGATATGGTCGGCAGGAACCTGGTGTGTGTCCGCCCTTGCCTGGGTGCCGGGTTCACCGCTGAAGAATGATCGTATCTGAAACGGAGGGGTCACAGTCGGTGACTTCAGAAGACATTACAAAGGGCTCGCCCGAAAGCTAACTGCGAGGAATATCAAAGGTCTGTTGAATCCGATTTGAATATCAGCATTCGCTCTCTCTCTCTCTCCAAGGGCACGACGGCGATTACTGCGAACTGAACTAAACTGAACTCTGTCACTTGTGATTGAACATTTTACCCTTAGACTGCGATAGAGCTGATTGACGCTATTATCCTAGTTCTGTGTACGTGTGTTTATTCATTGCTAACCTGTTGCATTTATATCCTTACTATTAGAGTACTGTGTTGCTTATTTCTTTAATAAAACTTTCTTAGTTCCAGTAATCCAGACTCCAACTGAGTGGTCCATTTCTGCTGGTTTGGCAACCCAGTTACGGGGTACGTAACACTAGTTACTCAGATATAAAAATACAGTACCTGGAGGAAAATGACGGGGAATATCTCCAACTATATTTCACAATTTATTCTCCTAAGGAATTCCTTTGCAGGGAAAACATAAACTATGGGCTACAGAGTGAATTTACAAACTACTGCCTTTTTAACTTAATGTCTGCTATATTTTTAAGCTGCATTACTGCACTGAGTAATTATGAGTTAACCTCATCAGTTCAGATCTGGAGTCACATAGACCAGGTCACCAGATTTCCTTCCAGCTACTCCAGTAGATGAAAGTCAATGGCTTCTTGCTATTAACTCTCCCTAATGTTCCAACAGCTCTTTCTTTCACTGAGGTAAATATAATCTCTTGTAAATCAAAGATTACCACTGAGAAACTCCAGAAGTTCAGAAACGCCATGTTCAGAAATCAGTTAGACAAATAAAATCATAATTACTCCAACAGCCTGCAGGCAGGCAGATTTGAAATTGTGACAGACTAGCTCAGAAGCTCAGTGTTATTTCTCCACACTTCAATGTTTAGATGCCAGCATCTTGGAAGCTGGTATATCTTGCCTACTGCTAATGGGGAAGCCTCCGAGAGGAAGCTCAGCAAAGTTCAGGAAGTGTTGGCTCTGAACAGCCGAATGTGTACTTCATCAGTCAATCTCAATAAGTCAGGAAGTATTCAATTATGTTACAAACTCTTTGGCTGATATTTTCATTTGGCTACATAATTGAAAAATGTTGCCTACACTCATTGATTAACATTCTGATTGATTCCATGTCCAAATATTGTTACCGTTATTCACAGATCAATTCAGAATGACTAAAATTCTAGCAGTTTTAAAAGTAGCCTACCACTACTAGTCACCTAATTCTACTAGCCTCCTTCGTATCCAGGACATCTTTGAGGAGCAAAGCTTCAAAAAGGTGGCATCCATTATTAAGGACTGCCATCACCCAGGACTTGCCCTGTTCTCATTGCTACCATCTGTGAGGAGGTACAGGAGCCTGAAGGCACACACTCAATGATTCAAGAGCAACTTCTTCCCCTCTGCCATGGACCTGAACCCATGAACGCCACCTCATGATTTTTTATTTTTATTTTTGCATTACTTATTTAATTTGACTATTATATATATACTTACTGTAATTCACAGTTTTTTCTCGATTATTATGTATTGCATTGTTCTGCTGCCGCAAAGACAACAAATTTCATGATATAAAACACAAAATAATCTGCAGATGCTGGGGTCAAAGCAACACTCACAACACGCTGGAGGAACTCAGCAGGTCGAGCAGCATCCGTGGAAAAGATCAGTCGATGTTTCAGGACGGAACCCTTCATCAGGACTGGAGATCACAGAGGGGGAGCAGTGAGAGAGGGTCTCACTGAACTCCCGTCGAAGAAAAGATTTAAACTTCTTCAGGGTAGGCATACCTCGAAGAGACTTCGCAGCGGAGTAGCGAATCGTAAACACAAAATAATCTGCAGATGCTGGGGTCAAAGCAACACTCACAACACACTGGAGGAACTCAGCAGGTCGGGCAGCACCGGTGGAAAAGATCGGTCGACATTTCGGGCCGGAACCCTTCGTCAGGACTGGAGAAGGGTTCCGGCCCGAAACGTCAACTGATCTTTTCCACGGATGCTGCCCGACCTGCTGAGTTCCTCCAGCGTGTTGTGAGTGTTGCTCACGATATAAAACCTGATTCTGATTCTGATTCCGGAGTACTCAAAAAAAATAGGTCCACAAATTAAAGCCAAGCATTGGGACCATGTTATATTTGATGACACTATCTAGGAACTTGACTAGGAGGGCTGTTATCGGGTAAGAAGATCTCTTGCAAGTGGAACATTTTCAGAGCCATCGTGTTCCTTTAGACAGGTAGGATTAGAGAACCCTGGCTGATGCAGGATATTGAGGCTTTCGTCAGAAAAAGGAAGGAGGTTTATGTCAGGTATAGAAAACTGTGATCAAGCAAATCCTTTGAGGGGTATAGGAGATGAAGGCGCCCATTCAAGGAGAAATGAGGAGTGCAAAAACAGGAGTGAGCTGTACTTGGCAGGATAACACCCAAAAATTTCTACTTAATATTAGTATATACTGAGCAAAAATGCAACAAGAGAGATAATTGGTTCCCTTAAAGGATCAAAGTGGTTGTTTATGTGTGGGAGATGAACAAGGTCCTCAATCAATATTTCACATCTGTAACTGCCACGGAGACAGCTAGAGAAGCCATGGAACACTGGAAGAAGAACCATGGTGCCCTGAAACATATTGATGGTACGAAGGTGGAATTCCAGTGACCATGTGCAGCATAAAGATGGACAAATCCCTGTGGCCTGACCAAATGCATCCTCGGATATTGTGGGAAGCAAGGGAAGAGAAGAGTTTTGTATCATGTTGCCAATGGGTGAGATACTGGAAGATTGGAAGGTGGGAGAAGTTGTGTTTTTATTTAAGAAACCTGTCTGTAATGACAAGACAGGTGACATCAAGTCAGTGAGGTGATCATCAATGGTGAGAAAGACGCTGCTGGGATCTACCTGCAACTGGAGAGGCAAGGACATACAGTATTAGTGATAGACTACATGCCTTTGTGTGTGGGGAATAACGGCTCAGAAATTTGATTGAGTTTCTTGAACAGGTATCCAGGAGGAGGACTAGGTTGTAACCTTTATCTGAATAGACTTCAGCAAAGCTTTTGCCAAGGTCCTACATGTGTGGTAGATTGGTCTAGGAGTTAAGGTCACATGAATCCAGGGTGAACTAACTAGCTAGGTATGAAATTGGCATAGAAGGAGAAACTAGATGGTGGCAGTGGAGGGTTGTTTATCAGATTGATGGTTTCTAACATGTGCCGTGCCACAGGGATCAGTTCTGGGTCATATATATTAATGACTTGGATGATAATGAAGGTGTACACACAATGTGCTGGAGATACTCAGCAAGTCAGGCAGCTTCCATGGATGGAATTAAACAGTCGACATTTTGGGCCCAGACCCTTCATCACGACTGGAAAGGAAGGTGGAAGAAGTCAGAAAAAGAAGGTAGGCAGAGGGGAGGACGAAGTACAAGGTGGCAGGAGACAGGCGAAACAAGAAGAGGGGGAGAGGGGTGAAGTAAAGAGCTGGGAAATTGATTGGTAGATGAGATAAAGGGCTGGAGAAGGGGGAATCTGGTAGGAGAGGACAGAAGACTGTGGAAGAAAGGGAAGGGGAAGGAGCACCAGAGGGAGGTGATGGGCAGGTAAGAAGAGAAGGTGTGAGAGGGAAACAAGAATGGGGAAAGGTGGGGGGGGTGTAATTACAAGAAGTTCGAGAAATCGGATGTTTATGCCATCAGGTTAGAGGCGACCCAAATGGAATATGAGGTGTCAGTCCTCCAACCTGAGTGTGGTCTTATCATGATGATAGAGGATGGCATGGACTGTCCTTTTGGAATGGGAATGGGAAGTAGAATTGAAATGGGTGGCCACCAGGAAATCCCACTTTTTGTGGTGGTTAGAGGGAAGGTGCTTGGTAAACTGGTCTCCCAATCTACGTCGGTTCTCACCGATATACAGGTGGCCACACTAGCAGCCCTGGATACAGTAGCTGACCCCAAAGGACTCGCAGATGAAGTGTCACCTGAATTGGTTAATTATTGTTTAACATAAGTCATTGATCACTTAGATTTCCTTGTATTTTTCTCAAGCGACTCACTCTTTGTAATGCCGTCAATAGACAATAGACAATAGGTGCAGGAGCAGGCCATTCGGCCCTTCGACCCAGCACCGCCATTCACAGTGATCATGGCTGATCATCCACAGTCAGTACCCCATTCCTGCCTTCTCCCCATATCCCTTGACTCCGCTATCATTAAGAACTCTATCTAACTCTTGGTGTCTTCTGGTGCTTTCTGTTTAAGATTGTTTAGACAAGTTTGCTGATTCAGTGTTACTTGTATTATTTAACAGGATGCCTGATTAGCGCTAATCACGGGGTCCTAGTTTGGAGAATGTTACTTCTTGCGGTGTCACTCTGCAGAGTCTCTGATGTTCTTTTGGAATTATGATGGATAAACACCCGTTGTGTATCTGCATCGGAGTCTGTCTTTACTCCACACTTGTGTTCTGGTATTGCCAGTGCACACCATGTAGGCTGTCACAGGTACTACAGTTCTAGATTAACAGAGCAAGTGGCAATGGAATTTAACTCAGACAAGTACGAAGTGATGCATTTTGGAAATTAATCCGGGACAAACCTTACATGGCAAATAAAAAGGGCTCTATAATATGATATAGAACAGAGAGATCTAGTTTCCTGAAAGTGGAAAAGCAGATGGATGGGAAGACTTAGGATTTCATGTTTCAGTTGAATAGGATACTGATGATGCTGTATGCAGTTCTAGCCATCATGCTACAGGAAAGATGTGATTAAATTAGAAGGGCTCCAGAAATGATTAACAAAGGATGTCACAGGGACTGGACAGCTTGAGTTATCAGGAGACACCAAATGGATAAGAATTGTTTTCCCTGCAGTGAGGGAGGCTGAGAGGTGACTGTATGGAGGTTTATAAAGGCATGAGGAGTGTGGATAAGACAGATGTCACAGTCTTTTTCTTGGAGTAGTCTCAAGCCAGAGGGCATACGCTTAAGTGAAAGGAGAAAGCTTTTAAAGTGGATCTGAAAGGCAAATTATTTGCACAGAGGCCGTTGGGTATATGGAACAAGCTACCAGTTGAAGTGGTAAAGGCAGGTGCAATTACAATGCTTAAAAATATATATAATTGGAAAGATTTATGGGCAAGACCCTGGGGAATGGGGAAAGCTCAGGAAAGCACTGTAGTCAGAATCGATATGACGGGCTGAAGGGCCTGTGTCCGTGTAGAATAACTCTCGCACCATGGCTAATCTACCAGTACCACAGTTAAGAAATCATAATGAATTCTCCGTGTCCTATTCAGAGAGAGGCGGAGAGAGTCTCAGCTATCTCCGCGGTGCTGAACGGTAGAAAGGGAAGGTGGAAAACATGTGCCAGTCCGCAATGAGAGATCAATGGTGGAGGGAGCCAGCAACTTTAAGTTTGTGGTCATTAGCAAATCAATGACCTGTTCAGAACACAAATGAGTCAGCATCAGCATTTTCACATTCTTAGGAGGTTAAGGAGGTCTGTCTTTCATTGAACACTCTTAACAAACTTCTACAAATGTCCTGTTGAAGGTGTCCCTACAGTTGGCATCATATTCTGGTGTGGAAATTCGAACGTACAAGAATGTGAGAAGCTGAGGACTCAGCCCAATATATCATGGGCACATCCCTCTACACTATCAATAGTACTTACTGAAGGTACTGCCTGCAAGGGCAACATCTGTCATTAACGATCCGCACCATCCAGGCCATGCAATCTTACAGCCATCATTAGGCAGGAGATACAGAAGCCCAAAGTCCGTCACCACCAAGTTCAGGAACAGCTACTTCCCTTCAGCCATTTGGTTTTTCAGTCAACTGGCACAACCCTAAAAACTTCAGAATCAGGTTTAATATCACCAGCATATGACATGAAAGTTTCTTGCTGCAGCAATACATTGCAATACATAATGCACCTCCACTCCTTCCGCCACAGCAGACAGGATCTCCTGGAAGCCACCCACTTCAACTCTGCTTCCCCCTCCCATTCAGATATGTCCATACATGGCCTCCTCTACTGCCATGATGAGGCTAAACTAAGGTTGGAGGAGCAACACCTCATATACCGTCTAGGTAGTCTCCAGCCCCTTGGTATGAACATAGAATTCTCCAACTTCCGAGAATTCCCTCCTTCCCTCCTCCCTTCCTCTATCCCTATTTCACTCTACCCCCTCCCCCAGCTCCCTCATGGTTCCGCCTCCTTCTTCTACCACCCATTGTTTTCAGGGCTATGATGTCAATGCTTCCCCTCCCCCACCCCTTTGTCTTTCAAATTACTGGTCTATCAACTGACGCTACAAGCATTCTTCAAATCCTTCCCCATCTTTCATTCTTCAGTCCTGACGAAGGATTCCGGCCCGAAACGTCGACTCATCGTTTCTAACTGATGCTGCCCTACCTGCTGAGTTCATCCAGCGTGGTGAAGGTGTTGCTTTGATCACAGCATCTGCAGATTATTTTGCGTTTACATAATAAGAGAGACTGGAAGCCACAGTATATATAAAAAATAAATTAAATAAGTAGTGCAAAAATAAAGGAAAAGTACTGAGGAAGTGTTCATGGATTCATTCATTGTCCATTTAGAAATCCGATGGTGGAAGCAAAGAAGCAGTTCCTGAAACTTTGAGTGTGTGTTTTCAGGCTCCCGTACCTCCTCCTTGATGGTCGCAATGCCAAGAGGTTTCAAAAGTTTCAAAGGTTTCAAAGGTACATTTGATGTCAGAGAAATGTATACAATATACGTCCTGAAATGCTTTTTCTTCACAGCCATCCACGAAAACAGGGGAGGGCCCCAAAGAACGGATGACAGTTACATGTTAAAACCCCAAAGTCCCTCCTCCCAGCTTCTCTCCCTCCCGCACGTAAGCGGCAGCAAGCAACAATCCCTCCTCCCCCCCGTGGCAAAAAAAGCATTGTCACCTGCTACCAGGCACTCAAGTTTGAGCAAGGCAAAAGCAAAGACACAGACTTGCAGCACTCCAAGGATAATGGCATTGGACATACCACAGGCTCTCTCTCTCTCTCCCTAATAAGGGAGAAAGAGATGTCTCTGTTTCACAGCGAGAGGGGAGGCATTTCAAACAACTTGCTGGTTTGTAATGCTAAGAGTCCGATGCATGGCTTCTTCTGAACTCTGTGCCAAAAGATCTCAGGTCTCTGGGCACACAGCCAGAGATCTTCCATCTCCAACAACACACCGATCTCCTGCAGAGGCACCGACCTCCAATCTCCTCATCTCCAGAGCCATGAGATCCCGGGCCTCCGAGGGCGAGCAGAGCTCTTAGGCTGTGCCCTTGACGTGCAGAACAATGGACAGTTGTGAAACCCCGAGAGCTGGTCCCATTCCCGCAAAGAACTGTAGTCAGCGTGTAACTCCAGGTCAGGGTCTTCAAAAGAAGCCTGAAAGGGAACAATAGAGATACTAAAGGTGGAAATAGAGCTGTTTCTAAACATGCAGGCAAAGGAGTTGCCATTAGATGCCACTAACCCTCCCAAGAGGGCATGTCCTGGGTGATGAAGGACTTTAATGATAGATGTCGCCTTTTTGAGGCTTCACTTTTTTAAGTTGTCCTGGGGAGGCTAGTGACCATGATGGAACTGGCTGAGTTTACATCTTTTTTTTAGATTATGAAGACATGCAGTCCTCTTTTATTGTCATTTAGTAACGCATGCACTAAGAAATGATACAATGTTCCTCCGGTGTGATATCACAAAACACAAGGCAGATCAAGACTGAAAAAAACTAACAAAAACCACATAATTATAACATATAGTTACAACAGTGCAACAATACCATAACTTGATGAATAGTCCATGAGCACAGTAAAAGTTCAAAGTCTCTCAAATGTCCCACATTTCACGCAGACGGGAGAAGGAAGAAAAACTCTCCCTGCCATGCCCGACCACAGTCCGACTCTGAGTCGTCTGAAAACTTCGAGCCTCCGATCAGCCCTCCGACACCGAGTACCGAGCGCCATCTCTATCCGAACACTTTGACCTCAGCCTCGGTCACCAACAGCAGACAAAGCCGGGGATTTTGAGGCCTTCCCTCCAGAAGATTCTCGATCGTGCAGTAACAACAGCAGCGAACGGGCATTTCAGAAATTTCTCCAGATGTTCCTCTGTGCTTTCATGTCTGTCTCCATCAAATCAGAATTGTCCACGGCCCCTATTTCTGGAGCTTTTTCCAATCCTGTGCAGCAGCTCCCCTTCCCCCCATACCAGATGGTGATGCAACTGGTTAGAATGTTCTCCACGGTACACCTGTCGAAATTCCCAGTGTCTTTGATAAAATACCAATTCTCCCCAAGCTCTTAATGAAATATAGGTGCTATTGTGCCTTCTCTGTAATTGCATCAATATGTTGGGTCCAGGATAGATCCTCAGAGAAGTTCACACCCAAGAATTTGAAACTGATCACCCTCGCCACTTCTCATCGCTCAATGAGAGTTGGTGTGTGTTCCCTTCCTGAAGTCCACGATCATTCCTTGGTCTTACTGTCGAGTGCAAGGTTGTTGTGCGACACCACTCAACCAGCTGATCTCTAGTTCACTCCCAAACGTCTCCTGGTCACCATTTGAAATTCTGCCAACAATAGTTGTGCCGTCGGCAAATTTACGGACAGCGTTTGACCCGTGCCCGGTCGTGCAGTCATGGGTGTAGAGAGAATAAAGCGGTGGGCTAAGCAGAAATCCATGCGGTGCACCACTTCTACGGTTTAACAAAACTATGACTACTCTGATCACTTTGCATTGGAATGGACTTTTTTTGTTCTAGTGTTTTTTTCTTGTAAAATTTGTGCATAATTTATGTTCAGTTTATGTTTTTCTTGAGAATGCCGCTTATGTGATGCTGTGTGTGTGTGCTCTTCATTGTACCTGTGCAAACAAGTACTTGTGCATACGACAATAAACGTGATTTCGATTTGGCGCTCACTGCAATATTACCAGCGTCATCCATATAAAGCACCAATGTGTCACAACTCCAGAGGTTTAAGTGACATTGAAGAGGCCAACACTTTGCGCATCAGTAAATTTACACTACTCTTGGGTTCTCGGTGATATTCCACCCTCTGTTAACATCGCCGAGTACAAAGCACTTGAGTTTTTAGGGTCTTGCGGTCACCAGTGTTTGCCTCTCTACTCCAGCTGATGGAGTCATTACCTCTCAGCTAATGTGACCCGGGTTCCATCCTGCACCTCAGCTTCTGTCTGTGTGGTATCTGTGTGCGCTCTCTGTGACTGTGTGTGCTTCCCCTGGGTGTTCAGAGTTTTATATCTATTTTATAGGCATCCGTTAGTCTCGTGAGACCATGGATTTGCGTCTTGGAAGGTCTCCAGGGCGCAGGCCTGGGCAAGGTTGTATGGAAGACCAACAGTTGCCCATGCTGCAAGTCTCCCCTCTCCACGCCACTGATGTTGTTCAAGGGAAGGGCACTAGTAGCCATACAGCTTGGCACCAGTGTCATCGCAGAGCAATGCGTGATTAAGTGCCTTGCTCAAGGACAGAACACGCTGCCTCAGCCAAGGCTCGATCTAGCGACCTTCAGATCACTAGACGAACACCTTAACCATTTGGCCATGCGCAATTGGCAGGACTTTCATATGATGAAAGACTGGATCGACTAGGCTTATACTCTCTGGAATTTAGAAGATTGAGGGGGGGGATCTGATTGAAACCTATAAAATCCTAAAGGGATTGGACAGGCTAGATGCAGGAAGACTGTTCCCGATGTTGGGGAAGTCCAGAACGAGGAGTCACAGTTTGAGGATAAAGGGGAAGTCTTTTAGGACCGGGATGAGGAAAAACTTCTTCACACAGAGAGTGGTGAATCTGTGGAATTCTCTGCCACAGGAAATAGTTGAGGCCAGTTCATTGGCTATATTTAAGAGGGAGTTAGATATGGCCCTTGTGGCTAAAGGGATCAGGGGGTATGGAGAGAAGGCAGGTACAGGGTTCTGAGTTGGATGATCAGCCATGATCGTACTGAATGGCGGTGCAGGCTCAAAGGGCCGAATAGCCTACTCCTGCACCTATTTTCTATGTTTCTATGTTTCTATGTAACAATGTGTTCAGAGTACATGGACGGTATACAGCCTGAAATTCGTCCTCTTCACGGACATCCACGAAACAAGGAAACCCCATAGAATAATTGAAACACTGGAACTCTGGTGTTCATTCCTCCCCCTTTGCACAAGCAGAAGAAAAGGCATCCACCCCCCCCTTTCACCCCCACCCATGTCAGCAAAAGCACCAAACCCCACCACTCCGTGAGCTGCAGCAGAAGCATCTAAGAGTCTACTGATCCCAGAGTCCATCAGAGCTACAGTCCACAAACCAGCACCTCAGAATCTCCGACAGTCTCTCTCTCTCCAGCAAGGCAGACAGAGTTCACTCCTGTAACAATGGGAGCAGAGATACGCAACTCACTATTCTGATGTTACAGTCTTTGGCATTGGTTCTCCAAATCCACTTTGCACTAAAGATCTGCGGAACAGAGAGTTGCTGGTCTCCGGTCTCGTCGCCGCAGGAGCGATCTCCCTCGATGGAGAGAGAGAGCCTGTTGAGATACTGAGGTGCTGGTTTCTGAACCGTGGTTTTTGATGGACTCCGGATCAAGGTCTCTTTGGGAGGCTTTTGCTAATTCTTGCATGGTGGAGGGGTGGGGGTCGGTGCTTCTACTGATTGTGCAATGGGATTCTGATGTTTCTATCATTCATTTCATCAGGTTTCTTGTTTCATGGATGTCTGTGAAGAGTGAGAATTTCAGGGTGTATACTGTATACATTCCCTGATATTAAATTGAACCATCTGAATGATTTGAATTTTGAAAATATGCAGAAAAGATTCTGCAGGTGCTAAAAATGATGCTGGCACCAAAATGAACTTTTTATTTGTTCCAATAGCAGGCTCGACATAACATTGTGGGCTGAAGTGCCTATTCCTGTGCTCTACTGCACTATGTTCTTTCAATAGAATTCTTTCCTCTAAAACTTGTATGTAGTTTCTGGTGATGACTTTCTTGTGAACGCTCCTTATCTGATGCTATGTACCTGTGACCCTGCTGCAAGTCAATTTTTCATGGCACCTGTGCATGCAAGTACTTGCGCAGACAACAATAAATTCGACTTTGACTTTGAAGCGGGGATGCAGTTAAATGGTGACTCAGTCAGCAAAGCCTTCAGTGAATGCATTAAAAAATCTGGAGATGGACGGCTGATGGTCGGTGTGCTTGGCTCTGGGGCTCTAACCACAGTCAGTGTGCTTCAGATTAATCTAACAGACTTGAAGCAAAGCCCCTGTGTGACATTAGGACCTCCTGCCTGGTTGTCATCTGCCTCTCTCTCAGTGCCATGACTATGAGTTTGGCATCATACATTATTGACGACCTTTGCTGAGATATGGGACAATGATAGACTATTGCTATATTGGGACCCTCTGGCCTGTTGCTATGATGAAACACACAGTTTCTCTGGGAGACTGGTATTGATATTGGTTTACTTTGTCGTGTGTACTTGCAGTTCTGCAAGCTATCCATACCGATCATTTCAAAACATTAGTGCTTTGAGATAGTACAAAGAACGCAGAACATCGTATTACAGTAAAACTTACAGAGAAAATGCTGTGCATTATTCAAAAAGGTGGAAGGGCAATGACAAGGTAGATTGTGAGGCCAAGAGTTCACCTTCATCATTATACAAGAGGTCTGTTCAAGAGTCTTCAAATGGTTGTCCTTGAGCCTGATTGTGCATGTGTTCCTGCTTTTGTATCTCTGCCTGATGGAAGTGGAGAGAAGAAACAATATCCAGGGTGGGTCTTTGATTATGCTGGCTGGTACTAATTCTACGTAGTTTTGCTTTGCTGTGTTCAGCGTGTTCTCCAGTGTCTGAGATCAAGGAGCCAAACAAACTCAAGAATCTGCAGATGCCGAAAATCTGAAATAATAATGGAAACCGGTGGAGACACTGAGCAAGTCGGGTGGCATCTCTGGAGGGAAAACCGTTCGTGTTTCAGGTCTGGGAAGGAGCCGAAGACTTTGCTCCATTTCCATTGACAAGGAGTGAAGCAGCAGATCCGAGGTGGCAGAGCTTGGGCGCGAGAGCGAGGAACGAGCCAACGATTGACCAGTTTGAGCACTGGGCCAGATTGGAAGGGCTGGGTGTAGGCAAATCGAGGTAGCGGGGCCCGGCTCTGAGAGCGAGAAATGACTGATTTAAGTGCCGGGCCAGATCGGAAAGGTCAGGGTTGTCAGGGCCAGAGGTGAGAGATGGGCTTGCTGCTCGTAATGTTTACTCACCCCTGCGCTGAACTGTGCCTGCAGTGATGATTGGCTCTGTGGCTGTTAAATCACCTTCGTGAACTTCAGTTCTGAGTGTTATTTGTTCATGTTATTTCGCGTTTACATAATAAAGAACTTCATTTCCCAGTGAGCAATGCAGACAGGTCACCGCGGAACTGGAAGTGATGCTGGTGAGCTGGTCATACATGCTCAGAGTGTGGAGCCAATGGCGTTCTGTAAATAAATTGTATTAGCGTTTACTCATGTTAAGTTTGTCTTTATTAAGAACAAACATTACATGGGGTCAGAGGTTGGCATGAGCTTTATCCATTCGGCCCAACATGGCTGATTTATTATCCCTTTCGATCCCGTTTCCCCGTAACCTTTGGGGCCCTGACTAATCATGAGCCTGTCAACCTCTGTTTTCAATGTACTCAATGACATGGCCTCCACAGCCATCTGTGGCAATGAATTCCATGGAATCTATGGCTAAGGAAATTTCTCCTCATCTCTATTCTAACTGGATGGCCCTCTATTCTGAGTCTGTGCCCTCTTGTCCTAGGCCTAACCACAATAGGAACTACTTTCCTCCACAACCACTCTACCCAGGCCATTCAATATTCCATAAGTTTCAATGAAATCCCCCCTTTCTTCTAAACTCCAGCGAGTACAAGCCCAGAGTCGTCAAACGCTCCCCATGAAGTAACCCTTTAATTCCAAAAATCATTCTCATGAGCCTCCTCTCCAATGCCAGCAGACCTTTTTCTAGATAAGGGGCCCAAAGCTGCTCACAATATCCCAAGTGCAGTCTGACCAACAACTTCTAAAGCCTCAGCACTGCATTCTTGCTCTTATACTCCAATCCCCTTGAAGTGCATACTAACTTTGCGTTGATCTTCCCTATCACCAACTCAACCTTTATACTTCATACTTTATTGTTGCCAAACAACTGATACTAGAACGTACAATCTTCACAGCGATATTTGATTCTGTGCTTCCCACTCCCTGGATTACAAATTGACAGTAAATATTAAAAATTTTAATTATAAATCATAAATAGAAAATAGAAAATGGAAAGTAAGGTAGTGCAAAAAAACCGAGATGCAGGTCCGGATATTTGGAGGGTACGGCCCAGATCCGGGTCAGGATCTGTTCAGCAGTCTTATCACAGTTGGAAAGAAGCTGTTCCCAAATCTGGCCGTACGATTCTTCAAGTTCCTGAGCCTTCTCCCGGAGGGAAGAGGGACGAAAAGTGTGTTGGCTGGGTGGGTCATGTCCTTGATTATCCTGGCAGCACTGCTCCGACAGCGTGCAGTGTAAAGTGAGTCCACGGACGGAAGATTGGTTTGTGTGATGTGCTGCGCCGTGTTCACGATCTTCTGCAGCTTCTTTCGGTCTTGGACAGGACAGCTTCCATACCAGGTTGTGATGCACCCTAGAAGAATGCTTTCTATGGTGCATCTATAAAAATTAGTGAGGGTTTTAGGGGACAGGCCAAATTTCTTTAGTTTTCTCAGGAAGTAAAGGCGCTGATGGGCCTTCTTGGCAGTGGACTCTGCTTGGTTGGACTCAGTCAGGTCATTTGTGATATTGACCCCGAGGAACTTGAAGCTTTTGACCTGTTCCACTTGCGCACCACCAATGTAAATTGCAAGTTAACATTTAGGAAATTCTGCACAAGGACCCCCAAGTTCCTTTGCACCGCTGTGTCTCCACTTTTCTCTCTGTTTAGAAAAGAGTCTAGGCCTTTATTTCTTCTTCCAAAGTGAATGACCATACACTTCCCTACGCTACACAGAATTCCACCTGCCACTTCTTTACCCATTCTCCAGACCTGCGGAAGTCTTGTCCTTCTGTAGATTCCCTGTTTTTCAACACTACCTGCCCCTCCAACTCCCTTCATATCCTCCACAAACTTGGCCGCAAAGCCTCTCCACATTCACTATGTCCAGGGCTTCCAGTATCTGGTAGGTTTCTATAACATCCCCCATACCTTGTCCTTCTCAATTCCATCAAGTGCAGGCCCAGGGCCATCGTACTCTCCTGATATGCTAACACACCTGAGAATGAAAGTGTGTTTGTGTATACAGCACATACGTGGCTATGGAGGTGTCTGAGTGTATATGCAAGTGCACATTTGTCTGTCTCTCTGTCTGTGTCTTTGTGTAACCACATTCAAGCGTGCACATTTACTTATTCATTGAGGTACAACGAAGAATAGGCCCTTCTGGCTCTTTGAGACACGACGCCCAGCAATCCCCAATTTAATCTGAGCCTAACCTTGGGACAATTTACAATGACTAATTAACCTACCAATTCAAACACGAGGAAATCTGCAGATGCTGGAACTTCAAGCAACACACATAAAAAATGCTGGTGAACGCAGCAGGCCAGGCAGCATCTCTAGGAAGAGGTACAGTCGACGTTTCGGGCTGAGACCCTTCGTCAGGACTAACTGAAAGAAGAGATAGTAAGAGATTTGAAAGTGGGAGGGGGAGGGGGAGATCCAAATTGATAGAAGAAGACAGGAGGGGGAGGGATGGAGCCAAGAGCTGGACAGGTGATTGGCAAAGGGGATACGAGAGGATCATGGGACAGGAGGCCCAGGGAGAAGGAAAAGGGGGAGGGGGGAAGCCCAGAGGATGGGGAAGGGGTATAGTGAGAGGGACAGAGGGAGAAAAAGGAGAGAGAGAGAAATAAAACATAATAATAATAATAATAATAATAAAATAAATAACGGTTGGGGTACGAGGGGGAGGTGGGGCATTAACGGAAGTTTGAGAAGTCAATGTTCATGCCATCAGGTTGGAGGCTACCCAGACAGAATATAAGGTGTTGTTCCTCCAACCTGAGTGTGGCTTCATCTTTACAGTAGAGAAGGCCGTGGATAGACATGTCAGAATGGGAATGGGACGTGGAATTAAAATGTGTGGCCACTGGGAGATCCTGCTTTCTCTGGCGGACAGAGCGTAGGTCCTTGGATTCTGGGAGGAAACTGGACTACCCAGAGGAAACCGACATGGTCACAGGGAGAATGTACACACTCTTTACAGGCAGCGATGGGAATTGAACCCGGGTCACTGGTACAGTAAATCATTGTTCTAACCACGATGCTACTGCGCCCGTATGTCTGTGAGTCTCTGTCTGTGTGTGCACCGGCACATGGGTCTGCGTGTGTGTGTGTGTGTGTGTGTGTATGTGTGTGTGTGTGTGTGCTTACACAAGGCAGTTATGCAGGCACGATGGTAGAAATTTCAATATTAACATAGAAGGAACACACACAAGGAAGTTGGAGCAACATAAGACCTCGATTAGTTCCACTCAAGGACTCTTCTAGATCTCCGTACTGCCTGGGAGGGACAGGAAAGGGAAACTGTGATCTTGTTCCTCTGTCTTATCTGGAAAGGGTTAAGTGCTGTGGAACAGCAGGAGCCAACAGACCTGCACTCTGCTTCACCCCCCTTCAAACAGTAGTCAATAAGAAATTCATGAAGCGCAGTTTAACGTGTGTCTATTTGCTCACATTGCCTCCCCTGTGAGTAGTGTCTTTTACCGATGACCCAGCTACCCAGCTGACTGAAAGCGGCCGGGAGAAAGAAGCATTAGATCACAAACCGAGGCAACGTGCTGGAGTCGAAAGCAGCTTGCCAGTCAGTCTGCATTCTCATCAGGGTGCTCGGGCAGAGGGAGCTGACGTGGCGCCCCTCCCCTGTGTCAAGCAGAAGTCATTGTGACCACCAGGCCAGCCTCATTCAGGAGTTTCTGAAAGGCCTGGTCTTTGATGAGAAGCCCCAGCTTTTTGCTGTAATGACATTGCTAGCTGCATTTTGCTGAGTTGCCACTATACAATGCTGTCACTAACCCAGTTCTCCACAGGCATCCTGCCCCCTTTTATCTCCATTCCCTTTCCGTTCAGTCATCTCTCCGGCTGTCACTCGGCATTAATCAGTTACGTGAAGTGACTGGGAAAGCTGGGCTTGTCCTCCTCCGAGCTGAGAAGGTTAAGGGGAGATTTAAGAGAGGAGCACAAAAAGTATGCAGGCTTCTGATAAGACCAAGTGAGGAGGAACAGCTCCCAGTGGCAGGACGGTAAGGAGGCCCGGCTGACAAGCAAGGGAAGAGGGGAGGGGAATTTCTTCACGGTCGGAGTTCCGGCAGTCCGCTATTCACTGCCTGAAAGTGTGAGGGAAGCAGGTTCGGTGATCATTTTTATTAGGAATTCAGACAAGGGATAATCATAGAGGATAGTTATAGATCCATACATCATGGAAACAGGTACCGAAAACATTTGGCTTGGCCTTTCAAAGAGGTATCATGGAATAACTGACCTGAATACCCCTTGTCTGTGTCCAGCACCAACACATTTGACTACCACATTCATCCAGTTCCTCTCTGAATGTTGTTTTTCCTCCTTTATTTCTTTCCAAAGCCCTTCATGTTGTCCCTATGCACACTTGACTGCCATATTCCTGTTCCACACACCACCCTCGGATCTACACAACTGTAGGTCAGTCTGTAGCTTTGGTACTCCAAAGCCCACATGTTCCCTGCTTCCCAGTAGGACCCAGATTGTGATCCTGTCCCCTCCTGACCCCAAGACGTTCTGATGCAATAGCTTTCAGAATGAAAGTAAGTCTGCAGACACATAGTAGTCCATAGTAGTCCATTGTAGAAACATAATAGACACATAGTAGACACACAGTAGACACATAATAGACACATAGTAGACACATAGTAGTCTATAGTAGACACATAGTAGTCTGTAGTAGACACATAGTAGTCCATAGTAGACACATAGTAGACACATAGTAGACACATAGTAGTCCGTAGTAGACACATAGTAGACACACAATAGACACATAGTAGACACATAATAGTCCATAGTAGACACATAGTAGTCTGTAGTAGACACATAGTAGTCCATAGTAGACACATAGTAAACACATAGTAGACACATAGTAGATACATAGTAGACACATGGTAGACACATAGTAGTCCATAGTAGACATATTGTAGACACATAGTAGTCCATAGTAAACACATAGTAGACACATAGTAGACACAGACACATAGTAGTCCGTAGCAGGAGCAGGCCCACAGCCTCAGCCTCACTGCAGCGAGGAGCAGAGCAAATATCACAGAGCATCAAGCAGAACCAGCCCAACTCTCGCCTCCGGTCCTGACACACTGCCATTTTAATCCACCAGGCCCGGCATTTAAACCTTCCAAACATTGGTTTAAGGTGGAGTGTGACAGCTTACTGGTAGTTTGAAAGGCACGAAGTACAACTAAAACCATTACTGAAGTAAATTGCACTACAGGAGAAGGTCGTGATGGACACAGTGGGGTGGTTCCCTGAGCAGACTGTCCAGTTCAACTGGCAAAATGCCTCATCACCAGACCCCACCAACAGGCACCAAGACCTCGCCTGAGAGGAGTCCTCCCAGTCAGATCCCTCCTGTATGCCCGGAACATTGTCTCCACATCCGGCTGCCCACGGGAGGACTGCAGTGAGGAGGAGTTTGTGACCCACCTCTTTGCACACTGTGGGTTCGCGGAGAAGGTGTGGAGGAGGAGGGAAGGGTTAGTGTCACGCTTCATCCCCAGCAGCTGCGTAACAGAGGACTCCCTGATCTACAAGCTGTTCCCGGGGACGCAT
The DNA here is from genome assembly GCF_963921235.1 of Mobula hypostoma. Taxonomy (NCBI): domain Eukaryota; kingdom Metazoa; phylum Chordata; class Chondrichthyes; order Myliobatiformes; family Myliobatidae; genus Mobula; species Mobula hypostoma. Next base: position 11,141,262 of record NC_086125.1, on the reverse strand, counting down.
GCTAAGACCAACATCTGGTGCTGCTGGCAGATCATCAACTCAGTGAAAGACGCTCTTTGGTCGGCCCGAAACTTGATGGTCTACCAGCACATGGAGATGTCCGTGGCAGAATGCTGCCCACTGGCACATTCTCAGCTGCAGGAGTACGTGCTGAGGGACGCGCTGAAACTCGGTGCAGCCAGCGCAAGGGGTCAGGTGGCGGGAAGTATACCCCTCAACAATAGTGGGTAAAGATGAACCAACAGAGTGCCACGTGAGTGGCTGAAAGTGTGGAAATGTATAGAATGTAGTGGAAACTTCTGTAAAAGATTGGGAGTTGTTGAATGGTTTATTGTAAATAATTTTATTTTTGAATAAAGTATGTTTTGTTAAAAAAAACTGTGGTAAACTATCACGGCAAACAATGAAGAGACGAGGAAGGCGAAGCGAATTTGAGAGATGAACCATGCTGGTGCGTTGCAAAATGGACACAGATGGAGTTGGAGTGTGTGATTCAGAGAGGAGGAGTCAAGGCAGAGGAGCTTCGACGCCTGTTCATCTGGCCCGCCTGTGAGGTTGGAGGCGTGGAGATCTAGGCACAGAGCGAGGCAGTGAGCAGCATGGTCTCACCTTGGAGCCTTTCGCTGCAGCAGTGCCCGGTCCTAATGCAAGGTATGATCAGCTGCTTCAGCAACTTAAACGCCAGCCTAGACAGGCTGTCAGGATTGGAGACAAGAGTTGGGACGTTTTCTCCCCTGCGATGTTCACTCCTCCCTCCATGGCACCGAGGCTGAGACCGCCGCAGCCACTGTGCCACACATCTGTGAGCTGACGGCGATTTTCCCTGCTGATATGATGAACTGATTCCGAGGCTCTTGGCCTACTCCGGGCTGCTCCGAGAATTCGGATCTAAGGACTCCATTTAGTTCGGAATGCTGTTGCACACTTCTATTTTTTGCATGATTTGTGTTTTTTTTCTTTCTTTCCTAGCAATCAGGTGTTAATCTTGTTTTTAGGGTTCCTTAGGGTGCTTTGTGGCTGTCTGAGGGCAGACAAATCTCAAGGTTGTATAATTTATACATTCTTTGATGATAAATGTACTTTGAAACTTTGAAAGTACTTAGAGTCATTCATCACTCTAAAACCCAGGCCCTATTGCATCGATACACTGTGGGCCTGGACCCCGCCACCCCGTTCTGACCCGTAGACAGCCTTTCCAAATCGGCCTGGCACCTCAATCAATCAGACCTCACTCTCCATTTAGGGGGAATGGGCTCAGAACCTCCTCTGCCCCGACTTTTCTCCGCTTCACGCGGCCCAACTCCGACTCGACCATGCCTCGACCTCGCCTCGGCCACTTCTCCTCAAACACACCTCAAACCCCAGTCCAACTCTGCATCGCAGCCGCATGCCTCGGCCTTCGAGTCGGCCTCGCCTTCGTCGCTTCGTCATTGTTTGCTGTGATCACTTACCATAATTGTTTTAACAGAAAAAGTGTTATTAATAAAGTACTTCATTGCATTTCTTGCTTTGGGAACCACCAGTAAGTTGTTGTCCATCTTCAGCAGTGCTTTCTTCAAAACTATCATTCTTACATCTCTTCAGACGGTGTGTTCCACATTTCAACCACCCAATGAAGCCGAAGGTCTATAAGCCTGTTTCCATCCAGGGGGTCAGTGTGGACATGGTGGAGGATTACAGATACCTGGGGAGATGAATTGACAATAAACTGGACTGGTCAAAGAACACTGAGGCTGTCTACAAGAAGGGTCAGAGCCGTCTCTATTTCCTGAGGAGACTGAGGTCCTTTAACATCTGCCGGACGATGCTGAGGATGTTCTATGAGTCTGTGGTGGCCAGTGCTATCATGTTTGCAGTTGTGTGCTGGGGCAGCAGGCAGAGGGTAGCAGACACCAACAGAATCAACAAACTCATTCATAAGGCCAGTGATGTTGTGGGGATGGAACTGGACTCTCTGACGGTGGTGACTGAAAAGAGGATGCTGTCCAAGTTGCATGCCATCTTGGACAATGTCTCCCATCCACTACATAATGTACTGGGTGGGCACAGGAGTACATTCAGCCAGAGACTCATTCCACCGAGATGCAGCACAGAGCATCATAGGAAGTAATTCCTGCCTGTGGCCATCGAACTTTACAACTCCTCCCTTGGAGGGGCAGACACCCTGAGCCAATAGGCTGGTCCTGGACTTATTTCCCGGCATAATTTACATATTACTATTTAATTATTTATGGTTTTATTACTATTTAATTATTTATAGTGCAACTGTAACGAAAACCAATTTCCCTCAGGATCAGTAAAGTATGACTATGACTATGACTATTATTAGTGGCGGCAGCTTTAAATTCTTTGTTGCTATAATATCAGAAGATGTGTCCTCAGATCAGCCTGTAAGTGCCATCACAAGGAAGGCACGACAGCACCTCCAATTTCTTAGAAGTTTGCACAAATTTGGCATGTCACCTAAACTTTTGGTAAACTTGCAAAGGTGCAGAGAGGAACATATCCTAACTGGCTGTATCACAAACCGGTATGGAAACAGCAATGCCCAGGAATGGAAAGGTTTACAGAGAGTGGTAGATACAGTCCAGTCCACTGCAGGCAAGGCCCTCCCTACCAATAAGCACATTCGCAAGGAGCAACAAGAAAGCAGCATCCTTCATCAGGGATTGCTACCATCTAGGTCATGCTCTCTTCTTGCTACTACCATTGAGAAGAAGGTACAGGAACATTAGGCCCCATACCGCCAGCCACCAGGTTCAGGAACAGCTATTACCCTACAGCTGTCAGACTCCTGAACTGGCATGGATAACTTCAGTCATTACCACTGTGAACAATACTCATATGTATACCTGCTTGTTAATGCAAATATGAGCAGCAATCATGTGGCAGCGACTAAATGCATGAAAGCATGCAGACAAGGTCAAGATGTTCAGTTGTTGTTCAGGCCAAACATCAGAACGGGAAAGAAATGTGATCTAAGTGACTTTAACCATGTTGGTGCCAGATGGGGTGGTTTGAGTATCTCGGAAACTGTCGATCACCTGGGATTCTCACACCCATCAATGTCTAGAGAAGAGGTTCCCAACCGTTTTTATGCCATGGAACAATACCATTAAGCAAGGGGCCTGTGGAACCCAGGTTGAGAACTCCTGCTCTAGAGTTTACAGAGAATACTGTGAAAAACAAAATGTTGTCCAATGAGTGGCAGTTTCACGGGTGAAGACATTTTATTAATGAGAGAGGTCAGGGGAGAACGGCTAGACCTGTTCAAGCTGACAGGAAGCTGATAGTAACTGTAATAACAATACGTTACAAAAGAGGTGTGCAAAAGAGCTTCACTGAATGCACAACACGTCAAACGAGTAGCATGGGCTACAGCTACAGAAGACCATAAACGCCTCCTGTTCCTACTGAAGAGGCCACTGGTGTACTGTATATTATGCTGCATTCTTTGCCAACCTTCTTCACTGTCCACAATTCCACCAACCAACAAACTTACTGACCTACGCATACTCATTTTCATCATAGCCAATCACCACGAACAACTGAGGTCCCAGCGCCACTCCCTGTGGAAGACCACTGTTCATGGATCATCTGCAGAACAACATCCTTGCACCACCATCACTCTTTCCTAGGGACAAGCAAATTCTAAATCCAATCTACCACGTCACATGGATCTCAAACATCTTAAAAATCTGGAACAGCCAACCATGAAGGACTCTGTCAAATGCCTTATGAAAATCTATGTAGACACCATCTACTGCCCTACACTCATCTATCACCTCTCTCAACTCCTTAGAATGGGATGATTTGGAACTTGGCATTGAGGTTAAAGGTTAGCTTTGATTTTATGGAGTGGAAAATCTGACACAATGGGTCAAAGTGAGCTGCTTCTGTCTCTTATCATCTTAAGTTTGGTTTATTTAATATTTCAGCATCAGTTTTTGGAGTTACAACACATGACATTAAGACCATTTGAAATGCAACAGGTTTTGCTAACGGGATCTTTCCATTCCAGATGCCACTGGGTTAAAATCAGAGGCTGGAGAGGCAGGGAGAGGATGGAACTGAGGATGGGATGGGGGGTCCTGCTGACCCTGAGGTGAGATGATTACACACCGTTAGCCTTTTCATTATCAGGCCTCAGGCCTAAGATCTGTGGAGAAAGCTCATAAGAGAGGGCACTGTTCCATAGGATGCCCACGGCAAAACTTTATCAGAATAAAAATTAGAGGGAACTAATTTTTTGACACGTAGAAGTAATGTACAGGAACCAAGGTTTTATTCATCCATTGATCACTTCCTTCATTGATGTATTCCTTGTTGGGCTGTAAATTAATTATAAAGAAGTGATTTTTTTTAACCAGCTTTCTGTCAGTAATTAACTGATTGGTGTTGTGCAAGTTGTTGGTCACATCATTTCCACGGACTACGACGGGAGTTACATCACTATCAGAAGGATACTACAACAGAGAGTGCCAGGTCCCGCTGCCCAGGGGAATGACTACAAAGCAGAAAGGGAGAATGCTCTTCAACAGTGGGCCCAAAATGGCCAACAGACACAAACATTTGGAGGAACGCAACAAGTCAGGCAGTGGAGAGAAAGAAACCGCCAATGCTTTAGGCCAAGACCTTTCATCAGGTTTGTCCAAAATGGAGTCACGTGCACTATTTAAGAGCATGAATCTGGTGTTGGTGGTTTTCCTAATCCATTCCCTCAACCTTATGGTGAGAGATTTGTGTTCTGTTTCCTCATACTGACTTGAGCAGACAAACTATTGTGCTGCAAGGATGCTCTGCCCTGTTAAAGATACCCAGACCTCGGGGAGGTCTTATATCAAAGATGGGGATATGAATTGACAATAAACTGGACTGGTCAAAGAACACTGAGGCTGCCTACAAGAGGGGTCAGAGCCGTCTCTATTTCCTGAGGGGACTGAGGTCCTTTAACATCTGCTGGATGATGCTGAGGATGTTCTACGAGTCTGTGGTGGCCAGTGCGATCATGCTTGCTGTTGTATGCTGGGGCAGCAGGCTGAGGGTAGCAGACACCAACAGAATCAACAAACTCATTCGTAAGGCCAGTGATGTGGGGATGGAACTGGACTCTCTCGCGGTGGTGTCTGAAAAGAGGATGCTGTCCAAGTTGCATGCCATCTTGGACAATGTCTCCCATCCACTACATAATGTACTGGGTGTGCACAGGAGTACATTCAGCCAGAGACTCATTCCACCGAGATGCAACACAGAGCGTCATAGGAAGTAATTCCTGCCTGTGGCCATCGAACTTTACAACTCCTCCCTTGGAGGGGCAGGCACCCTGAGCCAATAGGCTGGTCCTGGACTTATTTCCTGGCATAATTTACATATTACTGTTTAACGATATATGGTTTTATTACTATTTAATTACTTATGGTGCTACTGTAACAAAAACCAATTTCCCCCGGGATCAATAAAGTATGACTGACTATGACTAGGAAACCACCTGAAACAATACAGCTACAGGAGTGCTCAGAGATGAAGTTGTTATGGTATGCACCCAACCACACCAGCTTCCAGGATTTCGACACTCCAATTTTCCGGCGTATGGACAGCGTCACTATCCATTGATCCATAGATTTAAAGATTCAGGCCTGCTCCACTAATTGGTGGCCATGGTTTTAGCACCAGGATTTTAATATTTAAAGAGCACTTGAACTCAGCTCAACCTCAGTTCCGATGTTGTTGTTGTTCGTCCATCGTTGACGTCGAAGAGGACCTCGACACCAGATGGTGTCGAGACTAGAGCGTGATTTGGATTTAAGTGAGGGAGAGTTGCGCAGCGTCAGCCTCACTCTCTCTTCCCAATTCCCATCTGGATCCAGTGGCAAGACAGAGTCTAGATGGCTGGAGATGGGACTAGGCGCAGTGGATGACCAGGACGCCTTCTGTGCCTTGTCCTGCTCTACATGTTCCACGACGCTTGCAGAGACCGCCTTCTTGACCGTTGGACCTTCCATTGGTCTCGTCCGCTCAATCCGCCGGAGTCTGTCTTCACATGTTGGGAAAGACAACTCCCTATCTCACCGAGGGTTTGAGACCCGTCGGCTACCCTCACCTGGTTTAGCCGGCTTGTCGAAGCCGTTGCCCGGGGTGTGGCCGCTGTCGCATGCAAACAGCTACAGGGAGCCACAGGTGAGAGCTGAGTGCCAGGTGGGGACCAAAGGTGGACAAACCACCCTGAAAAGGACGCGACATGTACCCCCACCAGAGGTGCTACCCCTCCCGGACACCCCATATACCCCATAGCTGGCCCCCAAGCCTCAGGCCTGAGCCTCGCTAGGTCATAGCTTCTAACACTGCTGATTTTTGGGCATGAACTTTCCAAGAGTTCAGCCCTACCACTTGGCCCTCAGGCCTCAGCATTCTAGACAGCACTGTGGGACTGCCGAGCTTCCCTGAACATCAATCCTGGAAATAGAGATGAATAAAATAGAATCAGAGATTTTCCATAGGTCAATATGAGTGGATAAAATGACCTAGAGCTCTAGACAGCACATATGCCACCACCTCTTACCCCACCTCAAATTTTAGCCCATTGACAAATGGTCAGCATGGACCAGCTGAGCCAGAGTCTGCTTCTGTGGTCTATAATTCTAGGACAACAGTTCAGAGACCGCCCCACAGTTGTGAGTTGTGGCCTTGACCCCAGGAAAGACAATTAAACTGACCGCTCACTATCTCTAACCTGGAGACGTGACATAAACAGAAGCAGCAGGAAGAGAGGAACAGCAGTCAGAGCTGGCGAGTTCAAAAAACCAGGGCACATTGCCAGTGCCCCTGGGAAGAACCTGCGGCCTAGTACAGACCAAGCAAGAAGCAAAATGCCATTTCCACAGCCCAGACAAATTAAACTTTATTCATGTACAGCCTAGGAAATATGAGCTATGCTTCCCTAGTCTGTCAAACCTGTGGACAGATGATGAATAATTTAGAAACTGTTAAATATTAACTCAGAATTGTGAGTTGAGGCACATAGGTTGAGAACATTGGATTTTGTGAATTTCACAGCAAAACAGTTGAATTAAAGACACACATATAAAGAATTCATGGGTTATATGGTCAACAGGTCAGGGACATGCAATCTATGATTATACTGTAAGTAAGAATAGCCACTGCTGTTAGCATTGAATGTCTCAGAGGTTTTTTGGTTGGGAAAGACAATACAAAATTAAATTCTGCACATTCTTATGTGCGTTTACTAGTCTTGTTTTATTTAAGTCCACCTTGAGTTTGGGTTTTGACTCTTTGTCGGTGCTTGGCTCTGAGAGCTTGTTAAGTTGAGTGTGGGTTGCAAACTAATCACCGACCCTCCTTGCCCCAGTCCACAAAAGCCTTATTCCATCTTCATAAGTTTTTTCCATGATTTATCCAAAGTTCCTGCTCCCTTTTAAACCCTTCTGACTTTCTCGAACTCCTGGCCTCCTGCAATCGACCGTCAAGCACTAAGGTTTGTGTAGGATAAGCACACAAACCAAACTCAGAAGTAATTCAACAGGAGAGGCCCAGGTCTCTTCTAGGTCTCACCCTGATTTGTTATATTTTTACTTCAGTCTTGCTGACTAGCCCTTGAAGAACCACAGACCGATTACCTGAACCTTTCCAGACTTTAGCACAGAGTGATGGGCCTCATTCGGCAAAGCTCTAGCAGTCATTTCGAGAGACTAGAATGTTAAAAGCAAAGATGTACTGCAAATGCTTTATAAGGCATTAGTCAGACCACATTTGGAAAATTGTGGGCAATTTTGGCCCCATATCTAAAGGAAGATGTGCTGACCCTGGAGAGCATCCAGAGGAGGTTCACAAAAATGATCCCGGGAGTGAAAAGCTTAACATAAGAGGAATATCTGATGGCTCTGGGACTGTGCTTGATGGGGTTCAGAAGACTGATCGAAAACTGAAAGGTTGGATAGAGTGGTTGTGGAGAGGATGTTTCCTACAGTGGGTGAGTCTAGGACCAGAGGGCACAGCCTCAGAATACAAGCATATCCCTTTAGCACAAAAGAATTTCTTTTGCCAGAGAGTGATCAATTTGTGAAGTCGATTGCCACAGATGGCTGTGGAGGCCAAGTCATTGAGTATATTTAAAGTGGATGTTGATAGGTTCTGGGGTGTCAAAGGTTACGGGGAGAAGGCAAAAGATTGGGATTGGAAAGAACTGATAGAATGGCAGAGCAGACTTGATGGGCCGAATGACCTCATTTTCCTTATATGCCATGTTGTCTTATGGATATCTTGGCATTCACACGCCATGGTTCACCTACATAAAAGCTTAGAATCTCAAGTGCATTTAAACACTATTCATAGTCATAGTCACAGTCATACTTCATTGATCCCGGGGGAAAGTGGTTTTCATTACAGTTGCACCATAAATAATTAAATAGTAATAAAACCATAAATAGTTAAATAGTAATATGTAAATTATGCCAGGAAATAAGTCCAGGACCAGCCTATTGGCTCAGGGTGTCTGACCCTCCAAGGGAGGAGTTGTAAAGTTCGATGGCCACAGGCAGGAATTATTTCCTATGACGCTCCATGTTGCATCTCGGTGGAATGAGTCTCTGGCTGAATGTACTCCTGTGCCCAACCAGTACATTATGTAGTGGATGGGAGACATTGTCCAAGATGGCATGCAACTTGGACAGCATCCTCTTTTCAGACACCACCGTCAGAGAGTCCAGTTCCATCCCCACAACATCACTGGCCTTACGAATGAGTTTGTTGATTCTGTTGGTGTCTGCCACCCTCAGCCTGCTGCCCCAGCACACAACAGCAAGCATGATCGCACTGGCCATCACAGACTCGTAGAACATCCTCAGCATCGTCCGGCAGATGTTAAAGGACCTCAGTCCCCTCAGGAAATAGAGATGGCTCTGACCCTTCTTGTAGACAGCCTCAGTGTTCTTTGACCAGTCCAGTTTATTGTCAATTCGTATCCCCAGGTATTCATAATCCTCCACCATGTCCACACTGACCCTCTGGATGGAAACAGGGGTCACCGGTACCTTAGCTCTCCTCAGGTCTACCACCAGCTCCTTAGTCTTTTTCACATTAAGCTGCAGATAATTCTGCTCACACCATGTGACAAAGTTTCCTACCGTAGCCCTGTACTCAGCCTCATCTCCCTTGCTGATGCATTCAACTATGGCAGAATCATCAGAAAACTTCTGAAGATGACAAGACTCTGTGCAGTAGTTGAAGTCCGAGGTGTAAATGGCGAAGAGAAAGGGAGACAAGACAGTCCCCTGTGGAGCCCCAGTTCTGCTGATCACTCTGTCGGACACACAGTGTTGCAAGCACACGTACTGTGGTCTGACAGTCAGGTAATCAAGAATCCATGACACCAGGGAAGCATCCACCTGCATTGCTGTCAGCCTCTCCCCCAGCAGAGCAGGGCGGATGGTGTTGAACGCACTGGAGAGGTCAAAAAACATGACCCTCACAGTGCTCGCTGGCTTGTCCAGGTGGGCATAGACACGGTTCAGCAGGTAGACGATGGCATCCTCAACTCCTAGTCGGGGCTGGTAGGTGAACTGCAGGGGATCTAAGTGTGGCCTGACCATAGGTCGGAGCAGCTCCAGAACAAGTCTCTCCAGGGTCTTCATGATGTGGGAGGTCAATGCCACCGGTCTGTAGTCACTGGGGCCGCTGGGGCGCAGCGTCTTCGGCACAGGGATGAGGCAGGACGTCTTCCACAGCACAGGAACCCTCCGGAGCCTCAGGCTCAGGTTGAAGACATGGCGAAGTACTCCTGGAACTGCAGCTGGTGAAGATCCCAATGTGTTGTAGAGTCCAGCTTCTGTGCCCCTTTTGTGTCCTCCTGATCTGCATTTTGTTGCTTCCATATTCTTTTGCCCACGTTTTTAATCTGTGACTTCTGTAATTGACTCTTCGTTCAGGTGACCCTGACTACAAATCATCTCCATTGTCAGGGATTAGGGATGAGGGGGATCTCATTGAAACCTTTCTAATGTTGAAAGGCCTAGACAGAGTAGATGTGGAAAGGATGTTTCCCATGGTGGGGGAATCTAGGACAAGAGGGCACAGCCTCAGGATAGAGAGACGTCCATTCAAAACAGAGATGCGGAGAAATTTCTTTAGCCAAAGGTTGGTGAATTTGTGGAATTTGTTGCCACATACAGCTGTGGAAGCCAGGTCGTTGGGTGTATTTAAGGCAGAGATTGATAGGTTCTTGATGGGATATGGCATCAAAGATTACAGGGAGAAGTCCGGGGAACAGGGTTGAGGAGGAGGGAAAAAGGATCAGCCATGATTGAATGGCAGAGCAGACTTGATGGGACAAATGGTATTATTATATCCTCTGTGTGAAACACTTCCTACTCTGGTCCCCTCTCAACTTAAGGCTATGCCCTTTAGATTTAGACTCCTCTACCCTGGGAAAAAGATTTTGACAATCCACCTTATCTGTGCCCTTCATGATTTTATACACCCCCTCAGTATCAAGGGATTCTACAGAGGCTGGAAGTCTTGCGCAATACACACAGAATGCCCGAGGAACTCAGCAGGTCAGGCAGCATTAACGGAGTGGAATAAACTCGATGTTCTGGGCCGAGACCCTTCATCGGGATGGGAAAGGAAGGCGAGAAGAAGCCAGAATAAGAAGATAAGGGAGAGGGAAGGAGAACGAGCTGGTAGGTGATAGGTGAAACCAGGGGAGGGAGAAGGTGGATGGGTGGGGGAGCAGAGATGAAGTAAGAAGCTGGGAGATGATAGGTAAAAGAGGTATAGGGATGAAGAAGAAGGAATCTAGCAGGAGAGGACAAAGGACCATGGGAGAAAGGAAAAGAAGAGGGAGGTGATGGGCAGATGAGGAGAAGAGAAAGGCTGAGAAATCAGAATGGAAAAAGAGAGAGGGATGGGTAAGAAATAACCAGATGTTAGAGGAAATGATGGTCAGGCCATTCAGTTGGAGAGAGTCCAGACTAAATATGATGTGTTGCACAAGTGGTGAGGCCCTTAAAGACCCAATAGGCCTTCACTAGGCAACAGCCATTGCTTCACAGCATCAGAAACATGGGTTTAATCCTAACCTCTGGTGCTGTCTCTATCATCAATATCCCAAAGACATATGGGTTGGTTGATTAACTGGCCACTGTAAATTACCATTGAGGTGTTGGTGAGTGGGAGAATCTGGGGAGAAAGGATGAGGATGCGGGGGAGGGAAAAAACTGTGGATTAAAGTAGGATTGGTGTAAATGTATGGCCGATGGCCGGCATGAAATTGATGGGCTGAATGGCCTGTTTTCCTGCTGTTCTGCAATTTATGGATTCGACTGTAGTGCAACTAGGAATCTTCCAGTTTTTTTTATATATTCTCTGTTTTTGCCAGTTCTTTCCTGTTGCCGTTTGGATGACTTTGGGCAGCGAGTGAGCGGTAGCAGAGTGTAGGGCTTTGGCTTCAACGGGCTTCGGCGATAAACGGGAAAAGGCGAGAGCGAAGTGCCAACTCTTTTTTCTCTTTCCCCCCCCCACCCCTTTCGCAAATCGGCCCGGACAGACAGGAACAGCAGGGCTCTCACAGCTAACGGTTTAAAAAGTTTGTCTGTTTGGCGAGGTAAGTGGGTGAGTAGACTTATTTTTCCTGTTTCATTCCTGTAGAATTAGATAGCATGCCTGCAGGGTTAGTGCTTTGTTCAGGGTGTCAGATGTGGGAATCCTGGGAGTCCTCCAGCCTCCCTGATGGCCACATCTGCGCCAGGTGCACCGAGTTGCAGCTCCTCAGAGACCGTGTTAGGGATCTGGAGCTGCAGCTTGATGACCTACTGCTTATCAGGGAAAGTGAAGAGGTGATAGACAGGAGCTACAGGGAGGTAGTCATCCCTAGGCTACAGGAGTCAGAAAACTGGGTCACTGTCAAGAGAGGGAAGGGAAATGCCCAGATAGTGGAGAGCACCCCTGTGGCTGTCCCCCTCAGCAACAAATATCTTGTTCTGGATGCTGTTGAGGGGGATGACCTGACAGGGGACGTCCACGGTGACCGGGTCTCTGGCACTGAGCCTGGCGCTGTTGTGCAGGAGAGAAGGAGGGTGAAGAGAAATGCGGTAGTCGTGGGGGATTCCATAGTCAGGGGAACAGACAGGAGATTCTGTGAGCCTGACAGAGATACCCGCATGGTGTGTTGCCTCCCAGGTGCCAGGGTATGGGATGCCTCGGAACGGGTCCTGAATATTCTAAAGGGGGAGGGTGAGCAGCCAGTTGTCTTGGTACAAGTTGGTACCAATGACATAGATAGGACAAAGGAGGAGGTCCTGAAGAGAGATTTCCAGGAGTTAGGAAGGAAGCTGAGAAGCAGGACCTCCAGGGTAGTAATCTCAGGATTGCTACCTGTGCCACGTGCTAGCGAGGGCAAGAGTAGTCAGATCAGGCAGATGAATGCCTGGCTGAAAGACTGGTGTAGGGGGCAGGGCTTCAGATTCTTGGATAATTGGGATCTCTTCTGGGGGAAGTATGACCTGTTCAAAAAGGACAGGTTACACCTGAACCCGAAGGGGACCAATATCCTGGCGGGAAAGTTTAATAGAGCTGTTAGGGAGGGTTTAAACTAATTTGGCAGGGGGATGGGAACCGGAATGATAGAGCGGAGGAAGGGGAAAACAGAAATAAATCTAAGATAGTGAGCAGTAAAGATGTCAGGAAAGACAGGCAGGTGATGGGGCAAATGTGTAGCCATTGGGATGAGTTGCAGTGCAATAAAGTTGCAGTGAAATCAAAGCAAAAAGTATCAAATACTGGTCTTAAGGTGTTGTTCTTAAATGCACGCAGCATAAGAAATAAGGTGGATGATCTTGTTGTACAGCTACAGATTGGCAGGTATGATATTGTGGCCATCACTGAGACCTGGCTAAAGGATGCATGTCTCTGGGAGCTGAACGTCCAAGGATACACGGTGTATCGGAAGGATAGGAAGGTAGGCAGAGGGGGAGGCGTGGCTTTATTGGTAAGAAATGATACTAAATCATTAGAGAGAGGTGATATAGGATCGGAAGGTGCAGAATCTTTATGGGTTGAGCTAAGGAATAGCAGGGGTAAAAGGACCCTGATGGCAGTTATTTATAGGCCTCCAAACAGCTGCAGGGATGTGGACTACAAATTACAACTGGAAATAGAAAAGGCTTGTCAGAAGGGCAGTGTTATGATAATTGTGGGGGATTTTAACATGCGAGTAGATTGGAAAAATCAGGTCAGCACTGGATCTCAAGAGAGAGAATTTGTAGAATGTCTGTGAGATGGCTTTTTAGAACAGCTTGTTGTTGAGCCCACTAGGGGATCGGCTGTACTGGATTGGGTATTGTGTAATGAACCGGAGGTGATTGGAGAGATTGAGGTGAAGGAACCCTTAGGAGGCAGTGATCATAACATGATTGAGTTCATTGTGAAATTAGAAAAAGAGAAGCCGAAATCTGATGTGTCGGTCTTTCAGTGGAGTAAAGGAAACTACAGTGGCATGAGAGAGGAACTGGCCAAAGTTGACTGGAAAGAGACACTGGTGGGAAAGACGGCAGAGCAGCAGTGGCTGGAGTTTATGCGAGAAATGAGGAATGTGCAAGACAGGTATATTCCAAAAAAGAAGAAATTTTCAAGTGGAAAAAGGATGCAACCGTGGTTGACAAGAGAAGTCAAAGCCAAAGTTAAAGCTAAGGAGAGGGCATACAAGGAAGCAAAAATTAGTGGGAAGACAGAGGATTGGGAAGTCTTTAAAACCTTACTAAAGGAAACCAAGAAGGTCATTAAGAGAGAAAAGATTAACTATGAAAGGAAACTAGCAAATAATATCAAAGAGGATACTAAAAGCTTTTTCAAGTATATAAAGAGTAAAAGACAGGTGAGAGTAGATATAGGACCGATAGAAAATGATACTGGAGAAATTGTAATGGGAGATGAGGAGATGGCAGAGGAACTGAACAAGTATTTTGCATCAGTCTTCACTGAGGAAGACAGCAGGATACCAGACACTCAAGGGTGGCAGGGAAGAGAAGTGTGCGCAGTCACAATTACGACAGAAAAAGTACTCAGGAAGCTGAATAGTCTAAAGGTAGATAAATCTCCCGGACCAGATGGAATGCACCCTCATGTTCTGAAGGAAGTAGCTGTGGAGATTGCGGAGGCATTAGCGATGATCTTTCAAATGTCGATAGATTCTGGCATGGTTCCAGAAGACTGGAAGATTGCAAATGTCACTCCGCTATTTAAGAAGGGGGCAAGGAAGCAAAAAGGAAATTATAGACCTGTTAGCTTGACATCGGTGGTTGGGAAGTTGTTGGAGTCGATTGTCAAGGATGAGGTTACAGAGTACCTGGAGGCATATGACAAGATAGGCAGAACTCAGCATGAACTCAGCATGGATTGCTTAAAGGAAAATCCTGCCTGACAAACCTATTACAATTTTTTGAGGAAATTACCAGTAGGCTAGACAAGGGAGATGCAGTGGATGTTGCATATTTGGATCTTCAGAAGGCCTTTGACAAGGTGCTACACATGAGGCTGCTTAACAAGATAAGAGCCCATGGAATTACGGGAAAGTTACGTACGTGGATAGAGCGTTGGCTGATTGGCAGGAAACAGACAGTGGGAATAAAGGGATCCTATTCTGGTTGGCTGCCGGTTACCAGTGGTGTTCCACAGGGATCAGTGTTGGGGCCGCTTCTTTTTACATTGTACATCAACGATTTGGATTATGGAATAGATGGCTTTGTGGCTAAGTTTGCTGATGATAAGAAGATAGGTGGAGGGGCCGGTAGTGCTGAGGAAATGGAGAGTCTGCAGAGAGACTTGGATAGATTGGAAGAATGGGCAGAGAAGTGGCAAATGAAGTACAATGTTGGAAAGTGTACGGTTATGCACTTTGGCAGAAAAAATAAACGGGCAGACTATTATTTAAATGGGGAAAAAATTCAAAGTTCTGAGATGCAGCGGGACTTGGGAGTCCTCGTACAGGATTCCCTTAAAGTTAACCTCCAGGTTGAGTCCGTAGTGAAGAAGGTGAATGCAATGTTGGCATTCATTTCCGGAGGAATAGAGTATAGGAGCAGGGATGTGATGTTGAGGCTCTATAAGGCGCTGGTGAGACCTCACTTGAAGTACTGTGGGCAGTTTTGGTCTCCTTATTTAAGAAAGGATGTGCTGACGTTGGAGAGGGTACAGAGAAGATTCACTAGAATGATTCCGGGAATGAGAGGGTTAACATATGAGGAACGTTTGTCCACTCTTGGACTGTATTCTTTGGAGTTTAGAAGAATGAGGGGAGACCTCATACAAACATTTCGAATGTTAAAAGGCATGGACAGAGTGGATGTGGCAAAGTTGTTTCCCATGATGGGGGAGTCTAGTACGAGAGGGCATGACTTCAGGATTGAAGAGCGCCCTTTCAGAACAGAAATGCGAAAAAATTTTTTTAGTCAGAGGGTGGTGAATCTATGGAATTTGTTGCCACAGGCAGCAGTGGAGGCCAAGTTATTGGGTGTATTTAAGGCAGAGATTGATAGGTATCTGAGTAGCCAGGGCATCAAAGGTTATGGTGAGAAGGCGGGGCAGTGGGACTAAATAGGATAAAATGGATCAGCTCATGATAAAATGGCGGAGCAGACTCGATGCGCCGAATGGCCGACTTCTGTTCCTTTGTCTTATGGTCTTATGGACTTGTTCTTTTTTACATTGGGGAGGCTGTTTGCACAACTTATTCTTTTTACATGGGGGGGGGATTGATGTCCTTGTTGCAATTTGCATGATTTGTTGTTTTTTTTACATGGGGGGGGGATTTGATTGTCTTGTTGCTGTTTGTGCAATTTGTTTTTTTTATATATGGGGGTATGATGCCCTTGTTGCTATTTGCACAATTTGTTGTTTTTTTTTTGCAAGGTGGGGTTGATGTTCTTGCCGCCATTAGCAATTGTTTTGAGTGTGGAGGTGTTGATGTTTTTCTTTGAACAGCCTCCATAGTTTTCTTTGTTTCATGGCTGTCCGTAGAAGATAAATTTCAGAGTTACATACTGCAAACATACTTTAATAATAAATGTAACTCCAACCTTGAACCTCTCCTGACTAGAAGGCTGACGTGTTTGTTAGGTGAGGCTCCCACTGTGCTTGGCTTACTGTCAGTGTGGAGTCTGAGGCGTCAACGTCTCCCTCCTCCCCAGTCAGTGGTCCTGAACTACCACCCTCTCAGTTTTTTCTATTTCCCTCACCACTGACCTCCGCTCCCCTGCACCCACACAATTAATATATCAGAGTCCCTAAATTGTTATTTTTCTTGTAGTTTATGTTGGCTTATATAGTTGTATATTCACTTGCTTCTCTGTAAATGTTCTGTGGATTTTCGGTAATTTGCAGTATGTCTGGTTCTGTGCTTCTGTCATTTCTTTGTCTGTAAACCCAAGATGTCATGGAAGTGCAAATAAAGACTGTCCTTGTTGTCTCACAGGCTGCTCTTATCAGAAAGATCCCCTGATTTATTCATCGTGAAACAGTTGTCAGTATAAGGAAAGACCAGGAGGCAGGTTCTTTGTTCAGAGTAACACACAAAAAAAAGCCAGAAGAACTCAGGTCAGGCAGCGTTTATGGAAATGAACAGCATTCCACGTTTCCGAGTGAATTGGTTACATTTGTAGTTAGTCACTTGCTGCTGTGCTTTACTGTTACTTTTTTGTATGAAATTCTAATAGTATGGCTCTAACCTCAAGATTTGCACCTCATTCTCGACCTCTAAAGAACCTTCCGGACAATATCATTTCCAGATCCACCTGAGCTCTCCTCCCTAACTCCACTTGCTTCCCGATGGTTTCCACACGCCACCGTCACTGAGATTCTTTCCCTTCCCACCCCGCCAACCTTCCTCACCATCCCCATCCCACAGGTTCTCCACCCTGAGATCCACTCTCCGCAGTGGTGAGGGGGTTGGAGGCCAGGCCTCTGGGTGCACAAGCCCTCAAGGCCTGTGTAAGCCTAGGGTGAGACCCGACGCAGACTGGGAGATCATTTTGCTTAACACCTACGCTCTGTCCACCAGAGAAAGCAGGATCTCCCAGTGACCACACATTTTAATTCCACGTCCCATTCCCATTCTGATATGTCTATCCACGGCCTCCTCTACTGTAAAGATGAAGCCACACGCAGGTTGGAGGAACAACACCTTTTATTCTGTCTGGGTAGCCTCCAACCTGATGGCATGAACATTGACTTCTCAAACTTCTGCTAATGCCCCACCTCCCCTTCGTACCCCATCCATTATTTATTTATATACACACATGCTTTCTCTCTCTCCTTTTTCTCCCTCTGTCCATCTCACTATACCCCTTCCCCATCCTCTGGGATCCCCCCCCCCCATTTTTCCTTCTCCCTGGGCCTCCTGTCCCATGATCCTCTCATATCCCTTTTGCCAATCACCTGTCCAGCTCTTGGCTCCATCCCTCCCCCTCCTGTCTTCTCCTATCATTTTGGATCTCCCCCTCCCCCTCCCACTTTCAAATCTCTTACTAGCTCTTCTTTCAGTTAGTCCTGACGAAGGGTCTCGGCCCGAAACGTCGACTGTACCTCTTCCTAGAGATGCTGCCTGGCCTGCTGTTCACCAGCAACTTTGATGTGTGTTGCCTACATTGACTGGCTCTCACTGGTTTTAGGCATCGTCCTCCATACATCCCCTCTCTCTAATTCCCCTTCACGGGCATTACAGGTTGTAAGGATAAAATGAGGTCAAAATCATCAGGATGGGTGTTTCCTGCTTTTCAGTGAATGGAATCCTCGTTTCTTTGGGTCCACCTGATGCCACAACAGTTTCATGAAGTCACACAGCACAGAAACAGGCCTTTCAGCTCATCAGGTCTACACCAACCATCAACCATCCATTTACACCAATCCTATGTTAATCTCATTTTATTCTCTCCACATTCCCATCAAATACTCCAACAACCCCCCCCCACCCCCACCCCAGATCTTTACACTCTCTGGCCATACAGGTACGATTTACAGTGTCCAATTAATTGACCAATCCACATACCTTTTGGATGTGGAAGTACCTCAGAGCAACCGTGGAGAAACATGCAAACTCCACATGGAAAGCAACGGAGGTCAGGTCAGCAGCTCAAGCATCTTGGTTGAATGCCCTGATGTCCAAAATTTGAAAAAAAAATCTTTCAGTTTAAGGGAATTTAAAGCTGAAACATTAACTCTGTTTCTCTCACCACAGATGCTGCCTGACCTGGTGAGTGTTTGCAGCCTATTTTTGTTGTTATTCACATCTGCCTCTCTCACCGTCCTGGATTTTGTGCTTCCTGTACGCCCCATTCCCTCCTTCTCTCACTCTCATCTTTCTGCACAGGCTGGAATGGGAGCCTATTACCCTTGTCTACTCTGCTGTGACTGTGAAACAGAGCTATACATATTCATCAGCTTCAGTTCACCAGCAGTTCACAGTCTAACAGATCAACAAAAGCATTAAAATCATTACAAGTATGCTAAATAATAAATACGCCCTGAAAATAATTCACCGCTGGCTTGCTGGGATTAGTAAAATTGCAGAATTGGTTGTGTAGGTGACAGTGAGCTTATTTTGCCAATGGTGCAAATTTTGTTAACCCTTTCAGTACTGAACACACTGCTTCAGGCTACATCAGAACCTGAGACTCCCCCTTTAGTTCTGTGAAGGAGCAACCCCAATTCTTTAGCGTTTAGAAAAATGAGAGGTGACTTTTATGAAATATACACCCGTGGCCACTTTATCAGCCACCTCCTGTACACAATAAAGTGGACACTGAGTGTATGTTTTGAGGTCTTCTGCTGCTGTAGCTCAAGATCTTCAAGGTACAACATGATGAGTATTCAGAGAGGTTCTTCTGCACACCACTCTTGAAACATGGTTATCTGAATTACTGTTGCCTTCCAGTCCTCTTGAACCAGTCTGACCATTCTCCGCTGACCTCTCTCATTGCCCACAGAACTGTTACTCACCGTTTTTTTTTTGTTTTCGCAAATTTTCTGTAAACTCTCGAGACTGTTGTGCGTGAAAATCCCAGGAGATCTGCACTTTCTGAGATACTCAAACCACCCCTTCTGGCACCATCAATCATTCCATGCTAAGAGTCACTTAGATCACATTTCTTCCCCATTCTGATGTTTGGTCTGAGCAACATCTGAACATCTTGACCATGTCGGCAAGCTTTTATTCATTGAGTTGCTGCCCCATGATTGGCTGATTAGATATTTGCATGAACGAGCATTGGATGTACATATAATTGTTCAGTGAATTTTCCAGTAATAGTGGTACAGTTGCTCAGTATTTTTCTGGAAACTTCTCTGTTTCTGTGGCGGGTGCCATATTACTTGAATCTGGCTATCTGAATGGTGAACTGTTATTGATGGAATTTATGTTATCAGTAGTCTGGTATGAGAAGACCTCGCGACTTTACATCTTCTCTTCCCTTTGTCCTCTCCCAACGTGCTTCTTCCAACTTGGTTGCTTTTTTAACGCTTAAAACGATCAAAGGCAACAAATTTCATGGCTCAGTCATGACTTCTGAAGCACCGTTGGATCACAAAAGCATCAGGATCAAACAATGTTGAGGTGATTTTACGAAGAGTTTCGAACAATGTCACCTGGTTTTAAGGAATGAGGCAGATGACTGACAACTGAGGTTTGTAGAGATACCAACAGAAAGAGCTGGATTTCTTTTTGTCAGAGTATTGTGGAGGCTGGATAATTAGTGATTAGAGGCAGGTAAATATTTGAAAAATTTGGGCATTGGCGCTTATAGGCCTCAGCTATAGCCTCAAGTACTGATTTAGCCTGGAATATAAGACGAGCTGAGGCCTGGAGTAGATCAGCCGTGATTAGCAGGACAGGCTTGAGGGGGTCCGTTGCCTAGTCCTGCACATACTTTCTCATTTTCGTCATCTATTAACATTTAACAGTAAACACACTACCCACTCCTTGAGCGCAGTGCTTCTCTGCATTCTTCAGGAAGAAGCAGCACTTGTTCTGTGGTAATTCTCTCACTTGCAATTTCCAGAGGCAATTTTCCAGACGTCGATAACGTTTCTCTTATATAAGAACGCAATGGCAACAGAGTTCTGTTGAGCACAGGCAGCGTCAATATAAAGGTTACGGAATTTATTCTTGGTGGTTGGACCGACTCCTCTCCCGAGCAGTGATCCGGCTGCATCCGATATTCTCAGGGGATCTCCCACCATCGCACAGGCTAAGCCAGTAGCTCAGCATCCATGGAGACAGCAACGAGAACACTCTTCCCGTGTGAGACAGTTGACAGAACGTCTTCAGAAACTGGCTTCAGAGAACCACCCAGTGGCCAGCTCACTGAACTACATTGTAATGTCAGGGGCCTCAGGAGAACGGTTCAGTCCCGCGATCCCTCCCTGAACCCTCAATTTAGCAAAATACCTTGTTAAATGGAGTTTCATAATCCAAACACCATTTCAGAAACTCTGGTTCACTAACTCCCTATCCCTGGACAGTGGTGAGCTGTTCACTATGATTATGATTATGAGGGCACGCAGTCCCCTTTTATTGTCATTTAGTAATGCATGCATTAAAAAATGATACAAAGTTTTTCCAGAATGAGATCACGAAAACACATGACAAACCAACTTAAAAACTAACAAAAACCACATAATTATAACATATAGTTACAACAGTGCAAAGCAATACCGTAATTTGATAAGAATAGATCATGGCACGGTAAAAGTCTCAAAGTCTCTCGGAAGTCCCATCATCTCACGCAGACGGTGAACCTCCAGCACCGCCAACTTGCCGATGCAGCATCCTGGAAGCATCCGACCACAGTCCGACTCCGAGTCTGTCCGAAAACTCCGAGCCTCCGACCAGCTCCCCGACACCGAGCACCGAGCACCATCTCTGCCAAGCGCTTCGACCCCAGCCCCAGCAACAGGCGATAGGCAAAGCCGAGGATTTGGGGCCTTCGTCTCCGGAGATTCTCGATCGCACAGTAGTAGCGGCAGCGAAGCGGGCATTTCAGAAGTTACTCCAGATGTTCCTCTGCGCTTCTCTCGGCTGTCTCCATCAAATCCGGATTGTGCACGTCCCCCTAGTTACACATAATCAATATTCATTCGGAACGGCCGCGCGCGCTGCGTCGCGTCACCATCTTCTCTCTCTCCTCCCAATGGATCATTACCTACAGCCAATGGATCATTTCATAAACTGAAGCTATATCCCAAAGAGTCAAAGCAAAAGGGGGGAAAAAAACTGCAGATCTGGCTAACAAAATGCCAGAAAACTTCAGCAGGTCAGGCAGCATCTGCAGAGGGAGAAAATCCGTCCTAGCACCAATTAATAAATCAAGGAATTACTGTTTTTCCCTGGAGCACAGTATATTGAAACCACAAACACCAGAAAGTCTGCAGAAGCTGGAAGCCTAAGTCAACACACACAAAATGCTGGAGGAACTCAGCAGGTCAGACAGCATCTGTGGAAATGAACAAACATTTGATGTTTTGGGCCAAGACCCTTCTTCAGATCTGAGAAGGAAGGGGGAAGATGGCAGAATAAAAAGGTTGGGGGGTAGAGGAAGGAGGTTAGTTGGAGGGTGATAGGTGAAGCCAGGTAGGTGGAAAAGGTCAAGGGCTGGAGAAGGAGCAATTTGGTGGGAGAGGAGAGTGGATCACAGGAGAAAGAGAAGGAGGAGGGAAGCTAGAGGGAAGTAATAGGCAGGTGAGATGAGGTAGAAGTTAGATTAGAGAATAAAGGAAAGTTGGCGGGGGGGAGATTTTTTTTACGGGAGAAATCAATATTCATGCCATGAGGTTGGAGTCTAGATGGAATATAAGGTGTTGCTCCTCCACCCTGAGGGTGACCTCATCTTGGCACAAGAGAAAGCCATGGACCAACATATTGGAACAAATAGGAATTGGAATTAAAATGTTACCACAATTCCAGTTTCCCACTTTCGTCCTGCGTTCCAGAAACTTTCATTCACATTCCTAGTTATTCAATGTACCTGCATCTGTGTTTTTATGTTTCATGTGCTTGGGCCCCCACATCCCTTCGTATGACAACGTTTTTTTTATTTCAGTCTGTTGTGGCTTCTCGATCTTCTTTTCCAAAGTGGATAACAATACAAGTTGCCAACTGTTGTCTTCTTGCCCACTCACTTATCCTGTCTACCTGTATACGTCCTTGCAGGACCATTGTGTCCTTCCCACAACTTTCTAACCCACCTATCTCTACATCACTTCCACCTATCACCTCCCAGCTTCTGACACCATTCCTACTCCTCCCCACTCCCTTTTCTGCCATCACCCACCTCTACTGGATCTATCTGTCACCTTCCAGCTCTTGCTCATCCCTTCCCTCCACCTTGTGTTGTGCTGGTTATCTCCCTTCTCTCTTCCCAAACTCGATGAATGGTCTTATCCACAGATGCTACCTGACCCATTGTGTTCTACCATCACTTTGTGTGTGTGACTCCAGATTTCCAGCATCTGCAGTGTCTTGTGTATTTTTGTATCAACACCAGTTAGGTTGAAGTATGCCTTCCCTTTATCCATGTCATAGACTGTGAATGGTAGACATCCTTGCTGTGATCGCACTGATGTCCCGCTGGTTATAGACTGTTAATCTGTAAGTGACTCTCTGTTTCAGTAGTCAGGCAGACCCTACCTAGGCCGGTATATTACGACCAATCCAACAGGTTCTTATCCTCCAATGATCAGATCTGCTGCAATCCTAATGAATGGTGGAACCTGTTCAAGCAGTCCAATTACCTCCTCCTGCACTCATAGAATCACAGAGTCTTAGAGCACTACAGCAGTGAAACAGGCCCTTTGGCCCATCTAGTCCATGCTGAACTGTTACTCTAATTAGTCCCATTGATCTACACTTGGACCATGGCCCACCACACACCTCCCAACCATGTACTCATCCAGAAAATGGGGGAGGGTAGGAATGGTGTCAGAGGCTGAGAGCTGAGAGGTGGAAGTGATACAAAGAGAGGAGGGTTAGAAAGTTGTGGGAAGAACACAAAGGTCCTGCAATTCCCTCACTCAGCATTGTACTGCCAACTTGTTCCACACTCTCACCACCCTCTGAGTGAAGAAGTCTCTCTCATGTTTCTCTTAAAACTTTCACCTTTCACCCTTAACCATAACTTCTCGTTCTGATCTCACCCAACCTCAGTGGAAAAAGTCTGCTTGCATTTACCCTACCTATACCCCTCATAATTTTGTTAACCTACCAAATCGCCTACACTGCAGGCGATAAAGTGTTAACTTATTCAACCTTTCCCTATATTCAGATCCTCAAGTCCCAGCAACATCCTTGTAAATGTTCTCCATACCTTTTCAATCATTGATATCTTTCTTTCGGGTAGGTGACCATCTCTGCTGTTTATGTTCAGCAATGATTTGGGATGGTTCTTTGAGTTAGAAGATACCCTTTAAGTGCACGTATTTCCTGGGTCCATATGGGTTTTCCCAGCTGCTCCAGTTTTCTCCCACATAGATTCATACATTCATAGAATAGTACAGCACATTACAGGCCCTTCGGCCCACAATGTTGTGCCGACCCTCAAACCCTGCCTCCCATATAACCCCCCCCCACCCTTACATTCTTCCACATCCCAAAGGTTCACGGTCACAAAGTTGGTAATTGGTTTTGGGCCTCTGTATCTCTCTCTGCAACTGGATCCTCAACTTCTTCACCAGAAGACCATAGTTTGTGTGGATTGGAAATAACATCTCCACCTCGCTGATAATCAGCAGGGGCGCACCTCAAGGATCTATGCTTAGCCCACTGCTCTGCTCTCTCTGCGCAGCTCAAATGCCATCTATAAATCTGACGATGACACAACTATTTTTGGCAGGGTTTCAGATGGTGACGAGAATCTACCCAGGACCAAAATATATTAGCGAGTTGAGTTGTATCACAGCAACAACCTTGCACTTATTGTCAGAAAGACCAAAGAATGGATTGTGGACTTCAGAAAGGGTAAAACGAGGGAACACACATCAGTCCTCATCAAGGGATTAGAAGTGGAATGACTGAGCAATTTCAAGTTCCTGCATTTCAATATTTCTGAGGATCTACCCTGTGCCCAACATATCTATGCAGTCACAAAGAAGGCATGACAGTGGCTATATTTCATTAGGAGTTCAAGGAGATTTGGTATGTCACCAAGGACACTGGCAAAGGTATCATGGAGAGGATTCTAACTGGCGCATCATCATCTGATATGGGGGGGGGGCACTGCTCAAGATCAAGATAAGCTGGAGAGATTTGTAAATTCAGTCAGCTCCATCATGGACATTAGCCTCCGCGGCATCCAGGACATCTTCAAAGAGCAAAGCCTCAAAAAAGTGGCATCCATCATCAAAAGTGCCCTCTTCTCATCAGGGTGAGGTACAGGAGCCTGAAGGCACACACTCAATGATTCAGGAGCAACTTCTTCCCCTTCACCATCAAATTTCAGAATTAGCATTGAACCCATGAACACTGCCTCAGAAATTTTTTCTGGTTTTGCACTACCTATTTAATTTAACTTTTTAAAATATATGTATACTTACTGTAATTTACTTTTTATAGTTATGCATTGCTGTGTATTGCTACTGCATAACAACAAATTTCATGACATGTGCCAGTCTGTATTCACTCCAATTCTGTATTGCCACAGGTACTGCGATGGATTGAGAAAAATGTTTTGCATGACACCCATACAGATCATTTCTTCACTTCAGTGTTTTGAGGTAGTACAAGGGAAAAACGAGGACAGAGTGCAGAATAAAGTGTTACAGTGACAGAGAAAAGGGCAGTGCAGACAGACAATAAGGTTCAATGCCATAACAAGGCAGGTTGTGAGGTCGAGTCCATTTATCATACAAGAGGTCCACTCAATAGTCCTCTAATAGAAGGATAGAGACTGTCTTTGAATCTGGTATTATGTCCCATCAGACTTTGAAGTGAGGGGCAAGAAGAGAGAATATCCAGGCCACGTGACGTCTATAATTATGTTGGCTGCATTAGTGAGGCAGACATATTGGCAGAGTCCATGGAGGGAAGGCTGGTTTCTGTGATGCACTGAGCTGTGTCCACAAAAATGTATCTCTGCAGTTCCGTGCGGTCACGCAAAAAGCATTTGAAAACATTTTGTTTGGTTGCCATCCAGACAGCACATGCTGTACACCAGGAGTCCCCTGCCTGGAGTCCGTGGACCTCTTGGTTAACGGGAAGGCTCCATGGCATAAAAGAAGGTTGGAAACTCTGGCTCTACGCGCTGTAGGTCAAGGTAGTAGAAAGAAAACAGATTCCAGGATATAGTGTCATAGTTACAGAGAGGTGCAGGTAGGCAAATAAAGTGCAAGGACCACAACAAAGTAGATTGGGAAGCCGAGAGTTCACTGTTTAGTGCGTGCGTGACAGGTCTGTTGAAGAGTCTATAAACAGGCATTTTTACCTGATGTCACAAGTCAGTCAAAGGGGAGTTGATGGGCATGTGAGAGAAGATAAATAGCAAGACTTTTGGGAAACGGGAATTTCATCCCTAGGAGCCTAGATGTGATGGACTGAGTGGTTTCCTTGTGGGTATTTATTTATAACTGGTTGTCACAACTCTGCATTGCTGGAGTTTTACCTTGTGTCTGCCTCATGAATGGTTACTCACTAACAGCACCCTTACCGGACCGTGGGACAATGAGCAAACTGAAATCTCCGCTCGCTGTCTGAGGGAGTAATTGGTGAGCAAACACAGAAGTCCAGAAGTGAAAGCCCCAGGTCCGAAACCAAAAGGCTTCTGCTGAGCGAGGGGGTCCTGCATTATTAATTGTTCCCCTCACACTCTGTCTGTCGAGCTTCAGAAGGAATCCGAGGTAACTCGACAGATTAGATCCATTTCTTTCTTGCTATTCATTCCTAATTTGCTTCTTGCAACTTGGAAAATAACAGTCAACATGTAACATTAATATTCATTTTCTGAGATCTATTCCTATCCAAGGGCAGAGCAGGAGAACATGCTTCTAGTCTCTGCTTTAATGACATCAGATGTTGTTTAATTCATTGCTGTGGAGATGCGGTCAACTGTCCTTAAAGCATTAAGTCCCATGCGCGGTTACACTGGTGGGGGAGAGACATGGTTCAGTCAGTCAGTCATAGAGTTATGTAGCTCAGGAACATTGTGTTCACGCCGACCTTCTGAAAGTCACCTCCAGTTGCCTCTGACCTCTCAGACTCCTATGATGATTCAACTGAATAGCATGGAAAGAGGGGGAACCAAGGGACAGGGTATTCATAAAACACAGAAGGAACTCAGACCGTGAGTCAGCATCTATGGAGGGAAATGGACAGTCAATGTTTCAGGTCGAGACTTGACCTGAAATGTTGACTGTCCATTTCCCCCTGTGGGCAATGACTGACCTGCCAGGAGCCATTGAGGGTACAGTTTACTCACTCTCTCTCTCTCTCCTCCCCTGGGTCATGGTACAGAAGATGCTCAGGCTGCCCATCGTGCCTGGTACACAAGGTCTGGCGCTGCACTCTGCGCAAGAAAAACAATCAGCAAGCACAAAATTGGATGCTCACCGGAGACCTTTGTGCTCAAACACTCAAACTAAAAGAACATTGGATCATCAGCAAGCCCTTTTCAGCCCTCCCTGCCATCATTGGATCACGCCTCAGATTATCTGTCTGCCTTCTTTGTACTCCTGTCATGTGAGAAAGATTTTGCTATCAACCCCGTCTGTGTCTCACATAAAGTTATATCTAACAGATCACTCCCTCAACCTCCTTCACTCCGGGGAAAACGAGCCCAGCCTAACCATACTCTCCTCATAACTAAAGTTGGGTGTTCCCCTTTCTGCACCTTATTTTGATCCTGTTCAGCACCCCCTCCCCCATACCAGGCAGAGCAGACATTTAGAATGCTCTCCATGGTAATTCTGTAGAAATTTGCAAATGTCTTTGGTGACAATACCAAATCTCCTCAAACTCCTGAGGAAATAGAGCCACTCTCGTGCTTTCTTTGTGAACTGCATCGATATGCTTGGCCCAGGATCGCAAGAGGCTGCAGAGTGTTCAAGTTCAAAGTCAAATTAATGGCTGTCTGACTGTACAGATATACAACCAAATAAAACAACGTTCCTCCAGACCATAGGGCACCCACACAACGTATATCACATACATACAGCACAGAAACCAAAATACTATAGAACATAGGAACCTACAGCACATTACAGGCCCTTTGGCCCACAATGTTGTGCTGACCAGTAACCTACTCTAGAAACTGCCCAGAATTTCCCTAGCGCGTAGCCCTCTATTTTTCTAAGTTACTCTAAATAAGTTAGTAAAATATCATTCAAAATGGAATGCAGCACAGGTGAATAGTAAAGAGTGAACAGCAAACTGTTCATTGTCCTTTTGTAGATTCAGCCAGCTCCATCCTGGGCACAAAACACCCCACCATCAGGGGCATCTTCAAGAGATACCATCCATCTCTGAGGACTCTCAGCATCCAAGACATGCCCTCTTCTTGTTACCACCATGAGGGAGAAGGTACAGGAGCCTGAAGACCCACAGTCAATGATTCAGAAACCGCTTCATCCCCGCTGCCATCGGATTTCTGAATGGTCCATAAGCCCATGAACACTACCCAGTTATTCTCTGTTTCAAAGTTCAAAGTAAATTTATTATCAAATTGCATATACGTCACCATATACAATCCTCAGTGTGGGCACATAGCCAAGTGGTTAAGGCATTGGACTAGCGACCTGAAGATCGTGAGTTCGAGCCCCAGCCGAGGGAATGTGTTGTGTCCTTGAGCAAGGCACTTAATCACACATTGCTCTGTGACGACACTGGTGCCAAGCTGTATGGGTCCTAATGCCCTTCCCTTGGACAACATCGATGTCGTGGAGAGGGGAGACTTGCAGCATGGGCAACTGCTGGTCTTCCATACAACCTTACCCAGGCCTGCGCCCTGGAGAGTGAAGACTTTCCAGGTGCAGATCCATGGTCTCGCAAGACTAATGGATGCCTTTACTTTATACAACCCTCAGATCTGTTTTCTTGCAGGCATAAACAGTAAATCCAATGAATCAATGAAAGACCACATGCAACAGGACCGAAAAGCAACCAATGTACAAAAGACAACACACTGTGCAAATACAAAATGAGAAAAAACGCAATAACAAATAAATAAGCAATAAATATTGAGGACGTGAGATGAAGAGTCCTTTAAAGTGAGTCCATAGGTTGTGGGAACGGTTCAGTGACAGATCGAGTGAAGTTGATTGAAGCTATCCCCTCTGGTTCAAGAGCCTGCAGGTTCAGGGGTAATAACTGTTCCTGAACTTGGTGGTGTGAGTTGCAGAGTTCCTGTACCTTCTTCCTGATAGTGCTAATTATTTACCTTCTAATTTAAAGTAATTTCATGTCTTCAGAGTCATGTATTCATAGGACTGTACAGACCCTTTGTCTCATTTAGTCCATGCCAACCATTTAATCTGCCTAGTCCCATTGACTGCACCCAGGTCGTAGTCCTCCATACCCCTCCCTTTCATGTACTTACACAAACTTCTCTTAAATGTTGAAACCAATCCCACATCTACCACTTCCACTGGCAGCTCCTTCCACACTCACACCACCCTCTGAGTGAAGAAGTTCTCCCTCATCTTCCCCTTAAATATTTCACCTTTCACTGTTAACCCATGATGTTGGGTTCTAGTCTCACCCAACCTCAGTGGAAAAAGCCTGCTTACATTTACCCTATCTAGACACCTCATAATTTGTATACCTCTATTAAATCTCCCCTCATCCTCTTACACTCTGGGGAATAACATCCTAACCTTTTCAACCTAGAACTCAGGTCCTCAAGGCCCCGCAGTATCCTTGTAAATTTCTGTGCACTATTTCAATCTGATTCACACCTTTCTTGTAGGTAGGTGACCAGAAATGCACAACTTAGGCCTCATCAATGTCTTACA
Source organism: Mobula hypostoma (assembly GCF_963921235.1). Taxonomy (NCBI): domain Eukaryota; kingdom Metazoa; phylum Chordata; class Chondrichthyes; order Myliobatiformes; family Myliobatidae; genus Mobula; species Mobula hypostoma. The sequence goes on along the minus strand of NC_086125.1, from coordinate 11,112,267 downwards.
CAACCTCAACATAACATCCCAAATCCTGTGCTCAATACTTTGATTTATGAAGAGCAAAGTGCCAAGATCTCTCTTCATGACCCTATCTGCCTATGACGCGACTTTCAAGGAATTATGGGTCTTTGCACCAGATTGCTCCATGGATCAACAAACTCCACATAATAAGTTTAATTCTGATTCTAACTCTGCTTCCAGCTCCTGCATTTTGTTTGATTTTCATCCGTATGGGTAAAAGACAGGTCTGTCACCAGTCTTCACCGAGCACAGAAGCAGGCCATTCAGTCAACAGTGTCCATGGCAACCATCAAGCAGCTATCTAGACTGACTCCATTTACCGCCCTACCATGCATTGGTGACTCAAGTGCTGGCAGAGCCCGTCCTTGAGTGTTGCGAGCCACAGCGTTAGTCTAGAATGGCGCAGTCAGCTCCTGACCTTTCACTGCGTCGATGAAACGCCACAGTCTTCACCGCCTGTGCCAGCCAGTTCTGACAGCCCTTCCCTCATTAGCCTGATGGCTGGTTAGAAAAGTGAAATTACACTTACTTGCAGGTCAGCTTCACAAATTAGGTTTGAGTTAAAGCTGCAGTTCAGCGTCATTAATGCAGCAGAGCTCCAGAAAGAGGAAATCATTACTTAAGAATTAACATCCATTCTGAGTGATGTGTGAACTCGAGGGACGGTACTGTCACAGAAAACCCAAAGGCCAGCAAATGCAGTTAACCCTTCAATGACTGGCTCACAGTTTGGGAAGGTGTTATCTGGGGACCATTAGCCTTCGATGTGTCATTAATCTTTTTGTGTGTAAATACTCCTAATCAAAGTGAAGTCTGTTAATGGCAGGAGAAGGAATAACTTCTACCTAAGGGAGTCTGTGACAGGATTGCATATTCCTCAGTCAGGTGTGGAGTAAAATACTGTCAACACTTCTTCACATACTGCCTGGTCAGGAATATCATGATTGCTACAGAGTAAAAACTCCTCCTTCACACTGTCCTTTCACGATCTGCCAGGACATCAGAAGGTTCAGCCCAGGCTGACTACCTTGGCAAAGTTCAGGGACTATGTACATGCCAAGTTAGCTGTGGAAATAGAACACCCATAGTCCATGGGTAACATAGAGGTACCTCAAGACTATTGGGCACCCTAGGGGATAAGTGTCATCCTTGATGAAGATGGGAATGTCTTAGTTTAGTCTGTGTTAGTCATAATTTGTCTGGTTTTTGTTTGCAATGTGATTATACAATTGAACGGTAGTAGTTGGAATTTATAATAAATGTATTTTTGTTTTTAAAAAAAGACAGGAAGAGCACAGTTTAGTAACAAAAAACAACAAAGAAAGGAACAGGAAAAAAAATAAGGTGGCCAGACACGCAATGAAAGTCCGATACATTAACCCATCATAAACTTCCAGGGTTGGGATAAGCTAGACACAGAATATAGTTAGTTCCCTCTATACTGTCTGTAACATTTCCTGGAAAGGTACACAATGGGTTAAATACAATGCAAACTACCTCTGGACTGTCCCATATGACTGTCCCAGGGCAAGGACAGCAGAGAGTAAGGCTCCCTCTACATAGCACTGTCAAACACTCATAGTTCACAAAAAACATCCATTGTAAATGGTTACATTAATTCTCATCTGTCCCAAATGTAGAAACGACTCCACCAGTGAAATATTTCCCCCTTTCTGCAACCTGGCGTTCTCTCATTAGAGACAGTGGCTGCCTTAAGGCGAGTTAAATCAAATTTATCAGTAGCTTGGCGTAGGAGAGATGACACTCACAGTGGGGGCATGGATGATAAAAGTTTTTTCCATGCTACTATTCCTCATCTTGTCGAATGTACAGTATAAACTCTCAGGTAAAACATACTTAAATAGTGACATGCTGAGAGCAAGAACCTGTGAAGCCTTGACAAGCTGCTTTCTGTTTGATCCATCTAAGTTTCCACTTCAGACCCGAGGCAGGATTTCAACCCCAAACATCAGTGATATTTTCCTCCCCAAACGGATGTTGCTTGACCTGCAGAGCATCATCTGAGGACCTCCCATACATGGCTTGCTGCGTTAAGTTTCCATCTCAATGTTTCCTTGTCCAATCTGAGGCCATTTGTGAATGGGCAAGTCGCTGTGGCGTGGGTGGAACCAACAGAGAAAGGGTGAAGAATGAGAACAGGAGTGTTGTCAGCAGTAAGGGGATAAAGAAAGAAAAAAGGATGGGGTGATGGAAAAGAAGGCAAAGGATGGAAAGTTATAAGCAATGACTTAAACTCTTGTCAGACTCCTGATTGGAAATCTTGTATGATGTTGGACTTTGACCTCACAATCTACCTCATTATCATCTTCAAAGTTCAAAGTACATTTTATCATCAAAATGTGCACAAATTACACCACCTCGAGATTTGCCTGCCCACGGGCAGCCACGAGACAAGAAACCCGAAAGAACCCAATTAAAAAAAGACCAACACCCAATATGCAGAGAAAGAAAGAAAACAAATCAAATCAAATAAAATCATGCAACCAACAAAGCAAGCATCAGCATTCAGAACAAAATTGAGTCCGTAAACCTGAAGTTGGCCGGAGTCAGCCCATAGTCTCGGTCTCAGTCCATCAAACAGAGGCGAATCGCTGTGAAGCTTGCAGTCGCTAAGCCCGGAGCTTTATTGTTTACCTGCACTGCATTCTCGCTGTAGCTTTTACACTTCATTCTGAATTGTTATTGTTTTGTCTTTGTAGTAACCTTTACCTTGAAAAAGGCACACTCCACAACTTCATGCCAAAGAAACAACTTTACGTCGAACTTCAAAACCGTTATGTATATACAGAGACTTTTTACAACCCATACAGCATGGCAGGGACACTATATACAAAGCCCACCAGAAGTAAAAAGAATGGAAGTAAAACCCCTCCATTATCCTAATTAGTATTAACTTACTTTTAATAATTCTCACATTACAACAGTCTTGTTTTACCTCAATGCACTGTGTAATGATTTGGACTGTATGAGCAATATGCAAGCCAAGCTTCTTTGAGTCACAATCATGGAAAAATACAGCACAGAATTAGACCCTTTGGCCCATCTAGTCCATGCCAAACATCTAATCTGCTGACTGCTATTAACCTGCACCCAGACCATAGCCTTCCATACCCCTACCATCCATGTACCTATCCAATCTTCCCAAACATTGAAATCAAGCTCGCATCCACCGTTTGCGCTGGCAGCTTGTCCCACACTCTCACGACCTTCTGAGTAATGACATTTCCCCTCATGTTCCCTTTAAACTTTTCACCCTTCACCCATGACCTTGGCCCATGTAACAATAATAAACCAATACAACACAATGGAGGGAGGGGAGTAAAAGAAAAAGTGAATGGTATGTGGAAAAGATGAAAAGAGGGGAGGATGTAGAGATAGAAATGGGAACAGAATTAAGCCGTTCAGCTCATTGATCCTGGTCTAGCACTCAGTGGGATCATGGGTAATGCTCTGTCTGTACCATCTTCCTGCTCTCTCCACAACCTCCTTGTGGGCAGAAATCTGATCAGCTCCTTCTTAAATATATTCGGTGATCTGGATTCTACAGCCCACTGTGGTAGAGAATTTCACCTGTTCACCATCCCCTGAGCAAAGATGTTTCTCCTCGTGTCAGTCCCAATATTTTAGGAAAAGCTTCTTCCGATCTGCCTGGAGATTGCTGAAAGGCTCAAGAACTACTTTGTCATTTCCCTTTTGCACTATGTACAGTATTTATTTGTTTAGCTTACAGTAATTTGACGTCTTGTACTGTAGCGCTGTTGCAAAATAACAAATATCATGTTGTGATGATAAACGTGACTCTGATTCTCATTCTTACCCTGTACCCTGGGACTATGACCTCCCTTTGTTCTAAATACCACTGAATAGGGGAAACATCCCACCAAGGTGCCCCTCATTCTTATAAATCCCAGTGCGAACGGAAGAGAAAGAAATAAAAAAAATAATGAGGCAGAAAAAGAGAAAGAAAGGCAAGAAAATGTTGGAAATACTCAGCAGATCAGTCACTCTCTAGTCTCTATTTACAGCTTATCTGATGGATTTTATTCAGGGGGGGTTTATCCCACTGTCACTCTCCCCAGAGAACATCTGAGTAGTGTGGGGTGTGACCTACTCCACAGTCCTTCTCACCAGCTATCAGTGTGGGGCAGGAAGCCTTTCCCATTCAACAGGACAAAGCATATTATTCTTTCTTAAATCACTTCTTTACAATGGGCTGGACATTCCTTGTCAAAAATCTAAACCCAACACTAGGCCAGTTCCATCCCCTTTCAGGTAAGGATCCTTAAATAAGACCATAAGAGATAGGAACGGAATTAGGCCATTCAGTCCATCTAGCCTTCGCCACCATTCGATTGCGCTGATCTTTTTTTTCAACCCTATTCTCCCACCTTCTCTACGCAAGCCTTAACCCACTCCCAAGCAAGAAACTAACAACTTCTGCCTGAAGCACATCAGATGACTTTGGCCTTCACAGCCATTTGTGGCAACAGATTCCACAGATTCACCACTCTCTGGCTGAAGAAATTCCTCTTCATCTCCATTTTTATCTAACTCTCAGGCTGTGCCCTCTGATCCTAGACTCTCCCACTAATAGAAATCTCTCCATGTCCACTCTATCCAGGACTTACAGTATCCAGTAGGTTTTCAGCGAGATTCCTCCCTTAAGCTGAGAGTGGGCACCACTTGAGAAATACTTGCCCTGGCTGTGCCTGAGACCTTGGGCCAATCATCGGTCCATGCATTGCCTGTGGGATGCCCCCTTCCCAACCTATCCGAGGACATCTGCTCCAGCCCGTGGACAGCGAAGCAGCCGTCTGTGCTGAGCTGCCTGGCCGATTTGTCAGCTGACGCCTTGGAAATGCAGTGTCTGTGACACTCCACAATAACAAGTCAATCAGAGGCAGGACAGAAGCATTTCTTTGCTCTGATTGGAAGATGCTCCTCACTGGACAAACGGGGCAAGTTATAATGACCAGAACTGAGTTCCGAGTCACCCAACCCGGTAGCCCCCACAACTAGCCTGAAAACAGGTTGAGTGAACTCGGCCTTTTCGCCTTGGAACAACGGACGATGAGAGGTGACCTGATAGAGGTGTATAAGATGATGAGAGGCATTGATCGTGTGGATAGTCAGAGGCTTTTTTCCCAGGGCTGAAATGGCTGCCACAAGAGGGCACAGGTTTAAGGTGCTTGACAGTAGGTACAGAGGAGATGTCAGGGGTAAGTTTTTTATGCAGAGAGTGGTGAGTGTGTGGAATGGGCTGCCGGCGACGGTGGTGAAGGTGGATACGATAGGGTCTTTAAAGAGACTTTTGGATAGGTACATGAGGCTTAGAAACATAGAGGGCTATCGGTAACCCTAGTAATTTCTAAGGTAGGGACATATTTGGCACAACTTTGTGGGCCGAAGGGCCTGTATTTTGCTGTAGTTTTTCTATGTTTCTATGTAAAACTGGGAATATCAGAAGAATTCCCAGTTGTGCAATTGGTCGCTCTCTGGCAATTACAGGTTTTGACAATTGTCCTGAACACTAGAACAGTGGCCAACTGATTTCTGGATGACGCAAACAACAGGAATTCTGCAGATGCTGGAAATTCAAGCAACACACATCAAAGTTGCTGGTGAACGCAGCAGGCCAGGCAGCATCTATAGGAAGAGGTGCAGTCAACGTTTCAGGCCAAGACCCTTCGTCAGGACTAACTGAAGGAAGAGTGAGTAAGGGATTTGAAAGTGGGAGGGGGAGGGGGAGATCCAAAATGATAGGAGAAGACAGGAGGGGGGGGGATGGAGCCAAGAGCTGGACAGGTGATAGGCAAAAGGGATACGAGAGGATCATGGGACAGGCTGTCCGGGAAGAAAGACAAGGAGGTGGGGGAGGGACCCAGAGGATGGGCAAGGGGTATATTCAGAGGGACAGAGGGAGAAAAAGGAGAGTGAGAGAAAGAATGTGTGTATAAAAATAAGTAACAGATGGGGTACGAGGGGGAGGTGGGGCATTAGCGGAAGTTAGAGAAGTCGATGTTCATGCCATCAGGTTGGAGGCTACCCAGACGGAATATAAGGTGTTGTTCCTCCAACCTGAGTGTGGCTTCATCTTTACAGTAGAGGAGGCCGTGGATAGACATGTCAGAATGGGAATGGGATGTGGAATTAAAATGTGTGGCCGCTGGGAGATCCTGCTTTCTCCGGCGGACAGAGCGTAGATGTTCAGCAAAGCGGTCTCCCAGTCTGCGTCGGGTCTCGCCAATATGTAAAAGGTCACATCGGGAGCACCGGACGCAGTATATCACCCCAGTCGACTCACAGGTGAAGTGTTGCCTCACCTGGAAGGACTGTCTGGGGCCCTGAATGGTGGTAAGGGAGGAAGTGCAAGGGCATGTGTAGCACTTGTTCCGCTTACACGGATAAGTGCCAGGAGGGAGATCAGTGGGGAGGGATGGGGGGGACGAACAGACAAGGGAGTCGCGTAGGGAGCGATCCCTGTGGAATGCAGAGAGACGAGGGGAGGGAAAGATGTGCTTAGTGGTGGGATCCCGTTGGAGGTGGCGGAAGTTATGGAGAATAATATGTTGGACCCGGAAGCTGGTGGGGTGGTAGGTGAGGACCAGGGGAACCCTATTCCTAGTGGGGTGGCGGGAGGATGGAGTGAGAGCAGATGTACGTGAAATGGGGGAGATGCGTTTAAGAGCAGAGTTGATAGTGGAGGAAGGGAAGCCCCTTTCTTTAAAAAAGGAAGACATCTCCCTCGTCCTAGAATGAAAAGCCTCATCCTGAGAGCAGATGCGGCGGAGACAGAGGAATTGCGAGAAGGGGATGGCATTTTTGCAAGAGACAGGGTGAGAAGAGGAATAGTCCAGATAGCTGTGAGAGTCAGTAGGCTTATAGTAGACATCAGTGGATAAGCTGTCTCCAGAGACAGAGACAGAAAGATCTAGAAAGGGGAGGGAGGTGTCGGAAATGGACCAGGTAAACTTGAGGGCAGGGTGAAAGTTGGAGGCAAAGTTAATAAAGTCAACGAGCTCTGCATGCGTGCAGGAAGCAGCGCCAATGCAGTCGTCGATGTAGCGAAGGAAAAGTGGGGGACAGATACCAGAATAGGCACGGAACATAGATTACTGACCTCTACCTTGCCGAGGCACAGCGACAACTCACGGATACCTCATTTTATTTTCCCCTCGATCGTGACCCCACTAAGGAGCACCAGGCCATTGTCTCCCACACCATCACCGACTTTATCCGCTCAGGGGATCTCCCATCCACTGCTACCAACCTTATAGTTCCCACACCTCGCACTTCCCGTTTCTACCTCCTACCCAAGATCCACAAACCTGCCTGTCCTGGCCGACCTATTGTCTCAGCTTGCTCCTGCCCCACCGAACTCGTTTCTGCATACCTCGACACGGTTTTATCCCCCCTTGTTCAATCCCTTCCTACCTATGTTCGTGACACTTCTCATGCTCTTAAACTTTTCGATGATTTTAAGTTCCCTGGCCCCCACCGCTTTTTTTTCACCATGGATGTTCAGTCCCTATATACTTCCATCCCCCATCAGGAAGGTCTCAAAGCTCTCTGCTTCTTTTTGGATTCCAGACCTAATCAGTTCCCCTCTACCACCACTCTCCTCCATCTAGCGGAATTAGTCCTTACTCTTAATAATTTCTCCTTTGGCTCCTCGCACTTCCTCCAAACTAAAAGTGTAGCTATGGGCACCCGTATGCCTGCCTTTTTGTTGGCTTTGTGGAACAATCTATGTTCCGTTCCTATTCTGGTATCTGTCCCCCACTTTTCCTTCGCTACATCGACGACTGCATTGGCGCTGCTTCCTGCACGCATGCAGAGCTCGTTGACTTTATTAACTTTGCCTCCAACTTTCACCCTGCCCTCAAGTTTACCTGGTCCATTTCCGACACCTCCCTCCCCTTTCTAGATCTTTCTGTCTCTGTCTCTGGAGACAGCTTATCCACTGATGTCTACTATAAACCTACTGACTCTCACAGCTATCTGGACTATTCCTCTTCTCACCCTGTCTCTTGCAAAAATGCCATCCCCTTCTCGCAATTCCTCCATTTCCGCCGCATCTGCTCTCAGGATGAGGCTTTTCATTCTAGGACGAGGGAGATGTCTTCTTTTTTTAAAGAAAGGGGCTTCCCTTCCTCCACTATCAACTCTGATCTTAAACGCATCTCCCCCATTTCACGTACATCTGCTCTCACTCCATCCTCCCACCACCCCACTAGGAATAGGGTTCCCCTGGTCCACACCTACCACCCCACCAGCTTCCGGGTCCAACATATTATTCTCCGTAACTTCCGCCACCTCCAACGGGATCCCACCACTAAGCACATCTTTCCCTCTCCCCGTCTCTCTGCATTCCATAGGGATCGCTCCCTACGCGACTCCCTTGTCCATTCGTCCCCCCCATCCCTCCCCACTGATCTCCCTCCTGACACTTATCCGTGTAAGCGGAACAAGTGCTACACATGCCCTTACACTTCCTCCCTTACCACCATTCAGGGCCCCAAACAGTCCTTCCAGGAGAGGCGACACTTCACCTGTGAGTCGGCTGGGGTGATATACTGCGTCCGGTGCTCCTGATGTGGCCTTTTATATATTGGCGAGACCCGACGCAGACTGGGAGACCGCTTTGCTGAACACCTACGCTCTGTCCGCCAGAGAAAGCAGGATCTCCCAGTGGCCACACATTTTAATTCCACATCCCATTCCCATTCTGATATGTCTATCCACGGCCTCCTCTACTGTAAAGATGAAGCCACACGCAGGTTGGAGGAACAACACCTTATATTCCATCTGGGTAGCCTCCAACCTGATGGCATGAACATCGACTTCTCTAACTTGCGCTAATGCCCCACCTCCCCCTCGTACCCCATCTGTTACTTACTTTTATACACACATTCTTTCTCTCACTCTCCTTTTTCTCCCTCTGTCACTCTGAATATACCCCTTGCCCATCCTCTGGGTCCACCCCCCCTTGTCTTTCTTCCCGGACCTCCTGTCCCATGATCCTCTCATATCCCCTTTTGCCTATCACCTGTCCAGCTCTTGGCTCCATCCCTCCCCCTCCTGTCTTCTCCTATAATTTTGGATCTCCCCCTCCCCCTCCAACTTTCAAATCCCTTACTCACTCTTCCTTCAGTTAGTCCTGACGAAGGGTCTCGGCCTGAAACGTCGACTGCACCTCTTCCTAGAGATGCTGCCTGGCCTGCTGCGTTCACCAGCAACTTTGATGTGTGTTGCTTGATTTCTGGATCAAGTTAGTTTCTCACATGTCCTCCAAGGCAGGAGGATGAGGGCTTGCAGTCGCTCTGTTACACTGAGGAATAGCTACACACGATTTACCAGCCCAGTACCTGTATCTTTCACAGTTTAATCATACATTTATTGCTTCAGATTTTGAAAGATTGTTTCCTGCAGCAACAATGAAATATTGCTGGTGATTTTTTTATCCCTCATGCATTAAACTAAAAATTATCCATAGACAAATAGGGATGGATATTTTTCTTGCAGCCCTGAAGAGATAAAAGGCTTCATGGGCCTTATCCTGAAAAGGCAGCTACAGTAGCACAGAGTATTTGAGTCACACAGCTTCAGCCCATCGAATCCACACTGACTTTGCTGGACAACAAAGATTTTGCTTCCTGAATAATTTTGGGTGTGTCTTATGGATTTTGGGCTGCTGATCATGAAAATCACCATGAAATATCCCTATCATGCAGATTTTTTTAATCACCTGTATTTGTTGTTTCAGTTCATAATTCAAGTCAGAATAACTGATGGCAAGATTAAGGAAGGAATTTTGTTGAGCCACAAATCAGACAGGCCAATTTGAAAAAATTCTAGTGGGACCAGAGAAAATCACATGGAAAGCATTTAAAGATGTTGTTGAAAATATTCCTATCAGTTACAGAGCACCAAGCTACGTGCAGCAGGTTGACAACACGCTTCAAGCATATAAAACCATGAAGTATAACATGTCACTAAAGATTCATTTACTGCATTCCTAGCTAGACTTTTTCCCAGCAAATCCTAATGCTGTCAGAGAAACAATATCAGGGCTACTGGAACCCATCAATGCTGGCTGATTATCACTAGACCCTTAAGCGAGAAGCCTCAGACCCTGAGTACAAATGAAAGTCATCAACAAAACATTTTTAGCCTGGTTTACTATTGCAAAGCATCAGCACTGTTATGCAATTAAACACGTCATATTCAATAAAAGTTAATTTCTTGTTTCTCAAAATTCCTATGTGAAGTATCTGAAATTATATTTGTGTCAACTTCAAGTGGTCTATCACAAACAAAAAAAATTCTGAGGATGCAACTCTTCCGAAAAAAAACTTGGTAGCCAGTGTTTCTTGTATCGCTTTATGTTAACGTTACATTAATCTCATTTCATCTCCTCAGGTTCCCATCAGCATCCCCCTCCGCCCCCACCCAGATTCGACCATTTGCCTACACGTCAGGGTAGATTTACAGTGGCCAGTTAACCCACCAACCTGCATAAGCCTGGGAGGATACCAGAGCATCTGGGGAAATGCCATGTGATAATAGGGAGAACATGCAAACTGCGCACGGACAGCACACAAATTCAGGATCGAATCTGTGCCACTGAAGGTGTGAGTCAGCGATTCCACTGCGCAGACCATTTTCAGGGGTGTAACTTGGAAGAAACCAGGGGTTCAGAGATAGGATTAAGATTTCTTTGGTGACTTTCTTAGAGAGATTTCTTCAGAACAGAGGTAAGGAGGAACAGTTTTTAGTTAGAGAGTAGTGAATCTGTGGAATGCTCTGCCACAGGCTTCATTGGAGGCCAAGTCCATGGGTATATTTAAGGCGGAAGTTGATCGTTTCCTGATCAGTCAGGGCATCAACGGATATGGTGAGAAGGCAGGTGTCACAAAGGGGGCGCTGGTAGCAGACCGAAATGCAAGACACATACTTATACAAGCCGGGACTCAATTTCATCTCCACACGAAAGTGGGACAGGACCATCCGCTGGGTAACGGCAGAACGGCCTGACTTATCCAACAGAGGCAAAGACAAGACAAGACAAGACAGGTCCCCCCGTGGGGCAACAGCAGAATGGCCTGACTTACCCCACGGAGGTGAAGACAAGAAGAGACAAACACCGAAGAACGACAGACAGTTCCATCTCTGCATTGGTGATTGAACTCGACAGTGGTGCAGGAGAGGTATCCAGGCAGGGAGTCAGGCGAGGGGGAAAAGACAGGACAGTCCAGCAGGATCTGCCTAGAACCTAGTGGGCAGCTGTCCAAGACAGTTGCGGCAAAGACTGATTCAACTCTCATAGCAGTAAGGCGAACCAACAGGTGGTTCCTCTGCCCAGAAAATTATCCGCTGCCCCAGAGTCCACAAAACCCTTCACCTGCCTCAGGTTCATATCCCAGGCAAACACCACCTTCATCACGATACCAGAATCCGTGGAGTTGGGTGTCGTGACTGCTACCGTCACAGTCCTCCTGACGTTGGACAGTCTTAGCAGTCTCCCAGGTGGCTGCAGCTTAGGACATTCGGCCCACAGGTGACCTGCTTCCCCACAGTAAAAGCAGCAACCTTGCTCCGGCGCCAGGGTCTCTCATTGGCGGAGAGTCTAGTGCAACCAACCTGCACGGGTTCATCTGGATCTTGAGCAGGCGATGGGCTGGTCATGTTCCAAGGTTGGGGAAGGGAACAATATATTGAGTCTGGGCTCAGGCTAGCCCTCTTTGACCTCACGATGTAATCCCACCTACGCTCTGCCAGACCATTATCATGACAGATGGACCTTTAAGTTCTCTGCTGGCTCTCCCAAAGCGAGGGCATTCTTCAGTATATCTCAGTGGTATAGCGTGGCCAAGGCCTCCCTGTTTCAACCACTCTCCTGGCTCAAGGTCTGAAATTCAATTGCGTGGTCGTCTGCTGAGCATCCCCCCCATCGAACCTTCATCAGGCCGTCTGAAGCTCTGCTGGCTCCAGCTGGGTGACGAAAGACTTTCCTTATGGCGACCACGAATTCCTCTGAGCCCAAGCAAATCTCTGACCTGCGTTCCCAATGCGTGGTGGCCCAGGCCGGGGCTCTCCCAGTCAGAAGAGAGATAATGAAGGCCACCTTTCCGTGCTCCAAAAGGAACCAGGATGGCTGGAGCTCAAACACTAATGAGCACTGGATGAGGAAGCTGTGGCAAGAACCCGGGTCTCCATCGAATCTCTCCGGGGTTGCAAGATGGACTGGCTCCGCAGCAGGACCAACTGGCTCCCCCAGGCAGCTCTGACCTCCTTGCCCAAGTTGATCAATGGCCACCCGGAGACCGTGTATCTCCAGGCTCTCTCGGGAAATAGCTTCACTGTGGCTGGTCACGTCGGATGCAAGACCCCAATGCCAGGCTGGGTCGATATTGGCTCAATCGTACTGCGACGAGAGTCCTTGATGCGAATGAATGGGACCCAAATGCTGGAGAGTCCAAGGATAGGATCGAGACACAGTTTCAAAATGGATCGAGAATCTGAGCACAAAACAAATGCCAACAGCTGCCGTGTATTTTCTGGTTCCGTCTTCTGTACATCTCTCCCCTATCTGATTGTCCTGTAAGAGTTTGTGTGGAAGTTGTTGCTTTCCACTCTTGCTGGTTAGTCTGAGTGGGATGGATTCCAAGTGTTCCATTAAAACCCTTGATGCCACCCTGTCGTTAATACCAGCCAGACCTGATATTGGGTCTCGACCTGAAACTCCATTGTTCATTTCCCTCCATAGATTTTTCTACCTGACTTTGAGTTCCTCCAGCATTTTATTCATGATTTTTGGCATCTACAGACTCTCTTGTGACCATACTCACCCGTTCTTCCATGTTTTGATGGACTGGTACAAAATGAAAGCTGGAGGGGGTGCGGTTTGGACCAGGATGATTTGAATTACTTGGTCCATCCAGCAACATTTGTGTATTGATGAGATCAGACCTTTTCAGCTAATGTCTGTGTTTCCTCTGTAGTCTTTAACGGCTATGAAACATACAAAATGCTGGAGGAACTCAGCAGGCCAGGCAGCATCAATGGAAAAGAGTACAGTTGACATTTCAGGCTGAAATCCTTGAACTGTTGAAGGGTTTTGGCCTGAAGCATTGTCTGTTTGGTCTTTTCCATAGATGCTGCCTGGCCTGCTGAGTTCCTCCAGCATTTTGTGTGTGTTGCTTGGATTTGCAGCATCTGCAGATTTACTCCTGTTTGTGATATGGCTATGAAATACTGGCTAAGGAAATGTGTTCTACAGAGGCAACCCCGTGTTATGGTCATTCAGGTCACAGAATTCAAAAATCACATTGCAAAAGTTTGAGATAAAATTTGCTGCTATGGAATTTCTGTGAATAAAATATAAATCAGCAAGAGATTTTTTTTTTCGGTTTGTGTTTCTTGATGCTTAAAGATCTTGAGGGCTGAGATGTTGAGACGTTTCTGCCCTTGGGAGGGAGTTGAATAAAGGGATGTAGTTGCAATGTTACAGGACAGTCTCTTAAAACTGAGGTGAGTGGAAACTAATTCTCACAGAGGGTGATCAATCTTTGGAATTTTTCACTTCAGGGAGTTGCAGTGGCCAGATCAATTAGAGCATTCAAAGAGGAGATGATTACATTTTTGAAGGATCAGCAAATTAGGGGCTGAGGGGAATTGGAACAGGAGTTGAGGCCTGGAGCAGATTGATAGCATTAAATGACAGGGCAGGCTTGAGGGGCTGAGTGGCTTCCTACTTCTCTCATGCTCTTGTATTCTAAATGAAGTCTTTGCTTTCCCAGTGCCTGGCGGGGTCATGGGGAATTTCCAGTGCCGCATCCGGGCCATTCAGCCTTTCACGACTACATTTGGCCTTCAGCATTCCACCTATTCCAGCTTATCTGACATCCTGCTGCTTCCAACGTTTCCGCTTCCCTTTCCGAAAGAGGAGTGAGGCGAGTCCGCAGTCAGCTATGTTACGTCCAGATGGGGAGCGGTGGGTGTGGGTAGGACTGTGAAAGCCTTTATACCCAGGTCCAGGGCACTGTTGAGGTAGACCTTACACAGAGATAGGGTGTGAGCAGTTGAACAAAGAATGGTACAGCACAGTACAGGCCCTTCGGCCTGTATATTTAAACCGACTCCATAATCCTACATAGCCCATAATCCTCCATTTTTCCTACATCCATGTGTCTATTAAGAGTCTCCTAAATGTCCCTGATGTTTCAGCCTCACCCACCCCTCTTGGCAGTGCAGTCCATGCACTGACCACCATCTGTGAAAATCCTACCTCTGACACCTCCCCTAACATTTCTTCAGCTCGCCTGAATTGAATGTCCTCTGGTATTGGCCGTTGCTGTCCCGGGAAAGATGTGCTGGCTCTCCACTCTATCTATGCCTCTCATAAACTTATACATCTTTGTCAAGTTGCCTCTCATCCTCCTTCACTCCAAAGAGAAAAGATCTAGCTTTCCAGATAAGACATTCTCTAATCCAGGCGGTATCCTGGTATATCTCCTCTGCATCTAAAGCTTCCAAATCCTTCCTATAACGAGGCGAGCAGAGCTGAACTCTTTACTCCAAGATGATGGGACTTCTCCCTTGCGGAAGCAATCCTCGTTTTGGAGATGCGTGAGGGATAGGAACCTGAACCATCAGTAACAGTATGACGACTTGCACCCATCTGCGCCAGCTTCCGAGGTTTAGACACGCTAACTCCCTGGCGCAGCCACTCTAAAGGTTCACGACAGTCCCGTTAATTGGCAATCATGTTTTGGGCACCAATGATTGAGCATTTAAGGAGCACCTGAAGTGGATAAACTGTGGATAAACAATAACACTCTTACAGCTTTAGAAGCACAGATGGACTCAAAGTGTTTCTCTGGAGCTTTGGAAGCTGAGTGCCAACCTGATAGAAAGATATGAGATGATGAAATGCATCAATAGATAATTCTATTATGTCCTACTATTCTATTATTGCCTGGCATCTCCACCCGGGCAGGGCAGTAACTTAGCATTTAGCATTACACTAGTTCATGTCACTGCCTGTGAGGAGTTTGTACGTTTCTCCCTGTGACTGTGTGGGCTTCCTCAGCACGCCCCGATTGCCACCCCACTCCAAAGGTGCATGGGTTAGTAGGCTAATTAGTCACATGGGTGCAATTTGGCCGGGGTGGGCTCATTGGACTGGAAGGGCCCCTTACAGGCCTGGATCTCTAAATAATAAAACAAACTAGTTCCCTTCATTACTCCAGGGTGCAAATGTCAAATATAGATGGACATGGGTTTAGGGTGAGAGGGGGGAAGTTACCAGAGGATGTTGGAGGCAACTGTGTTTGTTACACAGGGTGTGGTGGGGGCCTGTAGCAGGCTGCCGAGGGAAGAGGAACTCAAGAAGCATTCAGACAGACACACGAATTCACAGCATGTGCAATTAGTTTAAACTGGGATCGTGGTCAGAGGGACGTGGTGAATTGTGTATGATCGACCTGGTCTCTTGATGACTTTAGGCGTTTAACAACCATTCTCACTTTCCTAGTTCTGACAAGGATCTTTGACCTGAAACGTTAACACTGCATCTCCTTCCATGGGTGCTGCAGGGCCCCGTGAGGATTTCAGCATTTTCTGTTTTTTTTGTTCCAGAGCATTAACTAAGTGCTGTTCTGATGTACAGAGGGGTGCAGGCACTGCAAGGGAGCCATGGGGCAGACCATTGACGTCCGCCAATGCCATTGCACACAGATTGTTTAAAAACCCCTAACGTTTTACCTAGCTGATAACTGACGATTGCGAAGTTATGGAGACAGGATAAATTGTTATGCAAATTCTGACAACGTATTAAGTATTTTTGAATGCTTTATGAATAAAGTATATTACAAAATAGTAAAAATACTTTCAACATTATTGTAGGATTTCTGCTTGAGTAAGAAGTTTGTAGTTGGTTAGTTGGTTGTGAAATTGGATCTCACACACATACACCCTCCTTCTTTCCCTTATCCCTCATCTCCATGGCTGCATTTACTCCTCACTACTATGGCAGCCATAGGGAAAAGTCAAGACTGAGGCCTTCTTCCCATGAGTCCTCCTAACACATGTTGTAGCTTTGCGATATCAGCAAAGACAGTCAGAAGAGAAATAGACCCTTCGGCCCACCGGGTCCATGCCATCTATCATCCTCCCATTGAAACCAGTCCAATATTATTCCCATTTCATTCTCCCCACGTTCCCATTCTCCCCTTCATGGGGAGAGTGGCAAACTCCTCATAGACAGCACCTGAGGGCAGGATTGAACCCCGGAGTCACTGGAACCGTGAGGCTCCAGCTCTGTCATCACTGTGGTGGGAACCACACCTCAGATACCAACCGGCCCTGCAGTCAGGATGAAAACCACCCAGACCAAATTGTTTTTGGTTTTCCGATGATGACAATGTTTTTGTGTGTGAGCTCAGCTGAGGGTTCACATCTCTCTCTCTCTCCCTCCCTCCTACACTCTCCACCCATTTTTCCCACTGTTTACTTTCTCCCTCCCTCTCGCTCCGTCTTCACCCCCCACACACACACACGTGCACAAGCCACACGTTGCGTTGGGGGACATTGTGATTCGGAGCACTCACTAAATCAAATGGGTCACATCAAAGAAAACACGGAACTGCGTGACTGGAAACCTCTCGGCAGATTCACCACACAATCTGACCTTGAAACGAAGAACGGCAAAGAGAGATCTGATTGCCGCGATTTGTCGGGAATTATGGCCCCGAACAATGTCAAAGACTATTACATTGAAACACGCTAAAGTGGAAATAAACAACGAGAGCTAAGTGTGTGACCACATGGAAGGCTGACCCGGCGACAAGCACTGAGCCGTCTCGCAGTCCATTCGGCCCAGGCGGGTGTCTCCCTCAGCGGGTACACAGGAAGAGGTGAGGCATACACACACACTAACCTGCTTAAAGCCGACCCTTGCTTCTCCCTGTCTCTCCAACCCGGTCTCCCTCTCTCTCCAACCCGGTCTCCCTGTCTCTCCCACCCCCCTCTCGCTCGACTCTCCAGGCGAGCGACGTCGTTTGAGTTTGCAGTTCATTCCGCCTTTTCTAATTGCGCTATATTACCATTGAGCGACGGGCTATTGAACTGATGGCAGCTCAGAGCTGCTAGTTGTGCGTTCACTTTTAATTATATTTCGCCAAAATGAAAATAAATGAATACATTAGTCGTTTTTTTTTGGAGGTTTTAGGAGTTGGGGTAATGAGTTGGTCAGATTAGCAAGTGAGATGTATTGCATAAGGAAGTTTAATACGCTGGAGTGGTCGCACTGAATTGCATCAGCCTAGTTTCTCCAGAATTGAACTAAAACATCAATTTGTGCTCATTTGTTTATGTGCGGAAGCCATTTGCTCTCCTCAGGGGTGTTAAATCCTTTCTCCCATTTCCTATTACCCCCCCCCCACAAATGCACCAAAATGCAAAAACTATATGCAGTACCTTGAAAAAGTATTCAACCCCACCACTATTTTCACATTTTACCGTCTCATTTTCTAAATTTAAAATATTTTGATGTAGGATTTTCGAGCTAATCTACAAAACATTGTGTATTGTGTCAAATCAAAACAAAAAAAATTCCAAAACCTGTCAACAAATGACTAAAAATTAAAACAGCAAATTTGTGAGGCTGAAGAAATATTCATCTTCTTTGTAATCACTATGCTAACTTTCCTCAGATGCAATATATTACATTACCAACTCACCTAATTTGTTGATATAGAAAATTGGAGGATCATCTGATTTAAATAAATTCCACAAGAATACTGTAAAAATGTCCCGTCTGTGTAAGGTCCCAACAGTATGGTAGATTTTCAACAGATCAAACCAGAATGAGGATAAAAGAGCATTCAAGCCAAGTCAGGTTAATGATAATGGAGAAGCACAAATCTGGGGAAGGACACAAGACTATCGGAAAGGCACTGATCATATCTCGGAGCTCAGTGTGGCCCATCCTGAAAAAGTGGGAAAAATATGAAAGCACAGCCACACTGGCTGGGACAGACCACCCCTCTAAAGAGCGACACTTGTAAGGGAGGCTACTGTGACACCAGTCACTCCGAGTGAGCTGCAGAAGTCAATGGTTCCAACTGGAGATGAAGTTCATTCCTCCACAATCTCTAAGGCCTTGCACAGAAAGAGTATTTATGGAAGAGTGGCAAGGAAGAGGTCCCAACTAAAAAAAACACATATCCTTGCCTGTCAAGTCTTTGCTAAGCATCTCTTAGAAGATACTATAAAGATGTAGAAAGAAATGCCTTGTGGTCAGATAAGACTAGAGTGAAATGTTTTGGCCTCCACACTTAGTGGTACCTGTGACGTAAATCTAATAGTAACATATATCCCTGCTGTAAGTATGGTAGAGGTAGCATCATGCTATGGGGATGCTTTTCAGCAGCAGGGACTGGAAATATGGTCACGATTGATGGGAAGGTGAATGCTGCTAAATACAGATCCTGGATAAAAACCTGCTAGCCTCTGCCAGAAAGCTTAAACTGGTGAGGAGGTTTGTCTTTCAGCAGGACACCGACCAGAAGAACACTGCCAGAGAAACCATGGAGTGGTTTCAAATGAAGAAAATTGGTGCCCTTGAGTGGCCCAGTCAGAGTCCTGACCTTAACCCGATCGAACATCTCTGGCGAGACCTCGAGATTGCTGTCTCCCTAAGTAACCTGGCACAGCTTCAGCAACTTTGCAAGGAGGAATGAACAAATTTTGCTCCACTACATTGTGCAAAGCTAACAGAGACTTATCCAAAAAGACTACTGGCAGTAAAAGCTGTGAGAGGTAGTTCAACAAAGTACTGAACAAAGGGGGATGAATACTTTTGAAATCCTAATGTTTCAGTTGTAGAATTTTTTAGTTTTTCATCCTTTACAATTTCCCTGCTTTTTCGGGTTCTACTGTGGAAAAAAAGGAGCAAACGATATACAAAGAAAAACTTTTCGTTAGATTGTTCAAAATCCCTGGTTGTAATACTAATTATGTGAACAAAGGGTTGGGCTGAATACTTTTTCAAGGCATTGTATGTGTTAAGGTGAAAGGTTAAAGGTGAAGTGCAGTGCTGCTGTTGCCAAAAAAGCAAAATGACCAGCAAAGGTTATTTCTCAGTGAGCTTGGATGTTCACCCAGGTGAACAGGGCTATGGAGGGGGAGAGAGAGGGAACGAAAATGGACAGGGAGAAAGAAGAGGGTGAGGGGGAGGAAAGAGGTGGAAAGAGAGTTGGGGAAAGCAAAGGAGGGAGAGAAAAATGGGAAGAGTGAGAAAGAGAAGAGATGGAGAGAGTCATGGAGAAAGAATCAGGAAAAGTAAAGGAGGGAGAGAGAAATGGAGTAGGGAAGAGGAAGAGTGACAGCCAAACAGAAGGAGAGAGTGTTAGAAAGAAAGAAGGCAAATAGAGTGAAGAAGAAAGTGAGAGGGAGAGGAAGCATAACAGAGAGGGAGAGAGGAAGACAAAAGGAGATAGGTGGGAAAAGAAAGAAAGCAAAGAAAATGAAATAAAACCAGATTTTAAAAAAGATAACCTAGTACCACACCTGAGACCTTAGGATGTTTCTTGTATTTTAGAGCTAATTTTTACAGCAGCCATTATAGCTAACCAGGATGAAGATCATCGGGCAATTCTCCTGTCAAGCAAGCTGGGTGCCTATGCCTCTGTATAGGTCTGAGACTGACTCTATCCATAAAACTTAGCTGTAACTATCCTCCACTCATTGCATTATCTGAAGTAACCCTGCCTTGGTTGGAAATCATCGTTTGTTTCCTTTACCCATTCTCTCCACTGATTGAATGATTTTGTTTGCTGTTGCTCAGTTGCCTGGCCCCAGCTCTGATTCATTGCCTGTTGCAATTTGACATTGTGAGTGTTGGGGTGCAGGAAAAGGTTAGGGCTACTTTAACCACACCAGTCTTCAACAGAGGTGTGCTGGTTTGATACCACTGCTTGTGGCTCACACCCAGTACAATGAGTTCACATCACCCTTACCAAAATGGAATTTTGAGCAAAGGAAGAATTCACACAGTATCAGCTCTCCTGGAATTTCATTTACCAACCATAGTTTATTCCAGGTCCAGCCAATTTTGCAGAATCGGTTCGAAACCTTTGCACAGTGCAAACAGGAGATAAAGATACTGGGATGTCTGTCTCCATGATTCTTATGCTTCCTGAGATTCCAGCACCTGCAGTATTTCCATCCCATCATTGTGGGGGACCAGACAAAAGACCCAACCTTGACCCTACCCCTCAATCCCATCCCTTCTGGGGATCCCTAGCCCGCGAAGGTTTGAACCAGAACCCAGATGTGGCAACTCAGGGGAAAAATCTACCAGGTGGGGGTGGCATGGTATCATGGTGGTCAGTACAACACCCTACAGAACCAACGGCCCGAGTTCAATTCCCACCGCGGATTGTAAGGATTTTGTGCGTTCTTCCCAGGATCACGTGGGTTTCCTCCGGGTGCCCCAGTTTCCTCCCATAATCTGAAGACATACCGGTTGTCATTGTAAATTGTCCCGTGATTAGGCTAGGGTTAAAACAGGGGTTGCTGGCCGGTGCGGCTGAAAGGGCCAGGAGAGCCTATTGCGCATGGTATCTCGATAAATAAGTGTGTCAGAGTCAAATGAAGCCTTTGGAAAACAGTTTTGGGGTAAAGAGATTCAAGTGGAAAGATAAACGCAGAAGCCAGAAGCCGAAAAGAGCAACCTTCCAGGAATATCTGCAACGCCCACACTTCAAATGTTCCAGCCCTCCAGAGATAGTGAACAGATTCACTGTGACAACCAGCAACCTAGATTGGATGGGAAGGACGGGACATATATAAATAAACTGAATGTCTTCCGTATTTATTGATTGCAGGAGAAACAACAGCAGCACCAACAATAAGGCATTAAAACAAAGATCTTTGGGTTGTGTGAGAATTTTAATTAACTTAAGTTAACTCAAATTATTGGACAGAAACCTCCAATGAGTGGAACTAAGCACTGTGGTGATTTGAGGTCAGATTGTTCAGCTTCAGGTCTGACTTAATCTAATTAAGTGAAATCTGGTGGGAAAAACTCGATGTTTCAAAGTGAAACTGTTGATGTTAACTCATATGAGTGCAAGAAGTGAAAAGTTTAACTTCAATAAAGGAAGTCCACTCTACTGTTCTACAACATCCTCGTTTCAATATCTCAATCAGGATATGTTAATCTGATTATAACCTCTGCATCCATTTTCACCCTGCTCACAAGTATCATGCAAACTCCACAGAGACAGCCACAGTCTCCACATACTGTATTACATGCTGGGGGCAGGAGGTGGAAGTTTAAGAGAATATAAGCAGAGTGGGATAATGAGCATTAGTCTCACCTTGATGGGCTGAAGGGTCTTTTCTGTGCACCTCCTCCCTTTTGTTCTGTGACAGTGCCAGTGTTTCCCGGTTACTCCTGCCTCACAGATGCCGCCTGCTTCCCCTCTCAGTACGATGATCCCGATAGCCGTCTGAGAGAGGTGGGGTACAGTGGGAGTGACAGGAGGATGGAAAAGGGGACCAAAATCTTGCCGGGGAAGTTGTAGAGGTAAATGAGGAGATGATCAGGTAACTTTGTGGAGGAGGATGAGGGAGATTAATGGGTGGGTGAAGGGAAAGTGGAGTATGAAGAGACAGACAGGATACTGTATGTAAGGGCACTGTTAGGATGTTGGGGAAAGAGGGCAGAGAGGGTAAGGGTGGTGAATCTGTGGAATTCATTTCTCCAGGCGCTGCGGAGGCTGTCATTGGGTATATTTAAAGCGGAGATTAATAAGTGCTTGATTAGCCAGGGT